>NW_011888885.1:5499039-5520218 GCF_000151845.1 Pteropus vampyrus | reverse complement strand
ATGTCCTACAAATGATCTAGTTTTTCAAACAATCCCTTGGATCTTTCCCTTCAGTATATGCTAATATGGTACTTTCATATGGGTGTGTGTGTGTAGTTGGGGTGGAGGAAGATAACCTTGTCCTTAAGATAACTGTTGGAAATGGTGATGGTATTTTCAGCCCTGTGGGCCAAACTCACTGTCTTCCCTTTGCTTGGTCCGCCCACAAGAGAGTGGAGAGTTCCTTTTCTTTACAGAATTTCCCCGGATGCAACGAAAACTACACACATCCTTAGACTAGATTGTAACACTTTTCTAGTGAAACTTATAGTTTGGCTTGCTCTAGATTGAATGATTGGGGTGTGAGAGAGGGCTTAGGGGGGTCCTCCTTTTGTATCCACTCAGTGTCCACCCCCCCCACACACACACCACCCCCGCCTCAGGAGGAGGTTTGACTCCAAGTGAGCTTCGTGCCACCACCCCTTTGAGCAAGCAGGGCAGTGGCGCCTCCAGGGAGGCCCTCCGGCTTTATAATCGCGACCAGGGCAGATCCAGTCGTGACTTGCTGCAGCCAGTGTGGAGAAAGGCAGCTGTCAGGAAAGGAACTTGGTGGGGGTGGGGGTGGGGATGGGGGTCGGGGTGGGGGTCTGCTGAGAGTTAGGGCGTGGAGGGCTGTGAGAGTTCAGGAGCCAGGGCTGCAGCCCAGGCTCTCTCTGCGTGCGTCCCGGTCCGAATTCCCGGTCCACACAGCCAGAGAGGCGCGGGTGGTCGCCCGGCTGCAAGCCTGGGGCTTCTAGCAATAGGGTTGGAGAAGCGGAGGCCGGACAGGCGCGGGCGGGAGCGGAAACCCAACAGTTTTTCTGGGAATTGGCTGTGGCGGGGGTCGAGGGGGGTGGATCTGAGAAGCCCGAAGCGCCCCAGGCCACGGTTGAGAGATGCGGGGGAAGTGAAAGCAACTGGTCACCTGGGCCGGCCGAGGGCGGGAAACCTGATCTGTGGGGTGAGACCAGCCGCACGACCAAGGCAGACAGAGTTTGGGGGACAAGGGCGGACACTAGCCGTCTGGGCACAAGGAACAAGCGCCCTCTCGGCTGGGACGGCAGGTAGACCCGCGTGGAATGCAACGAATGCTGCCTTAAACCCGGGGCCATTTCAGCCGCTTGGTCCGCCTCTGCCCAACCATCTGCATGGAATGGTCTCGGTGTCCCCGTAGAGTGGCACAGATTGGGGTCGCCCGGATCGGAAGCGGAGAACCCCTCGTCTCCCGCGTTCTGAGGCGGAGTTGTTTCCCCATCGAGATTACTTGGGAGGCTGAGCCTAGGGGCAGGAGGTGACAGCGCAACGTGATGCAGGAGCGGCCGGGAGGGTCTGCGCTGCTGGGCTCTGCGCTCTCTCCAGACCCGGGTCACCTTCCTGCCAGCCGAGAATCCCCCTGTGATGCGGCCCGGCGGAGGAAGGGCTGCTCCGCCCCGACCCCGCATCTAGGGTCCCTGAAAGCTGTCTCCCCTAGCCAGCCGGTTACGGCAGGGAGGAGAGATGGTCACTTTTCCTTTAGGGTGTGCCTTAGGAACGGGGCGACCTCTTACAGTAGGGGAGACGATGGCAAACCGTAGGAGCACTTTCCACACTCTGATCCTGGGAGGGGTGCTCATCCCGGCGTTCAAGGCGTGGCTGCCTCCAACTCACCCCTCTTTCGTTTGCGGCAAGGCTGCCACGCAGACGCTGTCTCACGCCTTTGAGCATTGCTTGTGAGTTCCCTCCGCCTGGAATGCCCTTCCCCCGTGCTCCCCAGGCCTCAGCCCAGCCCACGACCGAGCCTTTGTGTCCCGCCACGCCCCACCCCACCCCACTCTACCCTACCCCACCCCAAGCTGGCGCCACCGCACCCGGTTGAACTCTGACCTCCTGCCGCCACCCCTACCTTAGCTCCAGCCCTAGGCGCTTTCTTCCTAGGGTCACTGGGCCCCTAAGAGTGAGAGCTGCCTGAGGGCAAGAACCGCATCTGGTCCCACTAGGTGCACAGTGGACATGAGGTTTGAAAGGAGCGTGGACCGGAAGGTAGAGAAGGGCCAGGCCGGTGCCTGCGCTTTTTATTAATCCAAGGCCGTATGCAAACGAGATGCAAATGAGCCTATGAAACTGCGCGTCGGACCCTCTCACCATCCCACACACTCGGTCCTGTGCTGCCCCCCAGACACTGAGAAGCCACCGCTGTCGCCGGAGCACTTGGAGCGGCGCCCCCAAGCTCCGACCAAGAAGCTGCGCAAACCGAGGACCATTTACTCGAGCCTGCAGCTGCAACATCTAAACCAGCGTTTCCAGCATACACAGTATCTGGCGCTGCCCGAGAGGGCCCAGCTGGCCGCGCAGCTCGGCCTCACCCAGACCCAGGTGGGGCCAGTCTCATCCTTCCTGCACGCTAACCATCCCAAAGTGTGTTCTCTGGGAACTCACCTCCTAGGTGGGAATGACTGATGAGTCCCCTAGTCCTGTTGTCACAGTTCTCCAGGGTGTGTTTATAGCTGGCCCTCAGTAAATTGGGGGGAATGTGTTAAAAAGTGTGTGTATGTGGAGGGAGGGGGGTTGGATTTAGGTGGAGGAGGATACCCAGACTGGGAGAACTGGTATTAGCTCTGAGGGAGGAACTCAGGGGCTTCCCCGGCTAATGGAAGACTGGGAGCAAGTGTTCCCAGCCTCTGCTCTTCTCCCAGGACTGCTCCGTACCACTGGGTCCCTTTCCTTTGGTCGTGTCCCTCCACACGTATGTTCTTCCTGATCTTCCATTCTTTCCCCTTTTTTTCCTAAAGGTAAAGATCTGGTTTCAGAACAAACGTTCCAAATACAAGAAGCTCCTGAAGCAGAACTCTGGGGGGCAGGAAGGGGACTTTACTGGTAGGCCCCCCTCCCTGTCTCCCTGCTCCCCACCCCTTCCATCCCTCTGGGATCTACCCAAGGCAGGGGCCCTGGCCACTGGGGGCTATGGCAACAGCTTTGGAGCCTGGTATCAGCATCACCCCCCAGATATTTTGGCTCCACCTCAGATGATGTGAGCCTGGGGAAGGGCAGGTCGGGCAAAGCCCCTCCTACAAAGCCCGGGACCCAGCCCACCTGCACCTCTTCTGGGCCAAGAGAAAACCAGCTCCAGATGGGTTTTTCTCAGGAGGACAAGGATCTAGAGGAGAAAAAGGATAGGATGGAGTCCTGTCCCCCTTGCCACATAATCCAAACAGCCTAATCAAGGACTTCAGTCTTAGCTACTGCCCCCACCCAACCACTGCCAAGGACTAGACAGACACCTCTCTAGCTGGTCAAAGGCTCCGGAGAGTCATCAGCTGGAGTTCAGGCTGCTCCCAGAACCCTTAATCTTGCCAACCCTTCCCTGAAAGGACTGCAGTCCCACCACAGCCTGGGGTTGAAACCAGCAAGAAATACCGCGTGTTTTTTTCTTTGTGTGCTTTGGGCCTTGCCGAACCCATTTGTGAGCAAGAGCAGAAGTGGAGTGGATGGAGGTCTTCGAGTTGAGAGAAGGATGCTGAAAATGTGGAGTTTGTAAACTTATGTGTAATTTATGCTCTCCTCCTCAAAAAACCCTCTTTTCCCTATGTCTATCATTTTGAGTAGATAATGGATCCAATTCTCCAAATAATTCAACTGGTATTTATTAAAAGCCCCTCCCCCCACAACACCTAACAAGCCCATATGCACGTACTCTTGGGAACACAGCAGGGTAACACTTTGGGCAGAGTGGGGACAAACAGTCTCTCTGGATGAGTTAAGTAGAGACACCTCAAATAGGTGGGGTGGGTCCATCGATTCAGTTCCCCATGGCTGTCTATGGCTAAACAAACTGCTCACATTTATAACCGATCCGACTAGCAGCCCCAGGTTCTTACCACCCCTCATACCATGAGCTTCCAGAGATTAAAGTTTGTACAAAAACCTGGGCCCTGGCTGTGAGACGTGTTTGTTTCCTTATTTCTGAGGCTGGCTGCTCATCTCTCTTCTCTCACATCTGAATCTTCCAGCTGTGAGCTAGAGGCACTGGATCCTAGTTTTGCCTCTAACCTTAACTAACTCTGTGGTTCTAGCTCTGGAATGTTCTAATAAAGTCCATATTTTCATACACTCCATTGTGAAACCGAAAGATGCTACTTCTGGGAATGACCAGAGTCTGAACGGTCCTCCCCAGCCAAGTCTCTCCTGGCCCAGTTCTGGAGGGAGCCAGCACCACACAGCCCAGGGAGACCCCTGCTTACCTTGGGAGAGAACATGCCCACTGAGCCAATCCAGCCCTCCCCTGAGAGAAGTGTGCTCCCTGGGGGTGGAAAGGCCCCGGCCCACCTAGGAGAAGAGGGAGGAGGAGGTGGAGAAGAAAACCCAAGAAGGAACTGGACTTCTCCTTCATCCAACAAATATTTGTAGAGCCTGTGCTCTGTTAGAGCTCCAGTATGAAAGTGACCTAGGCAGACCCTGCAGGCAAACAGGGGAGCCAAATGGCCAGCTGCTGTGTGGTGCCAGGCTCAGGGAAGTACAGAAGGCAGTGTGGGCAAAGTCAGGGGGCTCCAACTGGATCTGGATCCATTGGTAGATTTATGGCCACCTCACCCCACACAGCACCCAGCGGTAGAGAAGGACAGTCAATAATGCAGGGAATCCAGCCCAGCTTGACCTGAGAGGTTGGGGGAAGGGCTCCCCAATCCACCTTTCCTCTTACTGCCTAAACCTGTCCCTAGGTACTGAGGGCCTGCCCCATCTGGAAAGCTCATTCAGGCACTTTGAGCCAACCCCATTGGCCAGAGAGGGGCCCAAACTGGAGTCCAAATTGAAGTAGGGCAGGAGGGTGTGAAATTCAGTGGAAGCCCCCCACTTTGGGAGGAGTCCTACAATCAGTCCTTCCTAAGCCCTGTTCTGGGTCAGTGGCCACCTCCACTTCCCAAAACATACATGGAGGGTTTTCCTGGGGATGGCAAATGGCATGGGCGGGCCAAAGCCAAGATCTGGGAACAGTGAAGGATGAGGGTGCAAACAGGAGGAACCTCCTCTTTCTCTTCCTCCCCACCAATGCCTTCCCCCACCCCTGGCTCCCCTCTCTCCACTGGCTGCCAGTGGCCCTGTCCCAGATCACCTCTTCTGGGTCTTCTCTGAGGCCACAGGCCCTCAGAGTGGCTGTTCCTTCCCACTGCAGGTTGCACACGCCTCTTTCCACAGACCCATGATAAGATCTACCCATCTCGGAAAACCTCCAAAGGCGAGATTAATTGGACAGCCCAACACGAGTCACATCATTAAAACAACAGCCCAAGTTGTAAAGTTAAGTAGTAGAAGGAGTGTAATTGCTCTCCCAGCCAGAGGCTAGCTGAGCTGACAGCGTCCCCCCCTTTCCTACCCTCATCTACATACCCTTTCCGGGGGGGAATGAGAATCCTTTTTCACTTGGGAGCTGATCCAGTTTCCCTGAGCTCCTGGGTTATCATAGGACTGGAACCCCACTGGAGGAGGTGCCCCATTCCCCTCCCTCAAGCTGTCTGAGCTGTAGAAGGGGAACTTGTGGTTTGTTCCCATGAGGATGCCCCTTGGGAAATTAGATCAATACGAGAGAGAGAGAGAGAGAGAGAGAGAGAGAGAGAGAGAGAGAGAGAGAGAGAGAGAGAGAGAGAGAGAGAGACCAAGACCAAGTGGTTAAGAACGGGGGCTTTGGTATCCAAAGAGTCCTAGCCTACTGTGTGACTTTGGGCAAGTGCCTTCATGTCTCTCTGAGCCTCGTTTTTCTCCCCCTAAGATGGGAAGACTAATAGGACATGCTTCGAAGTGTGGTTGTGCTGATGAAATGAGATAGCGCTTGTAACATGCTTGACACGGTGCCTGGAACATAGTAAGCACTTAATAAATGGCATTTATAGCTGCTGTATGATTATCGGGAAGGAGGGGTCATGGCAAGGTTGAGGTAATACTGCCACTGCCATCCATTCACCTCTCCCCTCTGGCCCATCTGTCTCCTGAGAGTAGGGAGGAGGAATGGGGCCGGAGACTGGAGAACTCCACACATCCCTGGTCACCGCCATTTGCGAGCAGGACCCGGGCAAGGTCCTGAATGCACTGGGCGTGGAAAATCAGCTGAGACTGGGAAGTGAGACGGGGAGTCCAGGGCACATTCTCTCTCCTACAAGGGTCTAGTGCAGGAAAGCTGACTCGGGGCTTCCCTTCCCTCTCCCCATGTGCTATTTTAAGACATGCTCCCCATTCTCTCCCCTAACAAAATGAGATTCAATTAATTCAATTAAAGCAATTTTGGTAGCAGCTCCTGAACCTTTCAATGTGAGATAATTACAAGCAATTTGCTGCTGTGAAGAGAAAAAGGGCACCAGGGTCTAGGGGTAAAGGAGGTAGCCCCCTCCCCACCAAACACACACATCTAGAGGGATTCCACACTGCAATCTTAACTGCCCATTGGCCAAATTACTTGCAGGTGGGAAGAGGGAGAACGTGGTGGTGGGAGGGGGCTGGGAAGACACTGAGTGACAGGCAGCCCCTCCCCCGCCCCAAATCCACAGTGCATGTTGGGGGTGGGGAGCTGGTTGTTCCCCGACAAAATGTCTGCATAGCCGTAGCAGCTGATTACTCAGCTCCAAACCTCAGTTGAGTTTGGATGCCTGAACTTGTCTCTGGGATTGTATCCAGAGTCAATGGAATGTTATCCGGGTAGCTGAGGCCTGTGTAGACGGGGCCTTGGAGATCAAGGACTAACCCCAGAACTTATAAGGGATGTGGGTAGAGAGGGGAAAGGCCAGAGAAGGCGTATACTGACTTCCTGCTATCAAGGAGGTGATGATACACCCACTCTCTCTCCTCTCCCCGCCCCCATCTGGTGCTTTCTAGTTCTGCCTGGCGTCTAATCTCAACTCTTTCCATTGTAGTGGTGGCAAATCTCTTCTCACCTTTCTGTCCTCAGGGCCACTGAAGCCTCTTCTTCAGAGAAGTATCCTGCAGGTGTTGCCTACTCCGAGTTCACCTGGGATAACCCTTTCCTTGCCAGGGCTCGTTTGGCCTGGGAGGAGGTAGAGGGGGCTGAGAGGGAATTAGAAGTAGAGGCTAGGAGGCAGGAGCTGAGACAGGGGTGTGGGGATGGGCTTCGGACCTCTGCAAAGCCCCCTTAAATCCTGCCCACAAAGTTTCTGCTTTTCAAGGGACTAAGATCCCCCTTTACCTGGGAGCTGGGTACCAGGAGGTGAGTAATGTTTTAACAATTATGGTGGAAAAGAAATCACTGACCCCAAAGTATTTCTCTTTCTACCTCTCTTCTCTCCCATCTCTCTCCTTGCTTCTCTCATTCCAGGGAGGGGTGAAGAAGAGCGGCTCTTTCATCTCTGTCTCTCCCCTTTCTACCTCTCGTCCCCCTCTCTGTCCCTTCTCTGAATAGCATGCATGACTGTCGGACCTGGGGGAGCCAGGGAGAAATTCTATCAGTGAGTCCCTGGGCAACTGCTGTCTCTTTCCTTTCAAGATGAAACTTAGGGAGTGAAAAGTGGCCCTTCTCCATGCCTCTCCTTCCCCCTTTCCTGGCCAGCCTAGATTGGTTAAAATGGGGGTACATTAAAGACCCTTTCACCCCAAACCTCAAAACACAAAGGTCCCAGACAAATGCACCAAGACAGGCAGATGCAGGGACCAGGCACAAGACATCATAAGCGCACATTTCCACAGAAGACACACACAACATTCATGGCATACATGGAAGGCAGACACACACAATGGCATACATGCAGTGGGCAGAGCCAAACACAGACACATATGAGCACGTGTGCATGAAGCCTTCCCATGGTTGTACACGGACATATACAGAGAAATACACTCACAGGTTATATACTCAGAGAGAAGCCCAACACAGAGGAATGAATCAAGAAGGAGATGCTCAGGGGCTTAAACGTATGCAGAAACAGACTGAAATTTACACATGAACACAAACTAGCTCCCTGTGTGTGAATGTGTGCGGGGAGGGGAGAGGCTGGGTCTTCTCTCTCTCTCTGTCTCCCCCCCCTCCGTACCCCTGCTCATTTCTGCCCCCTTTCCTGGCTCTCCATCTCCTATGTCCATTGTAAGCGGTTGAGAAGGGAGACTGAATGGCCACAGAACCACCCCCACGATTTTATTACGACACATTTTCTTTCTTCCCTGAAGCCTTACTTTCTTTTCCTGAGTTCTAGCAAGAGCTCCTATCTCAGTCCTTCCGGAACATCCCATGGCTCCCAGACATGGCCATCAATTCCAGCCCTGTCACAGGAACCCAAAAGCTGTCCCCTAAGATGTCTCCACTGATCCTTCTACCTCCCTGTCCTGAGAGCAACTCCAGCACCGGGCAGGGAGGAGGGGGACCTGGAATCACAGGGTGGTGAGGGCAGCACTGCTCTGCTTCTGCTTGCTGTGTGACCTTAGGCAAGTTACACACCCTCTCTGAAGCTCAGATAATTTCTCTTGCCAAATTGTGAGTGTGTGTTGGGGGGGGGGCGGGGTTGATGTGTGTTCACCACCACTTTCCACTCCTGTCTGGGGCTTTTCAAGGCAGAGCTTGTTTCCCATCAGATTGGAGGCTCCCTGAGTACAGGGCTTTGCTTCCCCCATCAAATTAGATGCATTCTGTAGCTTTTTCCAACCCCACAACTTGATGACTCTCAGATACTCAGCCCCTTTGGCATCCTGGGGGACGTGTCTGGCCAGCCCAGGAAGAAGAAAGGAGTTAGCCTCAAGCTTCCTCCACACATCAAGTTTTCTGATTCAGCTCCTCACAGTGCCAGGCTTTCAGCCTCTCTGGTTCCCAAATGGAGAGATTACTTCATTTCCAGGGGAGGGTGCCACTCTCTGTGGAACATATATGAAATATATTTCTCTCAGCTTCATCTGAACCATCGATTTCAGATTTCAGTTGAATTTTGGATCAGATTGAAGGAAGACTCTTTGGCCAGCATGAGGAGTTCCACTCCAGCCCATGGTCCCCACTGTCTTACCATCCTCACTTCAAGCTGATGAATAATATACAGGCCAAATCATGAGGCCGGGAACAAGGTATCTGGATTATCTCACTTAGATCAGAGGCTCCCCAGGACTCCATCATCCCTTCCCTGCTCTGCTTAGGAATCCCCTTGGCCTAGAATCCCCCCCCATGATTGCCTTCTCCGTCATTTTTTTGCCTGACCCCTCCGGGCTTGTACTCCTCCCTCAGACTGGAAGTTGCCGGAGAGCAGGGTCCTGGCCTCCACTCTCAGTCTGGGGACTTCCCCTATCGAAGGCTCCTTCCTCTGCCCGATCATTCCTCCCCACACCGCAGTGCTCTCACTCTCTTTGGGGTGAAGGGCCTCAGTGCATGGGGTTGGGCAGAGGACTAAGAGTGGGTGGGCGCATGTGAACCTTGCCCAGATCTCACCCCTCCCACTGCCCACCGTGGCTGCTGCGGCAGAGCCGCTAGACCACTCCTCTCAGGCTGGACGCAGGAGCTGCTTTCTCCGTCTCTGCGTGCTGAGACCTGTTGCAAGCTCCTCCTCCCAGCCCTGGAGCCACCGGGAATTCTTTGCTCTAACAGATCCTGGGGGAAGCCAGACTGCGGGAGGCTCCTGACATGCCTCTGCTGGGCTCCTGTCACATTCCCCAAGCCCAGAGGGATCAGTTGGATCCACCTATGCAGGCTTCTTCCACCCCTTGTGACCTCCTCCTCAAGTCCTCCTACCTCCCTCTCCAAAGCTTGAATCCGCCCTGGGACTCATAGCTGGCTTTAGCTGCCTCCTGCCCCCAGCCGCTTGACAGCCCCATCTGAACAATAAGAATTATTCCCCCTGGCCTCTCGAAAATTAAATTTGTCTCTTCCTCTAGAGAGACTTCATGGAGTCTCTGGAATGCAGACACACAGATGAAAGGCCTTGGGCAAGTCACTTTACCTTTCTGGGCCTTTATTTCCTCACCTGTGCAGTGGGGATAATGATCAAAACATCTCAGAAGGTCACGGAGACAAGGAGAGTGCGCCCTTGTTAAGTTCTGAGATATAGCAAGTATGCCAGGAGGTATGGGGACTTATTCCTTCGCCCTGGCCATATCAATTTGCTGAAAGTGTCCCTCTTCCCCCATTCACCTAAATTCTCCTCTGACCCACCAGCTTACCATACTTACCATATAATGGTGAAGAGGACAGTTCCATCTCCAGGAACACAAAATAGTAAGGAGCTGGATGCTTGAGTTCAAGTCCAACTCTATGACCGTGGGCAAGTTTCCTAACCTCTCTGTACCTCACCTTACTCATCCAAAAAATGAAGAAAAAGAGCATGGGCTTCACAGAGTTGCCGTGAAGACTAAATAAATCAAACGCAAAAGGCACTATAATATAGTAAGAATTCAACAAAGATTAGTTATTATTATTATTTTTGATTGCCAAGCAAGAAAAACCTCCGTCTACAAGGGACCTTGCCCCTATTCCTTTGCTGGTCAATATTTGAGAGCGGAATGCCAGTCAGGCTGTCTTCCCTAGACACCCAGCAGTATGAATGATGGGTTGGACAGAAGCAGCTTTGTGGAGAGAAGAGGAAATTGTGTGGGAGGCTGGCCAAAGGGTGAAGACGTCTGACTGTCCTCCCAGGACAGCCCTCTGGGCACGCCAAGTGCGAAGGTGCCTGAAGAGGTGAGACCATCCAGAACCTGCCTGGGTCAGAGCTAATGCAGAGGCACACGGGGTCCCTGACTTCTTCATTCATGAAAGGTTGCTCCTCCTTTAACCCCAGAATCCCTCCCAGTAGGCTAAAAAGCAGAGAAAAAACCATTTCTTTTAACTGATATTTGATTGCATACCTAGAAAACTCAAGAGACTCTAGGGGAAAAAAATCTTTCAGAATTAAGAAAAATTTGGTATAGTGGCTGAATACAAGATAAGTATAAGACATCAGTAGCTATTCCCTAGTCCACCAATAAACAAGGGAAAATATTCCTCTTATAATGAAAACACAAAATAATAAAATACTGTTAAATGTTAGATGTGGAGAGCAGTTCTTTAGCTCATTAGCAACCAGAAGATATTGAACTTGCCATCTTCCTTTCTACTGGTTCTAAGGCCCAGCACATGGCTCTGTCCCTGGTGGCCATCCTTCCATTATACCTGAAGCATGGCAGACCTAGGTTGGAATTAAGAAAGAACTTTCACAGCAGAAGGAGGAATTCCATATGAGACATTCCCTCACAAGGAGGAAGGGTCAACTTTGGGTCCATTGAGGGTGCCTGTAACTCCCTAGGCCAAATGAAGAGTTTCCTAACTGTATACCATCCTGACAGTATATATTTTTTGAGCTCCCATCATTGTGCCAAGCTTTGTATTTAGCCCTTTATATGTGTAATCTCATTTAATTTTCTCAGCAGCCCTGCAAGATAGATATGATTAGCTCTGTTTTAGAGATGAAAGAAAGTGAGGCTCAGAGAGGACAAGTGATTTGCCTTGGGTTACATAACGAGTAAGTGTCAAAGCCAGGGTCTGAGCTCAGGTGTATGCATACGTGTGCCTGGTGTTTGGACATGTGTGTCTTAGTCCATGGAATGACAACCCCAGTTTCTCTAAGGGTATAAAGCAGATCTGGGAACAAAGAGAAAGGCTGAACTTGGCCTCCTCCCTCCTCTCCATTTCAGCCTTGAACACCATGGGGTGGTGAGAGGCCCATGGATCAGGGATTTGGAAGTTTGGACTCTGTTTCAAATTCACTAGAAGACTTTAGGGGAAATTATTGAAAACTCTTTGAGCCTCAATTATCTCACCTGTGAAATTGGATGATCATGACACTGACCTTGCCAGGCAGTTGAGAAGTCTGAAGGAGAGTGCTTATGAAAGCTCCTGGCATCGAGTTTTGTGCACAGTAGGTGCTCAGTTAGCATCCTCCCTGCCCAGATCTTGGGAGGATCCGAGTCTGCGCTTGGAAGCAATTTTCTCCTGCTTCCCTTCCTTACCAGCTGGCCTCCTGCTCCCTCTGGCCTCTTGTTTTCTTCAGCTTCCCCCCACCCTCCCTTAGCCAAGGGCATGTCACCCCTTCTCGCACTGGTGATTCCTGAGCTCAGAGCAGGCCTTACTGCCTCCAGGGGTGGGCGCGGGACAGTGCCACACGCATTGCATGACGTGGCCAGGCACTCTCAGTGCACAGGGAAGGGCATGCTGCTGCTGCTGCCACCACTGCTGTTTGCCAGGTGCAAGGTGAACTGCCCGGGGTGGGGGGATACCCGCTCCCCCGCCCCAGCTAATCTTGCAGGGTGTGGAGTCTCCCTTCCCTGCTTACTCAGCAGACATTTTCAATTCTGCTCCAATTTGCCCCAGAAGACAACCTAGGAATTTAGGCCTCGAAGCCCCGCCCCTGTCAGCCCCTTCCCCAGGTTTGACTCCTTCCAGGATGCCTATCCTGGCTGCCCTAGGCCCCTAAGCCCCTCCTTCTCTCAGACAGCCCACCTCAGGGTTCAACAGGCCAATTCAGTACCCCATCCCACTCCCTTTGCTGGGCCAGTTGAAGAACATCAGAGTTAGGGCCTTGGATTATTGGGTCCAACCTGCTTATTGTTCAGAGGACACTCTGGTTCTGCAGTCCAGAAGTCAGGGTTTGGGAGCCTACTCAGTAGTGCCTGTCCAGTGTGAGCTGGTGTGGGCAGAGGAACACTGCCCCTCATTTTCTGTGTGACTTTGGGCAAATCACAGTCTCTCTGGGGCTCCTTCGGGAAGATTAGATGAGATAATGCCAAGTGAGGGTAAAGTCACTGTCAGCTCCTACAGCCGCTCAGGAGCAGCCATGAGGTGCTGGGTCTTCCTTTTGTCCTTTCATTTAACCCCCAACAGCCAAGAGAGGGGAGCACTCATTTCCCCCTCAGCCTCACGGCCCCTCATTTGATGGGAGTGGGAGCTGATGCTGAGAAGTGTTGTGTGAAGGGCCCCAAGAGCTCTCTATCACTTCATTGATTCATTGAGGTATTTGATGTTCATTGAACATCCTGCTTCTCTAGCCTGTGCTAAGTGAGTGTGGGGTGGGAAGTTGTCCTGCGAATATGCCCAAGTCCCTGCCCTCATACCTGGTGCCCCCAGTGCACATCCTCCCCAGCTCTTTCCCCAGGGGCCTTGGATAAAGACTTCCCCAGGCCCTTAGCCTTCCAGCTCCCTATGGTAAACAAAAAATACTTTCCTTGGTCCATGCCCAGTACTATGAGCTGGGGACCAGGCAGTGAAGAAGACCAAGCAGGCTCTGCCTCCACAATGCTGGGACAGGGGCCTGGAAAGAGTCACCCAGGTAGTAGTAGTGACCAGCACAGCAGAGTGACAAAGGAGAAAGATGTGGGTCGGGGGGCCTGGGGATCCAGGCTGGGGATCCCAAAGGGCCCCCTTAAAGAGCGGGAGGCTAGCCTTCTTGACTCCCTGGTTGCTGCTTTCTCACGAGCCCCCCATCCACTTCCTCTGCCTCAAGCCCCACCTGATCCCCCATCAACACTGTCCTCTCACCCCTCTCCCCCCGGGGCTGCCTAGGAAACTCATCTCCAAGCACTTTTGACTCCTCAGTCTCCCTGTCTCAGGCTGCCGGGTGGTTGGTAAACAGCTTATTAAGGCGATTAATGTTGCAATTAAAGCTGGAAAAACAGAGGCCAAGGTGCTGGCTAAAGGCTCCCCCTTCTCCTCCCCTCTCTGTTCTCCCCTCCCCCCACTTCTCCTCCTCCTCCATCCCCTTTGGGTTTGGTTGATGCAACTCAGCCTTACTTAGCCAACCAGAGCCCTCACCTGGGAGCTGGGAGGCTGCACATCAGGGGTCCTGCCTCTGCTGCCCTGAACTCCCTTCCCAGTGGAGGTGTGGGGGCTCTTCTGGACTGGGGAGTAAGTGGTAGTGATAGTGTGTTGCAGAGGCAGATAGTGTATGGAGGTTGAATTGGGATGATGTCTCTAAGATCCTCTAGTGCCTGAAACCCCTTAAAAAGAGAAGCTTCAGAGACAGGTAGAGACCATCTTTTTATCCACTTCCACGAGTGAGAAGGGCAGGGGCTATCTCCTCCCAGAAGGGGACAAAGAGCTTCCTTTCTCCAAGCTCACGTTGTCTGGGCAACTGCCAGCACATCTGAGGGGCTTGCTGGCCTTTCTCTGAGCCCAGCATCCAGGGAAGGATTTAGGGACCCTCTGGATCTGTGCCTCCCCTCCAGCATCAGCTCTAGCCAACCGTGGGTGTCTACAAGGCTGCTGCTCTCAGGCTCTCCCCCAAGCCTCCTTCCTCTCTATTCTCTGAGTCCTGGAAGGGGAATTATTCTGTATGTGGGGTCTCCATGGAGTGTGCTCCTAGACCCCCAGCTCTGCCTGTCATGGCTTCCATACTTCTTTCAAGGCTGAATTCAAATGCCACCTCTTCCATGGAACGTTTCCAGCTTTCTTTCCCACCTACCCCCAACTGCCCCTGCCTTGTCCTCTGACAGCCTATCCTATCCTCCCTGCCTGTGTTGAGTTTGCCCAGCTGGAGACCTCTCTAGGGTGGGCCCTGCCTCTGGCCCTGGAGCGCCTGGCACAGGTCTGTGATCTCTTTCCCAGGCTTCGGTCATCTGTTATACCCGCTCCTAGAACTGCCTGGCATATAGCAGGTGCTCAATAAATATTGGTTGACTTACTCTTTTTTGGAGTCACCCTAGAGATGAGTGGATCAACCAACATGGCAAGTGCAGCCAGGGGCCTCGGTCTGAATCCAGGGTATAGGAGGGGGGAATGAGGCAGGAGGTGAGGTAGAGAGTAAGCCCCATCTCCCTCGTCACCATGTCAACAGCAACTTTCATTAACTGAGCAGTACTCACCATGTGCTGAGTATCTTGTTAAGCATTTTACTCACATTAACCTATTTAATCTCAATAACCCTGCTAGGTAGGTAGCATTATCCCTGTTACAGATGAGGAAACTGAGGCTTAGAAAGGTTAAGTGACTTGCCCAAGATCACACAGTGAAGTGGTGGAGACAGAATGTAGTCCAGGTCAGCTGACTTCAACGTGCACATTCCTGACCACGACATTAAGCTTTTCCTAGGACCTGCCCTGGGGAAGAAGCCCAGCTCCTCCCCCTCCACCTCTCCCAGGGAAGAACCCAGGGAGGAGGGCCAGGCGGGCCAAGGTGGGCGGAGTTGTGGTGGCTCCAGCTCTCTGACACTCTGCCCTGGGGGACCTTAGTAGACTTTAAAGCCCATTAAGAGAACCCATTTTCCAGATGGACCTGGGTTCAAATCTCAGCATTGCCACCTATTAGTTATATGACCTTGACGGAGACTGAACCTGAGTCTCAGTCTCTCCATCTGAAAAACAGGTACTATACCACCCACCTTCCAGATTGCTGTGAGGATCACATGTGAGGTGCCTGGCAGAGAAGGAATTTAGCAAATGTCAACTGTTACTAAATTTTGGAGAAGAGTGACCCTTGTGGCAGACTGGGGGTCCCTAGCACCCACCTCTTCCCCAAAGGTTGTTACAAGGCGATGGGTATAGTCAAGAAGCACCTGGCAGAAGATGGGCTGAGTAGCCCCACCCTGGCACTTTGCCAGCTCCCCCACCCAAGCCCTTGTCTTCGCATACTCCCCCCACTCCAGGGTTGGTGAAGAGGGTGACCCGACTGGCCTGGAGGTGAGGAGAGGAGGAAGGGGAGGTCAGGGGTGGGGCTAACCCCGAGGGAGGTCACCCGGGCAGTTAATCCAGCCTGACTGAGCAGGGATGAGCAGGGTGGAATTAGGGAGCTTACAACATCCTTTCATCCCGAAGCAGCCCGCCCGCCAGCCTGCCCGCCCAGCCTCCCTCCTTCCTTCCTCTCTTTCTGCCCTTTTTTTCCCTCTCCCTCCCTTTGCTGGCAGCCCAGCCCTAATAAAATGCAGTGTCTCCAGCAAGTCTGCCCGGCTGCCGCCTCGCCGCTCCTGCCTGCACGCAGCCCTCAAACCAAACTGCTCAGTTCGGCCCCGCCTGGCAGCTGCCACTTAACCCTTGCCAGCCCGGCCGCCGGCTGGCGTCCGTGGGCTGAAGGCTCTCCTCCCTTCCGCCTCCCTTGGGCGTGGGGGGAGGGGAAGGCCTGCCTTCTGAGAGAGAGGGGTGAAGTGGGGGCTGAGGATCTCCACCATTCTGGAGCCCGACCTGAGAACCCCTCCGCAGTGCGTCTGTGACGGCTGTCTGACAAAGACCTTAGGTTAGACCAGCTCTTTCCGCCTTCGCAGCCTTATCTGCTTTCTGCCTCACAACAGCCCCAGAGGCCAACAGGGTTGGGACTGTTGTCCCACTTGACAGAGGAAACTGAAGGCCTGACAGGCTGAGCTGGGTCACCTTGGCTGCTGGGTGGTGGCGCTGATTCTCCATCCAAGACTTTTTCCAATATAAGGAGTTGCCTCTGCCTTTCTCTGTGCGTGCGTCCATGCTCTGTGTGTGTGTGTCTATGTGTGTGTGTCTGATGCTGAGGTGACTTGAGCAATGGATGTTTGTACATCTGTGTACTGGGGGGTCTCTATGTCTCGGAGTGCTGTGGCTTGGGCTTTGTACATATGTGTGATGTGAAGGTGTCTCAGGTATGTATTTGTGTCTATATATGTGCTTGCAGATGATACGTTTGCTTCGAGTGGAGAGTCCATGTATGTGTGATGATGAAGATGTCATTGTGTCTTGGCACGCGTGTGTTTGAGAGAGAGGTAGCTTCATAAGCGTGTGCATGCATTCATGTTGTGTCCCATCTGCACCAAGATGTGTCGCTTGCACACACCTCCATTCATTCTACCGCCGTCATCTCTGTCTACGAAGGTTTGGAGTTGGGCAGCAAAGACAGGAGGGTGGCAGCAGTGCCAGAAGGCACTGAGTCAGGGCCTGAGCTTCCCGAGAAGGAAACACAGAAGCCCTCGTCTGTTTGCTTTCATCGTCTAGCTCGGATCCCAATGGCCTGGTGTCCCTGCCAGCTGTAGGAGCAGTGGTGTTCCCCCTGCCTGAGGCCCCACCCTCACCCCAAGCTGAAAAGGACAGACAGGAAGGTGAGGGGCTAGGGAGTGCCTGGGCGTGGAGGCAGGGGGTGTACACGCATGTGCAAGCATGTCTGCGTGTGAGCCCAACATCAAAGAGCAGCCCTGAGGTGACCCAGCAGCAGCAGTGGCAGAGGGCAGCTGGCTGACAGGGAACGCCAAGCCACCAAGCAGAGTGGAGTCAGGGAGGCTACAGCTGGGAGCCTCCCACCTACACAGACCTGCCCGTGGTTGGGGGCAGCCATGGGGTCAGGAGCACCTGTCACCTGGGGCCAGGCCCAGCCCAGCCTTTGAACCCAGGGACTCAGCAGTAGGTCCCCAGGCTCTGACACCCCCAGGAGCCCCTGGAGGCTCAGAGCTCCCTTCCCACCAAACGCCTTCCCCAACTCCCAGACCCTCCCCCAAAAGCCCCATCTGCCTCCAGCCTCCAGTTCAAAGAGCTCAGTGGTTATTTTCTTCTTTTTTATTAACGTTGTATATAAAGATGGGTCCAGTAAGAAAGCAGAAATGAGAAGGCTGGTGGTGGGAGCTGGCTCCGTTCCTGCCCCCTGGGGTGGGACTCTTGGAGCTCCACCATGTCTCTCCTGGCTCCTGCACCTCCCACCATACTCCAGTCCAGCCAGAGCCCACATCCCTGTTTCTCTCAGCTCATGACGACGATGACGACGACGATGACGACGACGACGCACAGGCAGGTACATCCAGGAGGAAAGGACCACATAAATAGGAAACCACATAGGGAGGAGGCTGCTTCTCTCTGTTGCTCTTTAAAAAAATACAGACTATATATATAGCTACAGTTTTCTACCTCGCCTTTTCTTCGATGTTTGACCACATCACGGGTGGAGGAAAGGTAGCTCCGAGGGCGATGTCTGGGCCACGGAGGGACAGTGCCACCAGCCCTCCAGACAGCTACCCCGTCACCCCTAAAGGCACCAAGCTTCCCCTCTCTCCCCGTGCACCTCATTCAACATTCTCCATCTCAGCCCTCGCAATCTGTTTCCAAGGCCACCGGAAAGGGGGTGTTTTGGGGGTTTTCTTGCCTGGTATGTCTCCTTAGAGATCTGGAGTTTGGCGCCAAAACTGCCAACTTACTGGAGGAGAGGAAGAGGTGGGGTGGGGGCGGGGCGGGGCAGGGCAGAGGTGCCCGGGTGGGCGCAGGGGAGATTGGTCCTATCTGTTAACAATGCCCTTTGTTTTCCTATTTTTCAACAGCTTTTAAAACCAAAGTTGTGCAAGTCCTGTACATGGAAGAAGAAATGGGTCCTTAGAAAAGAGTTGTGAGACCCACCCATCCTCTCCCACCAGAGTAGGGGGAAAGGAGAGAGATGTCTCCTTGAGTTCTTCCCTCTAAAGCCACAAGTATTAAAAGGTGCCCCCCCCCTTGGGGGCTTTTCTTTGGTTTAACCCTCAAATCTTAAATGAAGGCCAGAAGTGCGGGGTGGGGCTGACTGAGGTCCCCACCCTGAGTCCCAGTCACGATGTCCAACGTCTTTTTGGCAGAGGAGATGCTCAGAAAGAGGGGAGCCACGGGCAGCTTAGGAGGAACCAGGCCTGGCAGGTCCCGGCATCCATGGTGCCTGGTGCCCAGTCCAGGCCTGACCAGCAAACGCTCCACAGTCCCCCAGATGTCCAGTCTGGGAAACGAGAACTAAGTTTTAGAGGCTGGAAGGTGATGAGCCATTTAAAACCAATCCAGGCTCCTGGAGCAGAAGAGGAACGCTGTTCCAGGTGGAGTGCCCCAGCATCTGGAGGGTACCTCAGTGTCTAGGCAAGGGGAGAGAGGTTCAGGGGACATCCTTGGTCCATGCAAATTTCATCTGGAGCTCTTGGGTCCTTGGAAGAAGGGGTGAAGGAAGGGGAAAGAGAATCCCCTTTCCCCTCTGCTCCTCGATGATTCCTGAGTGTCATCTAGGACGGAGGCACCTTCTGCCTGGTCCCGGGGTCCTTCGTGGGAGGTTCACGCCTGGTGGGTACTCAGTACACAGCCCCAGGGTTGGGCGGGGGCCCAGGGGAGGCATGGTGCAGGGTGGCCGGCTGAGGCGGCTGCTGCTGTAAGTGGGGTCCACTCAGGTTTTGTGCATGGTACCAGGAGTTGGTGGGGTCGTCCAGGTAGCTGGGGGAGGCACTGTATGGGAGTGGTGGGGGCAGCTGACTGCGGGCAGGGGCCGGAGTGGAGTGAGAGGAGGTGTCCCAGAGGGCAGGTGATGGTGGCGAGTTGCAGGCCATGGAATCACTGTTGTTGGGGCTGTGCTCTAGGGGCACCTCCCCATTCTTGTAGAGCTTCTTGAATTTGGAGCGGCGGTTCTGGAACCAGATTTTCACCTGCGCCCAAGAAGAAAGGGGGAGCTAGTTAGCCTCTCGGAATGCTTAGTAGAAACCCCATGGGCAATTCAGTCTAGAGAGGGCAAGGCCAGCCCAAATGTCACAGGACAGGACCCAGGTAAAACCCCCCAGTATCCTGACTCCCAGGCCAGCATCTTTTGTCTATCTGGGGTAGAACTGTGGCAAGGAACTTTTGACTGCTTGACTCCAAATTCCATTCTGCCACTTACTAAGTGTGTGTGACCTTGGGCAAGTTACTGGTCTGGTTCTTGCCTTCCTCATCTGAAAGAGTGATGGTCGCAGAACTATGACCTACCTCATGAGGTCATTATGACACTCGGATAAGTTAAGACAGCTAAAGAAGTTAGAGCAGCCTGGTACATAGTAAGCACTCGATAAAAGGCAGCGCAGGTGGCAATGGGCAGTTTGTGGCCTTCCGTTCACATTAGAAACCCAGAGGCACACAGATACACAAAGACAAACACACACCCACACAAGCATCTCCATGTGCAGGAACGTACCCACTCACCACTTCGCATACGGACACCAGACTGTAAACACACACACACATAGATACTACACCCAGGCAAACACCCACAAATGTGAGCACCCACATTCACACACAGGCTTGGAGTAGCCCCTCTACGGCTGGCTAATGGGGACTCAGGAGCAGGTGAATCTTGATTCCCAAATTTCCCCTGGGGTATCTCCCCCTCCCCCTGCTGCTCCCCACCCCATGACTGGTACAAACAATGAATCAGCTCCTCACTGGGTGACCCAGATTCCCAGCGGACCAGGCCCCACGCAGCCGCAACCCAGGCCCGCCTGTCAATACCTGCAGACAGCCAGGCTGCCACCACTCCTCCCAGTGACAGGCTGCTGGGGGCTTTAGGGACAGGCTGAGGGTGGAGGTGGCTCTCCTACCTCTGAGTCCTTCTCCCCCTTTGGTGGGATTCTCTCTCTTTGACTCCAGGAAGAGGAAGGGGTGAAACATTTGGGTGCTAAGCATTTTGTGGCATTTTGAAGCAAGCACACATTTTTCGACATGCAATCACCAATGTGTGTACAGTCATGTCTATGTGCCCCTCCATCTATAAACACAATGACCCTTGAAAGGTCAGACTCCTTATATGAGCATTCTCACGTGTACACAGACTCATTAGCATATGTGCAAATAATATACATGCATATGCATGTGTATGTACACCTCTACACACACATGCCTTGCCTGGAGGATTGACACACTGTGGACTCCTACCAAGTGAGTGACTGGCACTGTCGTAGGACAGTGGGAACTGTGGACTCGGGAGTAGAGGGAAGAGGACAACTACCCTGGTGACAGACACACACAGTTGCACGAGGTCACAAATATGCACGCCTGTATACGTGCTAATACAGAAAATTCCGACATAAGTTCAGATTTGGGGGCGGGGGGGCCTCTACCCACACACAAGGGTTTCAAAGGCCTGCAGGGAATTTGAAAGGCCGTTCAGGCTCCGCGGTGCCTGGGGGATCCGGGGGAGGGAGCCTGAGTCCCTCGCAGGCCCATGGAGGCCCCGTGACCCACGACGCCCCAAACCGACCTGTGTCTGCGTGAGGCCCAGCTGTGCAGCCAGCTCAGCACGTTCGGGCAACGCCAGGTACTGGGCCTTCTGGAAGCGGCGCTGCAGGGCGGCCAGCTGGTAGCTGGAGTAGATGGTGCGCGGTTTTCGGACTTTCTTGGGCTTCCCGTTCACCATGCGCACCTCGGCTTCCGGCTCCTCCTTCACCGACACTGTGGGCAACGCACCGGGAGGGGGGCGGCTCAGCCTTGGCCTGCGACCCCGGGGTCCTTAGGGGCCCCGCGGGACGCTCCACCCTCCGACCCACTGATTCCCCCGGGATTTC
>NW_011888885.1:5489781-5498890 GCF_000151845.1 Pteropus vampyrus | reverse complement strand
CGCGGCCCCGCAGCGCAGCGCGGTCCCTGGCGCCAGCAACACCCGGGCCAGGGGGGTCGAGACTTCGCTCACGACGCCGTCCCGGCTCGCCTCCCGCCTCGAAGCTCCTCGCCACCCGCCCGCTGGCCGTCGCCTTCTCCCCCCACCTTGCTGTCCGTCGTTTCTTTCGCTCTTTCCCGTCCCTTCTTCCTTCCTTCCCCTTTTTTAAAAACCTTTTTTATTTTAGAATAGTTTCAGATTTTTCGGAAAAGTCGCAAACAGTACAGACTCCTTCCTTCCTTCTTTTATTTCCGTCCTGTCACGTTCCTTTCTTACGCTCTTTCTCTCACTTTGTCTCCACATTTCTCTTCTGCTCTATCTCCACCTTTCTCTTTTTCAGCTCCTCCACTTCTCCCGCGCTGCTTTCTTATTTTTTCCGTAATTCTAGGGTGTCTCTCTCTCCACGTTCCCCTTACTATTCCTCCTCTCGCCAGCCCGGATTCAGAGGGTCCCTGGAGCTGCCAGTCCCCGATGTCTACCCCCAAACCGTCTGCGCAATAGAGGACCGATTGCTGAGGTTCCCGGCGGAAGCACCTCGATTAGGAGGCTCCCCGACAACCCACAGCCCGGTCCTTCCCTCCGTAGCTCTCCCGAATCCTCACCCGAGACCACGGCGCACAGCGAGCAACGCGCCCCAGACGCGCGGTCTTCTGTTCCGTATGGGGTCCTGTAGCCCACCTTCTAACTCCAAACAGCACACGTCTGACCCTCGACGCTTCGCTGGATTTCTGCGTCAATTCCCTGCCTTTCTGTCCCTGGGGGAAACTTCCAGTATCTCCGACCCTCCCGCAACCCCACGGTCCTCACCTGGGTCCGGGGCGGGCAGCGGCTGTTCCCGGTACGCTCCGTACTGCCGGTAGGAGGTTCCATAGGTATATTCCGACTTGGGCGAGTAAGCGCCGGTGCCTGCAAGCCCGTTGAGATTGAACTGGTGGTGGTAGGTGTAGGGGTTCACGGTCTGGCCGTAGGGCTGGCCCGAGTAGTAGTCGTGCTGCGGAGCGCTGTAGTAGCCCAGGTCAGTGACAGAAGATTCGGGCAGGGTGGGCGAGTCCTTGGAGCCCGCATGGCAGCTAAGCGAGCTGGAAATATCGGTGAGGATGCTGCTGAGCTTGCGATCGAAGGAGCCACTCATCCTGGCAGGCGCCGCGCCACCCCGGGGCTGGCCTCGGCCGCCGAGCGCGGAACCTGGCAGTAGCGTGAGGGAGGCGGAGGAGCCAAAGAGGGGGTGTGTGTCCGCAAGGCGAGAGGAGGGTCTGGCAGCGTCTCGGGGGAGGGGAGGCCGAAGGGCGCTTAGACCCGCGCGGCGTTCGCGCGGTCGCTGTGCGGCTCCCGT
Organism: Pteropus vampyrus; assembly: GCF_000151845.1. Taxonomy (NCBI): domain Eukaryota; kingdom Metazoa; phylum Chordata; class Mammalia; order Chiroptera; family Pteropodidae; genus Pteropus; species Pteropus vampyrus. The sequence continues at coordinate 5,497,518 of NW_011888885.1, read as the reverse complement.
CGCGTCCCAAGCTACAGTCAAATGCTGCCAGCTCCGCCCGGCCAGCCGGTTATAGACTCAATAGAGGAGTCGCGGAGGGAGGCTCCAGCGCTCTGATTGGCTGCAAGTCTTGCCTTCGAGGCAAAACATGCTCCTGCGCTCTTTCGTTCGCTCGCTCTCCTCTCCTCCATTCTTTGTTGTTACCAAAACACACACACACAGACACACACACACACACACACACACACACACACACACACACGCGCGCGCACACACACACACACACACACACACACACACCCCTTGCTGCTCCTACTTCTGTGGATCTCTCCCCCCGCCCAGATAAACCCTCAGTGTCTCTGGAGGAATGAATCGGGGGAGGGTGTCTCTGCAAAGCCCCCAGGATCTGTCAGTCTGTCTGTCTTCGTGGCTGAGGATGAGAGGTGGGCTCAGGTGCAATGGGAAGGAGGGGAATTTGCCCATTGGGTGTTTGTAGAGGGAGGTGGTCCAAAGTGATGTGTGTATGTGTGTGTGTGTGTGTGTGTGTGTGTGTGTGTGTGTGTGTGTCTGTGCGTGTGCGTGCACGCGCGCGCGCTGTGCAAATGACAGGAAGACAAATGTGCCTAAAGTGAGAAGGATTCAGGTCCATGAAAATGTTTTAATTTCCTTTAAAATAAGAAGAAAGGAAAAAAATTTTAAGTTGAAAATGTTTGAATACATGATATCAACATATTGTTTTTACAGCAAGGCAGTCATGAAATGTAATTAAAAAAAAACTGTTTGTGGAGGAAGAGATCCATCAGGCAAATATACCTTGGGCTTAGGAAAGTCATAATTCAGCCCAGGGAGGATCCCATTGGAGAGGGCCTGGGGGGCAGGTATGTGTGGATTTAGGGGCTTCTGGGGAGGGCGGGGTCGTACAGCCTGCCTGTAGTGATATTAGAGTTATTTCTGAAACTACGTGTGTGCAGTTGCAGAGGCCGCGCAGGAGCCTGAGACCTGGGGTCTGCCTGAAGTTGAGTGGGGCGCAGGCTGGCTCTCTATGTTTCAGTAAGTATGGGGGCAGATACTGTGCATTTGGGATAGTACTGGGGATATGTGGGCATTTTTAGAGATCACGTGTATGGGACGAGTGTACTTGGGGTGTGTGATGTGAGGATTTCGTGTGTTCCATAGTATACTAAGGTGTATGTGAGTGCAGGAATGTGTGTATGAGAAAGTGTAGCAGTGTGTGTGTGTGTGGGGGGGCGGGTAAGCAGTCTGAGTGGGGGACCCTGGACAGCACGTCTACGTGTGAATGTGTGATTGTATGCAAAGGTGTATAAAAATCAGCCCCTTCCCAATCCCCATTAACTGGGAACCCCATCCCCCAAAAAAGGTCCTGAGGAAGAGGCTCCTCTCCCTGGGGACCTCCAGCTCCTAGTCTTGTTTGGTCCACAAGACCACTACTCTAGGTCATCCAAGTGTTTCCCAATGCCTAGCTCATTTCTCCATTTCACTCTTAATTCTTCTCTCATCTTTCTTTGTAGGGAGGAGGGGCTCCTCCAAATCTCAGTTCCTAGCCACATGCAACCTTCACACGGGGCTACTCCTTCAATTCTGGCCCCTTTCCCTTCCCGGCCTGGCTAAGGCATCCCAAGACAGATAGTGCCAGCGCGCCACCTCGTGGTCACGTCTCGGCTCTGCAACTTTCCCAAGTTTCTTCGAGCCTCGAGAAGGGGTTTCCCTAGTAGACTCTGTCCGGCAGAAAAGTGTGCAGGGGGCTCTGTGCGCCTTTTCAAAGTCAGTCCCCCGGGCCAGGCTGCCAGGAGTTCCAAGCGCTTTGAGAGCTGCAATCGGCGGAGGCTGAGGTCCACAGTCCGTGTGGGCCAAGGGGCAGGAGTGCCCGCCAGGTCTGAGAGGCTCCAGAGAGGCCTGGGCGTGGGAAAGGTGGGGGCGGGGGACAGGCGAGGGGAGCGCTATCTGTCTGTCTATCTCCGCGTCCCCCCAGCGCCTATTGCCCGCCGCTCGGAGCCCGTGGCGGGGCGAGTTGCCACCCGCTCTGGATGCCCTCTGTTCTGTTGCCAAGAGGGCGCCAAGAGAGCCCGCGGCATGGGGCGGGGGGCAGGTAGGGCACTGGGAGGGCCGGCTTCCTTTCTAGGATGGGGGGAGGGGCGAGAAGGCCTGCAGGACCTGCTTTGGAGCCCCAGCTCCCCACAGAGAAGGGACAGCATCGGACAAGCCCTTTTGCCATCATTCATTAATTCATTCATGCATTCATTCATTTCTCAACTTATACCAAAAAGGGCCAGATGATTCAGAGATGGCAGAAAGTCTGCTTTCGTCATGGGGTCCTCATAGAAGCCTCACTCCTTCTCCCTCGTTCATTCCCACCCCTACCTGTGGCTCCTGAGTAAAATGGATGACCACTGGACTAGGAGTCCAGGAATCATGAAAGAGTGTGGTGGTGGTGGGTTACCTTAGAATAATCTCTATGCTCCATTCTGCTCTGAAAGTGTGTGAGTTCTCGAAATGGACTAAAACTTCAGCATTAGAAACTTAAATGAGCAATGAAACAATTGTTTGCTAATGTGAGGTTAACATCTGGTCTATTGCACGGTGTGTTCCAAGACACCAGTGACTGTATCTCTCTAGTTCACTGCTACCTTCCAGATACCTAGGGCAGATCTTGGCACACAGCCTCAGTGCTAATAGATGTTTGTTGAATGAATTTGTGAGACTCCCAAATACTGCAGAGGGGCTGAACCATCTTGGCTGAATAGGCTTACAGGGTTAGGAAAAGAGGAGGCATGGAGCAGGCACTGCCATCCAACTGCCCCACTCTAGGGTACAAGCAGGAGCAGCTTCCAGCATGAGGCCATGATGGCCTGAAAGGGGCCCGTCAGGCCAGCAGGACTGGAGCCACCAGCCACTGGGTGGGCACCTACCGACTCAGGATGCCGAGGTTGCTGGAGGATGCAGTTGGACCAGTGCCACCCACTGCACCTTGTCTGGGCCAACAAGATGAGCAGGTGTCAGCCTGACCAGAGTTCCTGCCCCTGGTAGAGGGGCGATGCAGGGCAGTCTGTCAAAGGCCTCCAGGAGGCTGGCAGGAGGGCAGTGCTGGTCAATGCCCAGGTCAGAGTTTGTTACCTGCCCTCTGCCTGGCATGAGAAAAGGTACCCCATTGAAACAAGTTGTTACCTGGAGCCCAAGTTTCATGCCGCTTGGGCACAGCCACAGCATCTGGGCTCACAGAGTGCCAGGTCTGTGGGGAGGAACTCAGGAAGGAGGATGGAACCCAGAGTGAGCGGACCAGCCCACTTCTCTCTGTTGCCTGGGGAGCTGGCACCATCTGGCGGTCAATGTGAGGAGGCCAGAGTCCATTTCCACTGGGAAGACCTGGGGAACCGGCCACATGTAGGGGCCCTATCTTCACACCTAGAAGGAATATTATCTTTATTTCTTTTAGGAGCCCTACAGCACTAAATATTGACTTTTTATCATCACCTTGCCTTACTCTGCAGCTGCCTCTTCTCCCTCCTTCCACCCATCCTTGTCCAGCTAGTAGCTCCTTCTCTTTGGTTTCTCGTTTGTAAATCAACAAGTGGATCATTAAGTGTCCTCTGAGATCCGTTCCAGCTCTGATGTCCTATGATTCTAAATTCTAGAACTCTTGTCTTTCAAGGGGATTCTCCTTTACCTTCTTGCCAACTTCCTTGGAGGTATACCCCAGGCCTTCAGCACTTCTTTTTGGGATCCTTCATTCATCCAACAAATCTTTTCTGAGACTGTACTATGCTAGGTGCTGTGGATGGAGTGATGAACAGGACAGATGCAATGTCCTCCTCCATGGAATCCAGGTCCAGACTGGGGATATGTGGGCATTTTTAGAGATCACGTGTATGCGACGAGTGTACTTGGGGTGTGTGATGTGAGGACTTCGTGTGTTCCATAGTATACTAAGGTGTATGTGAGTGCAGGAATGTGTGTATGAGAAAGTGTAGCAGTGTGTGTGTGTGGGGGGGCGGGTAAGCAGTCTGAGTGGGGGACCCTGGACAGCATGTCTACGTGTGAATGTGTGATTGTATGCAAAGGTGTATAAAAATCAGCCCCTTCCCAATCCCCATTAACTGGGAACCCCATCCCCCAAAAAAGGTCCTGAGGAAGAGGCTCCTCTCCCTGGGGACCTCCAGCTCCTAGTCTTGTTTGGTCCACAAGACCACTACTCTAGGTCATCCAAGTGTTTCCCAATGCCTAGCTCATTTCTCCATTTCACTCTTAATTCTTCTCTCATCTTTCTTTGTAGGGAGGAGGGGCTCCTCCAAATCTCAGTTCCTAGCCACATGCAACCTTCACACGGGGCTACTCCTTCAATTCTGGCCCCTTTCCCTTCCCGGCCTGGCTAAGGCATCCCAAGACAGATAGTGCCAGCGCGCCACCTCGTGGTCACGTCTCGGCTCTGCAACTTTCCCAAGTTTCTTCGAGCCTCGAGAAGGGGTTTCCCTAGTAGACTCTGTCCGGCAGAAAAGTGTGCAGGGGGCTCTGTGCGCCTTTTCAAAGTCAGTCCCCCGGGCCAGGCTGCCAGGAGTTCCAAGCGCTTTGAGAGCTGCAATCGGCGGAGGCTGAGGTCCACAGTCCGTGTGGGCCAAGGGGCAGGAGTGCCCGCCAGGTCTGAGAGGCTCCAGAGAGGCCTGGGCGTGGGAAAGGTGGGGGCGGGGGACAGGCGAGGGGAGCGCTATCTGTCTGTCTATCTCCGCGTCCCCCCAGCGCCTATTGCCCGCCGCTCGGAGCCCGTGGCGGGGCGAGTTGCCACCCGCTCTGGATGCCCTCTGTTCTGTTGCCAAGAGGGCGCCAAGAGAGCCCGCGGCATGGGGCGGGGGGCAGGTAGGGCACTGGGAGGGCCGGCTTCCTTTCTAGGATGGGGGGAGGGGCGAGAAGGCCTGCAGGACCTGCTTTGGAGCCCCAGCTCCCCACAGAGAAGGGACAGCATCGGACAAGCCCTTTTGCCATCATTCATTAATTCATTCATGCATTCATTCATTTCTCAACTTATACCAAAAAGGGCCAGATGATTCAGAGATGGCAGAAAGTCTGCTTTCGTCATGGGGTCCTCATAGAAGCCTCACTCCTTCTCCCTCGTTCATTCCCACCCCTACCTGTGGCTCCTGAGTAAAATGGATGACCACTGGACTAGGAGTCCAGGAATCATGAAAGAGTGTGGTGGTGGTGGGTTACCTTAGAATAATCTCTATGCTCCATTCTGCTCTGAAAGTGTGTGAGTTCTCGAAATGGACTAAAACTTCAGCATTAGAAACTTAAATGAGCAATGAAACAATTGTTTGCTAATGTGAGGTTAACATCTGGTCTATTGCACGGTGTGTTCCAAGACACCAGTGACTGTATCTCTCTAGTTCACTGCTACCTTCCAGATACCTAGGGCAGATCTTGGCACACAGCCTCAGTGCTAATAGATGTTTGTTGAATGAATTTGTGAGACTCCCAAATACTGCAGAGGGGCTGAACCATCTTGGCTGAATAGGCTTACAGGGTTAGGAAAAGAGGAGGCATGGAGCAGGCACTGCCATCCAACTGCCCCACTCTAGGGTACAAGCAGGAGCAGCTTCCAGCATGAGGCCATGATGGCCTGAAAGGGGCCCGTCAGGCCAGCAGGACTGGAGCCACCAGCCACTGGGTGGGCACCTACCGACTCAGGATGCCGAGGTTGCTGGAGGATGCAGTTGGACCAGTGCCACCCACTGCACCTTGTCTGGGCCAACAAGATGAGCAGGTGTCAGCCTGACCAGAGTTCCTGCCCCTGGTAGAGGGGCGATGCAGGGCAGTCTGTCAAAGGCCTCCAGGAGGCTGGCAGGAGGGCAGTGCTGGTCAATGCCCAGGTCAGAGTTTGTTACCTGCCCTCTGCCTGGCATGAGAAAAGGTACCCCATTGAAACAAGTTGTTACCTGGAGCCCAAGTTTCATGCCGCTTGGGCACAGCCACAGCATCTGGGCTCACAGAGTGCCAGGTCTGTGGGGAGGAACTCAGGAAGGAGGATGGAACCCAGAGTGAGCGGACCAGCCCACTTCTCTCTGTTGCCTGGGGAGCTGGCACCATCTGGCGGTCAATGTGAGGAGGCCAGAGTCCATTTCCACTGGGAAGACCTGGGGAACCGGCCACATGTAGGGGCCCTATCTTCACACCTAGAAGGAATATTATCTTTATTTCTTTTAGGAGCCCTACAGCACTAAATATTGACTTTTTATCATCACCTTGCCTTACTCTGCAGCTGCCTCTTCTCCCTCCTTCCACCCATCCTTGTCCAGCTAGTAGCTCCTTCTCTTTGGTTTCTCGTTTGTAAATCAACAAGTGGATCATTAAGTGTCCTCTGAGATCCGTTCCAGCTCTGATGTCCTATGATTCTAAATTCTAGAACTCTTGTCTTTCAAGGGGATTCTCCTTTACCTTCTTGCCAACTTCCTTGGAGGTATACCCCAGGCCTTCAGCACTTCTTTTTGGGATCCTTCATTCATCCAACAAATCTTTTCTGAGACTGTACTATGCTAGGTGCTGTGGATGGAGTGATGAACAGGACAGATGCAATGTCCTCCTCCATGGAATCCAGGTCCAGTAGGAGAAGTGGATACATAAGCAGCCAATTTCACTACCATGGGATATGTACTGGGATAAGGGTAGCGCGTGCCTACCTTGACAGCCTAAGAAGGCCCCAAACTCTTCATAGAGGCAGGAGGATATCTGAGACCCGAAGGATGTGTGGGACTTGGCCAGGAAAAGCAGGGATGAGGAGAAGGAGACGGTTCCCAGCCACAGAAAAAGCCTGCGCAGAGGCTCATGAGACTGATTGGGGCATAGCATCAGGGGAGCAGGGCCCAGAGGTAAAGCTGGAGTGGACCTGGGACCCACAAGCAGGAGAATGGGTTTCATCTAGAGGGTGCAGGGAACCGCTGAAAGATTTTAACTAGAGAAGAGACATGACTGGATTTTTCATTCTAGAAGGGTCCCTCTGGATGCTGTGTGGGGATGAATCAGAGGAGATGAGATTGGAGGCTGGGGGGGGTACTGCAGAAGGCCAGGCAAGAGGGGGATTGGGTTAAGGAAGATGCAGTGTGGGTAGAGAGAAGTGGGTAGATTTAGGGCTAGTAGGAAGTCTAGCAATAGCACTTGGATGCTCGTAATAAGGAGAGAGGAAGAGCGGGAAATAGCCCCTAACTTCTGACTTAGGCAACTGAGTGGAAAGTTGGGAGCATCTCTGGGAAAACAGAACACCAGGGAGAGGGGGAGCCTGATGGGGAAGAGGACGTGTCCTGTTTTTGTTTTTTTTTAACTTTTTATTGGAATCTAACATACATACAGAACAGTGCAGAAATCATAATCGATGAATTTGCATACAAACACAGCTGTGTAACTAACATCAGGGTAAGTACCAGTTGGAGAAACTACCACCACTAAAGCCCCCTCGTGCTTCTTTCAGTTACTATTCCCCAAGGGTAAACATTATCTTAACCTCTAGCACCATAGGTCAGTGTTGCATAGTTTTGACTTTCATACAAATTGAAGTGTACGGTATATACTCTTTCATATCTGGCTTCTTTTGCTCAGCGTTATGTTTGTGAGATTTATCCATAGTATTGGAAAAATGTGTAGATCATTCATTTTCAGTACCGTGTGAGGTATTCTATCATATGAACATATCACTATTTATTTGATCTAATGTTTGGCTAGTTTCTAGTCTGGGGCCATCATGAATAGTGCTTCTTGTGC
>NW_011888885.1:5486218-5488496 GCF_000151845.1 Pteropus vampyrus | reverse complement strand
CATTCATTTTCAGTACCGTATGAGGTATTCTATCATATGAACATATCACTATTTATTTGATCTAATGTTTGGCTAGTTTCTAGTCTGGGGCCATCATGAATAGTGCTTCTTGTGCATGTCTTTTGGTGCACATATGTACACATTGTTGTTGGGTACCTAAGAGTGGAATAGTAGGCCACGGGGTGTGTGCATGTTCAGCTTTAGAACGTACTGCCAAATAGTTCTCCAAAGGGGTTGTGCTAAGAGCTTGATTTTGACAGTGTTGAGTCTGAGTGTCTGAGACATCTAGGAGGCACTGTCCAGCAGGCAGTTGCTTACAAGGACCTGAAAAATCAGTAAAGAAGCTGGGATGGGAAATGTGACTTTGGGGTCATTGACATCTTGTGGTTTGTGAAGCCACAGGTGTGAGTGAGATGGTCCAGGAAGGGAGGGGGAGAATAGAGGACACCTGAGAGAGAGTGAGTGGCCAGAGAGGTGTGAGGCGACGCAGAGAGAGGTGTCCCTGTGCGGGGAGGGGGAACTGGGAGTGTTTCAAGGAGGTGGGAGTGGTCAGCAAGGTCAAATCCTGTTGTGGACATGTGATCTGGCCAAAATGAGGACTGAGATGTGCCCACTGGATGACATCTCCAGGAGACATTTGGTGATATCAGGAAGACAGGTTTGGTGGAGGGGAAGCTGGAGGGCTATTTACAGCTGGCTGAAGGGCGAGTGGGAGAGGAGGAGATGGAGAGAACAAGTGTAGGCAACTCTGTCTTGAAGTTTGGCTGTGAAAGGCAAGAGGGAGCAGAGAGGGCGGTAGCGGGAGGGTATTTGGCGTATCGAGAGGTGTGTGTGTGTGAATGTATTTTAAATGGGAGCGAGCCTGTTTCTATGTCAATTATAGCAGCCAGGAGAGAGGGGTGAATCAAGAGCGCCTTCCCTGAGTGGGGGGGCGAGGATCTGGAAGCCTGCCCAAGGGGTTAACCTCGGAACAGATTCTCTCTTCCGTTGAGTCTGAGTCAAGAGCGAAGATGAAGTGAAAAGAGCTGGCTTTGACCGAGCACTCACTATATGCCAGGCACAGCTCAAAATGTTCTACACATAGGAGTTCATTTGTTCCCACCGCCACCCTATGGGGTGGGCACTCTCATTTCTGCCTATTGACATAGGGGGAAACTGAGGCATAGAGAGCATAAGTACGTGGTGGATTTGAGATTTGAGCCCAGACAGTCTGACTCTTAACCTCTATGGAGCGAGCTGGTCTGCTTCCAGGTTTGGGTCAGAAGATAATTTGACCCAGCACCTATGCTGGACACATAGGTGTTTGCTATGCCATTCTCTGTACTTTTCTGGATGTTCGAAACATTTCAGAAATTGTTCAAGGTATTTTGGGGTTCCAATATGGGTGCATATGCAAAGTAGGTGTGAGGTTAATAGCTGAGGAGAGGGGAGATGGCGGAACCAGAGGTTTAAGGTGAATGGGAAAAGGTGAGCAAGGCTGAAGTGTAGCTGCAGCCACGGGGACTGGGAAGAGAACTGACTAGAAGACATGGAAGAATTTCTGGGGGGCGTCACACCTCTCTGTGGTGGGAGACCCTGAAGTTGTTGTGACCCCAGGAGGCATGGTGGGGGCCATCCGGGTGGTGGACTGCACTCCGGCAGGGCTCAGGGTCATCTATGGGCAGAAGGGTTTGCTTGGCAGACATTAGCAAAGGCTGCTCTTGTGGCTTCTAGGGGAGTCTAAGTTAGGCAGGGAAAGAAAGGAGGAGTGGAGCGATCGGTGAAGGAGTGGAGAAGAGGTCCAGGCTGGAGGACCCACGAGGAAAGAGGCAGGCAGCACGGAGATAATGGAGGGGGCACTCTTGGTGCCAGACAGCTAGAGGCTAGAATTTATTCAAAGTGCAGGAAAACAAAGAAAAATGGAAAATCTTGAATGAAGCCAGAGCGGGGGAAAGCCACCTTATTTATAGGAGAAAAAAATATAAGAATTAATTGGACTTCTCAGAAACCATGCAAGCAAGAACAAAGCTGAGTGAAATCTTTAGTGTTGAAAGAAGAAAAAAAACCCATAGAATTTTGTATCCAGCGAAATTATCTTTTGAAAGTGGACATAAGTAAATAAAGACTATCTCAGGCAAACAAAAACTGAGGGAATTGTTGCCAGTAGACCTGTTTTGGAAGAATGTTTTAAAAAGGTCTTCAAAGAGAAGGAAAATTATATAGGTAAAAAACTCAGTTCTATACAAAGGAAGAAATTCAGAGAAGGAATTAATAAAGGTAAAATAAAATGTTTTTTCTT
>NW_011888885.1:5475729-5485933 GCF_000151845.1 Pteropus vampyrus | reverse complement strand
TGGAAGGGCTGATTCTTGGAGTATTCAACTCTACCATTTGCCATATCATTCCTAACTTGTTTTTGTAGCTCACTCTCTCCAAGATATATTTTTAAGTAAAAAAATCAAGATGGAGAGAAATGTATATAGTATGTTGCCAGTCATCTAAACAAAGGGGGAAGGGAGTATATTTGCTCATAAACAGTGAAAGAATAAACCATAAAATCAAAAAGCACCCACTATACATCTATCCCTAATGCATATAGATATAAATATCTTTATCGAAATATTAGCAAATAGAATTCAAAATTATATTAAAAATTTATACACCACGACTAGGTGGGATTTATTTCAGAGATATAAGGCAGATTCAATATTTGAAAATCAATCAGTGTAATCCACCATATTAATAGATAAAGAAGAAAAATCACATGATCACAGCAATTGGTGCAAAAAAAAAAAACATTTGACAAAATTCAACACCTATTCATGATGAAAATCCTCAGCAAACTAGGAGTAGAGAAATTTCCTCAACTTGATAAGGAACATCTACAAATAATCTAGCTAATATCATTCTTAATGGTGAAAGCCTAAATGCCTTATTCCTTAGATCAGGAACGAAACAAGGATATAGACTCCATTACTGCTACTTAACATAATGCTGGAAATTCTAGCTAGCTCAGTAAGGAAAAGAAAAGGAAGAAATAAAGCTGTTCCTATTTGCAGATGATGTATATTCTACAAAGAAAATACCAAGTAATTCACAAAAAAACCCTCCTAGAACTAGTAAGTGAGTTCAGCAAGGTCACAGGCTATAAGATCGACATAGAAAACCAAGAAGCAACCTAAGTGTCCATCGATAGATGAATGGATAAAGATGTGGCACATAGATGTGGCACAATGGAATATTACCCAGCCATAAAAAAGAATCAAATCTTGTCATTTGCAACAACATGGATGGAACTAGAGGGCATTATGCTAATGAATAAGTCAGAGAAAGACTAATATCATATGATTTCATTTATGTGTGAACTCTAAAAAACAAAAGAAACCAACAAAAACAAACTCATAGATATAGAGAACATTAATGGTTACCAGATGGGAGAGGACTTGGGTAGATGGGTGAAAAACGGGAAGGGATTAAGAAGTTCAAATTGCCAGTTATAAAAACTGTCATGGGAATATAAAGTGCAGAGTAAGGAATATAGTCAATAATATTGTAATAACTATGTATGGTGTCACTAGACTTATTGGGGTGATCATTTCATAAGTTAAATAAATCACTATGTTATACACCTAAAGATAATATAATATTATCTGTCAACTGTAATTGAAAACTTATGAAAGTTTAAAAAATCAGTTGTACTTGTATATACTAGCAATGAACACATGAAAACTGAAATTAAAAACGATACCATTTACAACTGCTAACAAAAAAGAAAAGAAAAAGTTAACGGCCATGCCACCCTGAACAAACCTGATCCCATCTGATCTCGGAAGCTAAGCAGGGTCGGGCCTGGTTAGTACTTGGATGGGAGACCACCTAGGAATACCAGGTGCTATAGATGTAAAAAAATAAATAAATAAAAATTAAAAAGGGATTGTAAGCTGACAAGGTCCTTGCAATCTGTGAGGTCAACCAAGGGTTGCCTCTCCTGAAAAAAAAGAAAAAGAAAAGAGAAATGTGGAGGTATAAATCCAAGCAAACACATATAGGACCGCTGGTGCTGTCAACCTTGACATGTGGTTGACATTAATGGATCACTGTGATTGCATCACTCTGAGTGACAGCACTTAAGTGTGCAACTTCAGTGATTGTAATTTGAGCTTTAAAAGTCCACTTTTCTCTTAGCCTGTGGATGGAGACAGTGCTAGTCTAATTTTTAATGTGAATATTATGAGCACATTTTCTAAAAGTTTAGATAATGAAAATGAGAATGGTTGTAATATAATACAGTACCAATGATATCACCAGGGAAAAAGGGCAAAATGACTGTGTTATTTTAATGACAGATGGAAGGACATATACCACTGGATTGGGGAGATAAATAACCAAAACAGAGGACTGTACAATACATAGAAAAGAACTTGGGGTTGGGTACAATGAAATGGAGCTCTGAAGCATATTTGGAGAATTGCATATATGAAATCTCACAAATTCAGGATGAGACAGGCAAGTAATTCTAAATAATCAAAAGTTTTTCATCACCCCAAAAGACACCAATCCTTAGTCAGCAACCCTCAGTGTTTGCTGAATTAACTCAGGCATACCACACAAATGAGCACACATTATTATATTGTTCCCTTGATTGCTCTATGAAACTGAGTGAAGTTATATTTTTTGATTCACAGGTTGTAAAATGTCCTGTGGGAGAAAAAACGGGGAAGTTTTGATAACACATGTCTTGGCCTCTGACAGTGGAGAGCTGATTTTGTCATATCTTACCAACAATCATGCTTTTTGCATGCTATTTCAAGTCTGAATAATGGCAACAAAAAGATGTTCCCCCTAGCTCCTAGGCACTTTGATTTGGAAAATGGAGTTTCGAATGGTACTCTTTATTTCTATGAAGATTTTAACGAATCCACCGAAAACAGAAAACAAAAGGTTATTGATGTCTTATTCAAATACAAACCAATCTTGCTCATCTATGATGCATATTCAGCAGACAGGACAAATGCAAATTTTAGCAAATTCCACTTAGACTATAAACTTTTTACCAAAAAATAGAAATGGTCTTATCTGCTAAACGACCTGTACATTCTGTGCACAATGCTGCTAAAAGGAATATGGTTCACTTAGGCTTTCATAATGAATGTTTTTAGTCACTTTTCAGTTACCTCAAACTGCGCTGAAGCATTTAATGAGATTATTGACTTTCTATAAAGGGAAGGAGATCCTCCTTAGCCATGTGCCTACAAGATGACTAGCAGTGTTGCTGGCCACGACAAAGATATAAAATGTCAACCTGCTATAAAATCATATTTTTAAAGAGTGAGATAAAAAGAATTCCCCTCTCTAATTTGGAAGTACATTAAAGATGAGACTGGAGAAAGTGATATAATAAAACAGAAATTTATATACTGTTTCTCTAAAACTCTTTGATGATCTTTGGAGAGGCCATAAGGAGCCTCGAAAAGGATGAAATGACTGCATCTGAATTGTTCCATGTCATGTGTAAGTTGTGACAAAAACTCACACAACTCCCCCTCAAAAAAACAACCAATCCAAAAAACAAAAACAAAAACAAAACAAAACAAAAACCAAACCAGACTTATATTTTGGAAATAAGATTGGTTCAGAACGCAAAAAAAAAAAAAAAAGTCACCAGAAAAGGATAGCCAAATTAAACAAAACTTTCTTAATTTCTTTACTAAAACTGTACTTTATTTAAAATCTATATTAGTCTGTGTTCTCTAGAGGAACAGAACCAGTAGGAGAGATATAGATATATAGATAGATAGATAAATAGATGGATGGGTGGGCGGATGGATGAATGGATGTGGATGGATGGATGGATGGATGGATGGATGGATGGACGGATGGATGGATGACAGAGATACATATCAATCTACATATATACATAGATAGATTTATTTATTTATTATAAGGAATTGGCTCACATGCTTATGGAGGATTAGAAGTCCCAACATCTGTAGACAGCAAGCTAAAGACCAGAAAATCCCAGCCTGATATTCAGATCTTCAACAGATTGGATGAGGCCCACCCACATGGGGGAGAGCAATCTGCTTTTCTCAGTCTACTGATTCAAATGTTAATCACATTCAGAAACACCCTCATGGACACACCCAGAATTGTGTTTAACCAAATATCTGGGAACCCTATAACCCAATCCAGCTGACACATAAAATTAATCATCACAGAATCCAACTTCGATTTCACCAGTCCAAATTACCTTCTGTGCTTCAAAATCATTTTCCCTGAGAAAGAAGTTAAACTTCTGATGACATTCGAGTATTTAAAAATGATAGATGTTTTAGGCATGGACCATCTATGTGATGAATTTCTAGATGCAAAGGACCTGATTGATAAGCAACTAGTCTGTATATACAAAATGGTTGGACATTTTTGAAGAGCTGTAAACTAATTTCCACAAGTTGAAAGACCTGCTGTTGCCAGTAAGTAAACTCCTAAGTATTCTATGCTCAAATGTTTTTATTGAGAGGCTATTTAGTTCAATGTCAGCACACTGGACTGACACAAGTAATCAGTATAATGTGGGCTTGATAAGAACAGAGCTGTAGGTCAAAGTGAATTTTCTGTTTGACGGTCTTCAGTTTCACCACTGCATAAAAGGCTAGAAGCTGTCCTAAATAAAGGCCGCAGGCAGTTCAGAAAGTATTATTGGAATAGAAAACAGAGAGAGTCAAATTATCCTACCATGTCATGGGACAGAAAGAAATAGGTCATTGCTCTTTTTAAAAATTAAATATAAATAATATCTGTTTAATTTGTCCTACTGTATTTATGTTCTCCTTTTAAATAGATTTACATTTATGTATTTTAAGAATATGAAATAATATAGCTCACAGAATGTAAATGTCCAATAAAGAGTGTTAAAGAGTTAAAATATGTTGAATCGCTATGTAGTACTTCTGAGGACATGACGTGGGGGAGCGGTGGCGGCTGCCGCTTTAGGGCAGGGCTTGGGGGGGTCGCAGTTGAGTCCTGCCAACCCCCACCCCCAAGAGCACAGTGGACCGGGTCTTTCTCTCCTCGCACTGCCTCAGCCAGAGAGAGTTATGCTACCAAGAAAGAGCCAGAGAGAAGGTGGCAAGAATTAAGGAACAAAGCCTGGAATGAGGTAGGAGTCAGGGACAGAGGGAACAAAAGGAAAGGAATTAAGAGGAAAACAAGAGAGAAAGAGAAAGTACGGACAGAGAGAAAGAGAATCATTAAAGAAAAGTGAGGAATGAAGCAAGAAGAAAGGATAATCCCAGCTCTGGAACAGAGAAGCCTGCCTGGGAATCAGACACCCCCACCTTGGGAGCCGGGCCTGGGTCCCCCCGTAAATCTCTTCCTGTTGGTACCACAAACACTGAGGGACACACCCATTCCCACCCGAATCCTCCATCCTGCTGCCGAAAGTCCAGGCCTTCGTTTTAAAAGGTATATGTCAGTAAAATGGACAATGGTGTTCAAGAGAAGCTACGAGAATATAACTCTGCAGAAATTTCTCCTCTTTTATTGTTTAATCTCTGTGTAAACACAATAGGGCACCACTAAGCCTCAAAACCAGGCCTATTTTGCTGACAAAAGTTAAAATAAATTGAGAGGTTTAATTAAAAGAAAAGAAAAAGAAAAGCTATCAAGCTACAAAAAGACATGGAGGGAGACATTGGCGGAGAAAAATAGCGTAGATGATAGAGGCTTTGTTTATCCCTCTTGTGACCAAATCAAAGCTGTGACAGAAACACGGAGCAAACAGCAAGAAAAGTCGCCTGGAATCTAGATGAACAGAAGCACTACAACTGGGGAGAGAAATAATTAATCAAGGTAGGATGCAGCAAACATGCGAAGCTGCCCAGTCCCTAGTGGCTGAGTGGAACAGAGGCTATGGCAGTGGCAGATGCCTCTTAAAAGGGCTGTGCCCGCCAGCGGACTTTCACGGAGATGGTCCTGCTCGCTCTGAGCACCAGCACCGAGTCGACTGTGTAAGGGCACCAGGGACTAATAGGGGGATACTAAGTTGTTGGAGTGAGGGCCAGAGGTGAGGCTCTCTCTCAGGCAGAAGTGCTGGCTGGTCCTCTGTCGAACCCTCCCCCATTCCCAGTGTGTGGACGCAGCGCCTCCATAACTGAGACGTCATCAAACTGAATAACAGAGGTTGCTTTGCCCAGAATATTCCCTGAAACTCCGCCTCTTCCAACTCGCAGCCCCACTCAAGCCACATCCAGTTGTGTCCTTGGTGAGTCCAGTGCTCTTTGCTGAGCAGTGCCAAGATGCACACCAGTGACAGCTGGCCTCGGTTTTTGGTATGGTTTCTTAAGGGAGCTATAACCACAGCATCTGTGGATTGCTTGCTGAATCTTAACAGGTGGCCCCAGAGGGACACAGGCAGGGGCTAAACTTGGCCTGCAGCAGAACCTCTCTCAGGACTGTGTCATTGGACACCTACTACACAAAGCCACGCTAATAAGGCCAGGAGATTTAGAAGCTTTACTTAGTACATAGAAACAGACAAAGAAAGGGAGCCAAAATAGGAAGATAAAGAAGCATGAGAGAACAGAACAGAGATCCAGAAATAATAGAGTCAAGAAATCTAACAGATGCAGAGTTCAAAATGCTGGTTATAAAGTTGCTCAATGAAATTAAAAGATGTGTAGATGAATTCAGTGAGAATTTTAACAAGAGATAAAAAAACATGAAAATGGAAATGGAAATTATAAAAGAGAACTAGTCATAAATGAAGAACACATCTGAGATGGAGAGTATATTAGAGGGAATAAAGAGAGTGGATAAAGAAGAGGATCAAACCACTGATATAGAGGACGGGAAAGCCAAGGACACTCAATCAGAACAGCAAGAAAAAAGAAGTGAAGACTATAATAATAATTTAAGGAGCCTATGAGACACAATTAAGTGTAAAAATATCCGTGTCCTGGGGGTACCTGAAGGAAAAAAACTTGAAGAGCTATTTGAAGAAATAATGGTGGAAAACTTCTCTAACTTCCACAACCCCAGGAAGCTCAGAGAGTCTCAAAAAAGATGAACCCAAAGAGGCCCACATCAAGACACATCATAATTAAAATGCCAAAGGTTAAGTACAAAGAGAGAATATTAAAAGCAGCAAGAGAAAAGCAATTGGTTACCTACAAGGGAGCACCCATAAGACTGGCAGCTGATTTCTCAAAAGGAGCTATGCAGGACAGAAGGGCTTGGCACAAAATAGTCAATGTGATGAAAACCCAGGATCTACAACCAAGAATACTTTATCCAGCAAAGCTATCATTTAGTCAAAGGACAGATAAAGAGCTTCCCAGACAAAAATAAGCTAAAGGAGTTTATCAACATTAAGCCAATATTACAGGAAACATTGGAGGAACTTCTTTAAGAAGGAAAAACATGTATCAAAAACAAATAAATAATGATAATAATTACATTCCTATTAACAAGTACCTTAAATGGAAAAGAATTAAATGCTCCAATCAAAAGATAGAGTGGCTGAATGGACAAGAAAACAAGACCCCTACATATGCTGCCTACAAGAGACTCACTTCAGATTAAAAGACACACACAGACTAAAAGGAAGGGAATGAAAAAAGATATTGCCTTGATGGACCTAGAGGGTATTGCACTAAATGAAATAAGTCAGACAGAGAAAGATAAATATCACACGATTTCACATTCATATGGAGTCTAAAGAACAAAATAAACAACAACGAAAATAAACTCATAGATACAGAGAATATTTTGAGGGCCACTAGATGGGAGGGGTGTTGAAGGGATGGCAAAAAAGGACAAAAGGATTAAGAAATACAAATGGAGGTCTATGGCCATGCCACCCTGGACAAGCTCGATTTCGTATGATCTCGGAAGCTAAGCAGGGTCGGGCCTGGTTAGTACTTGGATGGGAGACCACCTAGGAAGACCAGGTGCTGTAGGCTTTAAAAAAAAAAGAGAGAAATACAAATGGATAGATACAAAATAGACACGGAGTGTGAGTTATATCACGATGCTGTACAACTGAAACTAATGTATTATTGTATGCCAACTATAACTGAAAAAACTCATTGAATCGTACAATGTAAATATGAGCAACTAATTGTCTATTATATTTCAATAAAACCAGAAGAAAAAAAGAGTTAAAAGAAATTTATAAAATATCAGAAGACAAAAAGAGATGTTATAAAAATATTGTATTTTCCCTCACATATATTACTTATTTAATTGGCCTTACTATCCATCAGTAGTAATTGCCTCTTTTAACTAATCTTATTGTTTTGTTTAAATAGCAATATTTATGGGCCAGAAAAATAAATAATAGAGAATAACATAAAATTTCAAATAAGTACTTATTTTCATATTTTTATGTTAAAGTTATAAAACATATATCTTATATAGGATATTATTTGTGCAAGCATAAGTGCGTGTATGTGTGTGTGTGTGTGTGTGTGTGTGTGTGTGTCTGGTGTGGCCGTGTCCCAGATTGGCCCTCTAAAAAGTTGGTCACAATGAGTAAGAGGCTTTGCTGCCTCATGAAAGACAGGGCACCCTCCCCCCTGGAGCTCACC
This sequence comes from Pteropus vampyrus, assembly GCF_000151845.1. Lineage (NCBI taxonomy): Eukaryota > Metazoa > Chordata > Mammalia > Chiroptera > Pteropodidae > Pteropus > Pteropus vampyrus. The sequence continues at coordinate 5,477,698 of NW_011888885.1, read as the reverse complement.
TCACAGAGTTCAAATGATGTCAGCAGGTCCACCGTGTTGCTCAGCTTTCCGTGATTCCCTCTCCCAGCTTGTGCTTACATGATCCTCACCCAGCAGTTCCAGCTAGGAAAGCACTTCCCCAGACTCAGTGCTGGGAGTGAGTCTCTGCAGATGCCCTTAACTACTTGCTGCGTCCAAAGGGAATGGCCAAGCCTGGGTCCTGTGCTCGCCTCAGAGTGGGAGGGAGGCTGGAGGGAGCCCGGTCTCTCAAAGGAGCCAGGTCTCTCAAACGCAAATTGAAAGAGTGGAGAAGTGGCTCCCTAAAGGGAAACCGAGGTGCTCTTACCAGAAGAGAGAATAGATGCTGTGCAGGCAGAAGCATCCTCAGCTGTCCATTACCCTGTGGGCAGGGAGCCAAAGTGCTTTCCGCTAAATTGTTTTGGGCCACATCCCTAGAGCCAAACAAACATGCATCCACTTTATCACTTACCATATTATATCGAGATGATCTATTGATGTGTCTCTCTTACGGGTTGGACAGAAAGTTTCTGAAGGACAGGGATTGTGTCTGATTCCTGCTCCACCCTCAGTGCCTGACTCAGCCAGGATATCTCAGGATGCCCGGGATCTCGCTCTTGCTTTCAGCTCACATTTCCTTGCACAAGTTCTTCCACTCTTATGCCTTGACATCTATAGCTCCAGCACAAACCTCCCGCTGAGTCCAGAGCTGGGAAGGCTGCTATCTTCTGGACACTCTAACTTGGATGTCCCACAGGGGGCTCACACTCCACCTGTTGGAAGTCGAACTTGCCGTCTTCATCCCTAAACGTTCTCCTTCACTGCTTCTCTTCTCAGCAACGGCACCATCGGTCACTCAATTTACTCTCCTCTCATTTGCCCATATCGGTCATTCCCCAAGTGTTATTGATCCCACCTCCCAAATACCTCTCAATCCTTCTGGCCTCCCCATCTCACTGCCCTATGCTGCCCAAGCCTCAGCATCCCTCTACTGACATGCAGCAGATGTCCTGCTCCAGGCTTCCCTCAGCCTGTCCCTCCTCTGTAGCTGGACCCCAGCTTGAAGCCCTTTGCTGCTTCCCATCAGTTTCGCCTTCACTTTCAAGCCCACGCCAGCAACACTTAGGCCCTGAAAGCTCCTGGCCCTGCTGCTCTGCCCAGCCCTGCAAGAGCCTTGCATTCCCTAGGGGCCTGCCTTGAGCACACCCCGCTCAGTGTCTGTCCTTCTTTAGGTGCGAACTCCTTCCTGTCCTTGGAGCAAGCTCACCTCCAAGCAGCCCTCCGTGATACACAGTCCATCTGCCAGCTGAAAGCCTTGCCTGTGAGCATCTATAGCTCTCTGTGCTTTTCTCATTCCTACCTTCCATCCCCTTGTATTCATTCATTCCTTTTTTCCATGGTGCATTTGATGGTGTGTCCACTATTGTATTTTACAGCAATTTGACTTCCTGTAGTAAAGCTTAGACAGGTGGTCTCTACTTACTCGTCTTTCTCTCTAGGCTGTGAGTGCCCAGAGGCAGGGATGACATCCTTTTCTCAGTGACTCTAGCCAGAGTTTATCATAGGGTTGGCACATAGTAGGTGCTCATCAATTGTTCAATGTGTGAATGCGTGGACCAGTTACAGCAGAGGTTGGTGAACTTTGTAAAGGGACAGATAGAAAATATTTTTGCCGTTGCAGGCCATCTGGTCTCTGTTACAACAGGAAAGCAGCTGTAGACAATACATAAATGAAATTGTATTTACAAAATCAGGGGCAGGCTAGATTTAGCTTGTGGACTGTAGCTTGCCAACTTGTGAACTACAGAATGAACTTCCCCCTAGTGCTTGGGTCCAGTTCCATGCCCCGCCCCTGTTCATCTCCAGTGAAAAACCTTCTGCTTTTTGTTCTAACCAGTTTCCCTTCTCAGCCCTGCCCCCCATGGCCCTTCCCTCCATCCCCAGTCTTACCCTCCCGCCCCTTCCCTGGATG
>NW_011888885.1:5470949-5473369 GCF_000151845.1 Pteropus vampyrus | reverse complement strand
CTGCTCTGTTCTGGCAGCCTGTCTCAGAAATGTCTATCCAGAGAGCAGAAAGTGGGTGTCTGGAGCAGACTCAGGTCCCCGGTCCCAGGTCCCAGGGGCCCTGGGGCTGCGGTACCTTTTCTGCCCTCCTCAAATTTCCTCCCACCCCAACCCCATCTTCTCTGGGCCCCAGTGCCAGTGTTCGCTGCCAGAGCATGTCTCCCGTGTGCTGGAAGCATCCATGTCTTAGCTCTTTACTCCATCTCCACCTGAGGTATAGCCTTAGGAGAGAGGAGACCCCACCTTGTGTATCATCAAAGCCCCAGGACCTGGCACAGTGCCTGGCACATAGTAGGTCTCAACAAATGTGGGCTGAAACATTCAGTGAAGATGGCCCCATGGAGCCACAGGAAGGCAGGGCAGGCAGGGGTAAACCTGGATGCTAAGAACACACCTGAGAGTGTCCACGTGCCCAAGTAACTGCGCTGAATTGAATCGGAGGACCCCGTGGGCCCACCTCAGTGAGGACCGCAGGAGCCTCAGTCTGTTTCTTATGCATTGCATTGGGATTCAGGACCCAGCAGGGGTGGGGCAGCACCCGCTGGGGTCGCTCTTTGTACAGGGCCCCCAGATGTCTTCCTTGGCCAGCAGCCACGGAGCCCTGTCCCTCTGGAAGGGTGCCAGCCACTGCTCTGCCTTGTTTCCCTCTCCCCTCTTTTGCCCCAGCTTCCCTGGCAACTGGGAACGTCCTCTCTCAACCCAGGCCTCATGCCTTCTGACTCACGGTGCAGCTCAGCTGGAAAGCATCTGGCCATGCCCATGGCCTTGGCAGCTGGCCCATTTGCCCTGCATGAGGGGCTCCCTCCCCTCGGACCTTCTACATAGTCTTCCATTAGGATATGTCTGTTGAAAACTTCCTCATCCCCAAGAAAATCCCCTCTGATAGATGAGGGTGGCAAAGCACCCCACCCCCAGTGCTCCATGCCAGGTGGAGTGGGAGACCCAGTCTTATCAGCTCATCACATTCCGAACATTCCCCTTGGGTGGGGGAGGGGGTAGCCAGCAGAGGAGACTGCTGCTTGACTCGGATAACTTGCGTCTCAGTTTGCTCCTTTCTCTCGACCCTGGCCAGGACCTCGGACCACAGGCTCAGGTTCCCTCCATGGGCCTCCCAGGCCCTTGCACCTTGGACTCATGTCTAACTTCTTACTCTTTTCTTTTCTGGCCTGTTCTGTTCTTCCTTTCCCTCCATTTTCTCCTCTCTCTCTTAGCTCTCTCCTCTCTGTCATCCCTGGAGTTAGTTGTAGGAAGTGGGGAGACCAGGCCAGGGTTCTCTGCTGGGACTTTGTCTCTATTCTAAGCATCCAAGAACTCTGAGTTTGGTCTGGCCCCAGCTCGGCACCACCTCCCTGTGTGTCTTGGGTCCAGCACTTGCCTTCTCTGGCCATGGCTCCTCCCACCCTTTGGAGCCCTGGGGTCCTGGGGTCCAAGTCCTTGACCTCTAAGGCCCTTGCAGGCTGATGGTCTGGGACCTACCTGGAAAAAGTTCCTCAAAGCCTTTTTCTAAATGGCACAGGACTAGAAGTGAGGGTCAGCTTGTTCACCTGCCTCCCACGTCCACCAGCTCTGAGCCCCTTTCCTCTCTTGCTGAGGGAGGGGCTGCCTGCCCATCCAATTTACATAGCATCTGTGGGTATTGGGGCCAGTACTTGGGCAAAGTTGTCTTGTTCCTGAAACACTTACACACATCCCTTTGTCCTCTGACCACCTCTCAAATCTTGACCACAGAGCAGTGGCTGCAGAGTGGCTAGGATCCAGGAAACTCGAGTTCTAATTCTGACTCTGCCAGTAACATGCTGTGTGACTTGAGGCTAGCTACTACCCTGCTCTGAGCCTCAGCTTCCCTGAGGAATGTAGAAATGTCCTGATGGCCTCATATTCCAGAGCCAAAGGGAAACACCCAGTGATCCCTTAGACTACACTGAAGTTTTGACCAGGTTTTGATGGAGGACTGGAGGGGACTCATCATGAAGGTGTTCCCCCTTTGCAGACAAGTCTGTTTTGTTTTTTGAGTGGGGAGCAGGCCACACCCAGGGGCTCCCTGCCCCCCAGTGGTCCCCAGATCATTCTCTTATCAGAAAAGTGTGTCCAAAAAAGTAGTATGTTGTGGAGTATCTACATGCGCGCGCACACACACACACACACACACACACACACAGCCAATGTCAAGCTTAATGGTGAAATACTGAAAGCTTTTCTACTGAGATCAGGAACCAGACAAGGATCTCACTGTCACTTCTTTCCATCACTACACTGAAGTACCAGACAGGGCAATAAGACAAGAAAAAAAGTTAAAGAAGTATAAAGAAAGAAATACAACTGCCAATCTTCAGATGACATAATGTTGCACAGAAAAAAAAAAAGCCCAAATATACAAACTA
>NW_011888885.1:5468352-5469749 GCF_000151845.1 Pteropus vampyrus | reverse complement strand
TGAAAGCTTTTCTACTGAGATCAGGAACCAGACAAGGATCTCACTGTCACTTCTTTCCATCACTACACTGAAGTACCAGACAGGGCAATAAGACAAGAATAAAAGTTAAAGAAGTATAAAGAAAGAAATACAACTGCCAATATTCAGATGACATAATGTTGCACAGAAAAAAAAACAAAAAAGCCCAAATATACAAACTATTAGAATAAATAAATGAATTTAGCAAGGTCACTAGATACAAGATCAGTATAAGAAATCAAATGTTCTTCACTGTATTACCAGTGCACAATTAGGAAAAGAAATTAGAAAGACGACACCATTTATATACCATAAAAGTATTAAACACATACCTAGAAATAAATCTAACCAAAAAAGTGCAAGATCACTCAATAACACAGAAAACTACAAAACACTGAGAGAGACTTTAAAATACCTAAATTAATGGAGGAATATAGCATGTTCATGGATTGGAAGACTCAATATTATAAAGATATTAATCCTCCTGCTGGTGTAAGAAAAGTCCAAACCTGTAGAGAATTTTTATGAGTTTATTTAAGCCAAACTGATGACAATTGTGGGGAAGTAAAATCTCAACAAATTGAGAAAATGCTCCAGAGAATGGCAGTTTTATTGCTCATTTTATACATGAGAAGCAAAGGAGGAGCTGTAAAGAAGGTTACATGAAATCCATTGGTGGTAGATTAAGGGGGTAGGAAAAAGCAAAGTGCGGAAATCTTTAGGAATGGATAAAAAGTAAAATAGAGAAACACACACTTTGTTTATATTGGTGGGTACAGGATAGTTAATAATTAACATTTATAGCACATAGAGATGGTATTCAGGGAACAAGATAGCAATGAGAGAGAGGTTCTGTGGTCTCCTGCTCTGGTGCAGTGGGTGTGCCCTGAGGGGTCCGGAAAAAGGAGAGTACTCTAATGTTTCAAGGGTATGTTATCCTAGATGCAAAAGACAATAGGCTTACTTAAGGTAAAGACTGACTTTTGTTGAGGAAGCTACATGCCCAGGCTCTAACTACATGCCATGATCCATTTTTAGTTCAGACCATCGTATGTGGTTCCTTTTGGTCTCTGAGTTTGTAAGGTCCACCATGCAGGCTTCCCCGGAGCTTATTGGTTTAGAATGTGGCCCCTTTTTTGGTCCACACTCCCCAAATCAATGTATAGATTCGATGCAATCCCAATCGAAATCCTAGCAGGAATGTGTGTGTGTGTGTGTGTGTGTGTGTGCTGACAAGTTGACAAATTCTAAGTTTTGACAAATTTACAAATTTGTTAAAATCCATAATAACAATTGACTAGCCAAGACTCCCTTGAAGAAGAACAAGGCTGGAGTGGAGGACTTCTAGCATCAGGTATTAAGACAGGATGGTATTAGTG
>NW_011888885.1:5462650-5464757 GCF_000151845.1 Pteropus vampyrus | reverse complement strand
ATGGTCTAGAGAGACTCATTAACTTGCCCAGAGCCACACAGCTCTCAAGCAGGCAGTTAAAAGTCCTAGGTTCTTATTCTTGCTTTGTTCCTTACTTTGTAAGGCCCTGGGTGAGTCATTTTGTTTTGGGGGGCTCAATGTCTCCATCTATGTGGAGTGGGAAGAAAATCACATTTGCTATTGTAAGAGCTGGCAGCAGAATTCCTCTGAGGGAGAGAGCTCTGCCTGGGAAGATACTTTGCTGGACTCTCTCTGGACATGAAATGAAGATAAGTGTGTGGCTCCAGCTAACAGCCTGGGAACACTCTGGGTTTCAGGAGAGAGCTCCTGAAGAGAGATGTGCAGCAGGGAGGGCGGCGTGCAGAAGAGACGCAGGGAGAGAGGGTCTGAGAACCATCAAGATGACAAGATGGCGGGCAACCTGGGCGAGGTGCAAACCCGGAGAGAGAAGCTGTGGTGTTTGAAGACCAGTGTTATCTGATATTCAGCGATGAGTGGAAAAGTGGGCTTCCTTGCTCCTCCATCACCCTCACCCCTCAGAAATGATCCCCCAGCCTCACTACCTTGGATGAGTAGTATTTAGGGAGGAATTAAAGGGAGAGAGGTTTGCATTCCACACCTGGGCTGACAAAGCACAGAGCCAACAGCCCACAGGTGAGCAGCAGAGAAGTCAAGTCAGCCAAAGCTGGAAATCAGAGGGAGAAGAGAGCACCCACGACCCTTGGGGTTGGGGCTCAAGCTTAAAACCCCAGTATGGTTTAAGAGGGCATGGGTGAGCCTGGAAGTTTGGAGAACTCAAGCTCCTGGGTGAGTGACCCTTGGGTTCCATGTAAAGTGAGCAGGGAAGATTAGACATGCCGTGGGGCCTTTCCCACTCAGTGACCTTCCACCAAGCTCCTTCCTGCACTGGAGCAGGGCTGCAGAAGGTCAGCCCCTCTCAGCCAGTCACTACACGGACATGGTGGCCAAAGGTCAAGATAGCTGGAGGAGGCCATGTAAATTCACCTCACTGACATCCAGAAGGTAGAAGGAGAGACCACCTTCCCATCCCACCCCACACCCAGCCTTGTCCTTGGGCGGAAGGACTCTGATCCCCAAAGAAACCACAGGTTAAATGCAGGCCACGGGCCCTAAGGGGAGAGTTAGCTCTGAGGGCCTGGGAATAAGCCACCTGCTGTCTTGAAAATCAGGGGGCAGCTCTTGGGAGCTGAGAGCGAAGGCCAAGGGAGAAGGATGTTTACCTGCAACATCTCATTTTGATCTCACAAGTTGGAATTCCCAACCATCTGCAGTCTTTACTGCTACTCTGTGGGTCCAGTGTGTACAAAAGGGGCCTCACCTCTCACAGAGCTGTCAGCAGCATGACCCCAGCCCATCAGCAGGAAAACTGTAGGAGGCAGTGCTTTTCTCGCTCTATTGCACAGATGAGGCTCTGAGAGTCCCCATCACATACCCCAGCTGCACAGCCAGGAAGCCATGGCGGGGGAGGCGAGGGTCATGGAGAAGAGGCAGTGCCCTGGGTACTGAGTTGGCAGGAGTGTACGGTAGTTAAAGAAACTTCAGATTGGTGTAGGGGTGAGAGGCCGGCAGGGGTGGATATAGTTGCCAAGAGAAATAGGACTCTCCTCATCAACGCCCATCTGAAAACGCCACCTCCTCCAGCAAGCCTTCCCAGATGCCTTTATCAGAGAGGCTGTCCCCATCTTCATCGCCATCCCTCCAGCCTCCCAGAACACAGACCACACCAGACCCTACTCTGAGTGGGAGGCTTGCTCTGCTTGTCTCCCCACTTAATAGTGACTGTCATCTGAGCAGCAGGAGTGGGGGCTCCTCTGGGTCTCCCCCAAGGTGCCCAATGTGGGCTTTGTGCAGGGTAGGTGCTCACCAGCACTTTGTGGGTCAACCAGAGAGAGGTCAGTTTTACCTGAAAGACTTCCGGAGGGAGGGAGCCCCCTGGAGCTCAGGAGAGGCAGGAGGACTTTCCAGAGGTTGGGGGAGAAGAAAGGGAAGAAGCGGGGGCTTCGTGCTGGGGAGATGTGCTCAGCTCTTCTGTGATAGCCACATATCCCACCACACACCTTGCTTCTAAGGTGGACTTGCCCTTGTT
>NW_011888885.1:5422774-5461405 GCF_000151845.1 Pteropus vampyrus | reverse complement strand
CACCCCCATCCTGGGAGCCTGGGAGTCTGGGAGGCCCCCTTCCTGTCCCCAGTTTTCTAACCATTCCTCTGAGAGCAGGCTTGAGCCTTTGGGAGGCAGCCAGATTCCTGCCAGGCGGGTGGGCTGTGGGAGGGATCATCAGGCAGCCGCTACTGTTCTGTATCTCCCATCCCCCACACAGGGCGAGCCAGGCTCCTGCCTCCTCTCACTATCCCCCGCCTCATTCCCCCCCACATCCAGGGCCTGCTTGCTTGCGACTGAGACAAGAGTAATGGACACAGCCAGGGCCTGACCCGAGTGCCTTGGTTCCAGGCCCAGCGCTATCACGCTGTCTGTAAATATTTGGGGACCGAATGGTGCCCACCCCTTCACACACAGCGGACTCTTTCCTGCAGCCTGGAGAAGGCCATAGTGTCCATCCTTCTGCCTCCGAGCTGGGATCAGCGTTGAAGATCTCAGGGTCCAGCCTGCTAGGCCCTCGACCAGATCTGGCCACAGACAGGAACACCATTTCTTCATTATCCAGGGCAGCACCACTTCAGCCATCTCCTTGCCTCCAGGATGGTCAGCATGAACTGTAGCCCCAGAACCCTGAGCCTTGTCTCTTGGGTATAGAATCCCTTGCTGAGGGATGTTCTTCCTGAAATCTAGCTTCTACCCTTCTAGTTGGTATTGGAATGGAAATGAACCCCTTCTGGCCTTTAGAAAGTTAACTGTGTCCCTCGTTCTGCTCTCCTGTGCCCCCCTTGGAGTGCTGTCCATCTGCTGTCACCCTGGCTGGAAAAGCCAGTCTTGAGTGGATGCTTCCAAAATCCTTGAAGGTCCCCTTCCCTGCCCCACCAGGAGCCTGGAGGGGATACACGGTCCTCAACCTTTCCATTTTCCTATAGCCTCAGATTGAAACAAGATCTTTTGAAGGAAGTCAGGATAGCTCTCACACCAGGAAGCTAAGGATCTGAGGGAATTACCAGCTACCTGCTGCAGGGGCATGACTGAAGTAGTCTCCAGGAGCTCCCTGCCCTCACTTTGAGGGCCTCCCTCCTAGGGCCTCAAGCTGGAGGCAAGACTGGGTAAAAAGCAGTCAGGCCTGCTTTTCCAACCCTGCTTCTTGGTCTACAAGTGGATATCTAACCTCATCTCACGAGACTCCCTGAGCCCACTGTCTTGTGTAGTATTGGGCCAGTTACTGCAATCCTCTGGTGCTCAGTTTCCTCATCTGTAAAGTGGAGATAATAATAGTACCTACTTCACAGGGTTGTTTTAACATCAGATGAGATGATGCATGTAAGGCACTTAGCACAAAATAGAGAATAAGTACTCAGTAAATGTTAACTAGTATGACTAAGACTTTTAAGACTTAAAGGCCAAGTTCCCCAGGCTCTCTCAGTCCTGAGCGCTGGGTGTGCTTCTCATGGCCTGGGGGAAGAAAGGCTATGCAGGAAAATAACGTACTTTGGGACCAGACAGACCCTTGCTCCAACCTACATGGCTCTGGTCAGGCCAACTTGCCCCCACCCACTGTCATCCTCCCCACTGGGTTCTCACGGGACCCCAGATATGGTGCCTTCCTCCCTGCTCCAGCCTGGCAGGATGGTGCCCATCCCACTTCTAGGAAGAGGGACATAAACATAGCTGGAATGGATGAAAACCCCCAACATCCTCTCCGGAAGCACCAGGATGGTCAGGGCTCCCGTCTGGGTCATGGAGGGTCAGGGAGACGAGGGAGTGGGGAAGCAGCCATCCAGGAGCTATGGAGAGAGGGGTCAGGGTAGTCCCTCCAAAGGCTGTGTCCAAACCCCTGCCACCCCTGCCTACACACCTAGAGGGTATGAAGTGATCTCATTGTGCTTTTGATTTGTACTTCTCTAATGACTAATGATGTTGATCATCTTTCGAAGTGCCTTATTGGCCATTTGTATATCCTTTGGAGAAATGTCTATTTAACTGTTTTTTAACCACTTTGCCTGCACCAAGCCACTAGGCTGTCCTCCCCGCTTTCATTCCCCCCACCAGTCTGTCTTCCCTCTAAGTGCAGCTCCAGCCAGGCCCTTCCTCTGCTTAACTTCAGTGGCTTCCATGGCTTGCAGGCAAACTTGCCAAATTACGTTCTGTGGAAAGTGTTTCGTAAGTTAAGAGAAGTTTCTGTGAAGATGGTTCCATGGTCACGCTATGGTCAAAGATTTGGGATATGCCGCATGGTCTAACCCACTCTAGGAGTTTGCCAGTGCAAGCCGGCCCAGAGAAGTTCCAGAGCAAACAATTCCCTTAACCTGGCATTTCCCAAATGAATTCAATGATAAATTCATTAGCAGGAGGCTCTTGTATTTTCTTTTTCACAGCTTTATTGAGATACAGTTCACATATCTCACAACGCACTCATTTAAAGTGCACCATTCAATGGTTTTTAGTATATTCAGGGTTATGAGACCATCACTATCATCGATATTGAAACCTTTTAATCATCCCCAAAAGAAACCCCATATCCTTTAGCTATTGCTCTTAACCTGCGCCCCTTTGTTTTTCTCTCTCAACCCCAGGCAACTACCAATCTACTTTCTGTCTATATTTGCCTGTCCTGGATATGTCATATAAATGAATCATACTATATGCAGCCTTTTGTGAATGGCTTCCTTCACTCAGCAAAATGTTTTCACGGTTCATCCATATTGTAGTGTACTTCATTCCTTTTTACGGTCAAATAAGAGTCCGTCGTATGGATCAACTATATTTTGTTCATTCATTCATCAACTGGTGGACATTTGGGTTGGTTTTACTTTGGGGCTATTATGAATAATGCTGCGAGGAATATTCATGTACGGGTTTCTGTGTAGACATGTTTTCATTTCTTTGGGGATGTACCTGGGAGTGGAATTGCTGGGTCAAAAGGTAGCTCTATGTTTAACTTTTTGAGAAAGTTTCAGACTGTCGTTTGAAGCAATCGCATCATTTTACATTCCCACCAGCAGTGAATGATGGCTCCGATTTCTCCACATCTTCACTAGTACTTATCTGACTTTTTGGTTCTAGCCATCCTTGTGGATGTGAAGTGGTATCTTACTGTGGTTTTGATGTCCATTTCCCAAACAATTAGTGATGTTGAGCATTTTTCATGTGCTCGTTGACCATCCGGTTGTCTTCTTTGGAGAAATGTCTCTTCAGATCCTTTGCCCATTTCTAAACTGGGTTATTTGTCTGTTTACTATTGAGTTGTAAGTTTGTATCTATATATTCCAAATACGAGTCCCTTATCAGATATATGATCTGTAAGTATTTTATCCCTTTCTATAGGTTACCTTTGAGCTTTTTTGGGGTGTCCTTTGAAGCACAAAAGTTTTAAATTTTGATGAATTTCTGTGTCTTAATTCATTCGGACTGCTATAAAAATTATAGCTTATAAACAACAGAAACTTATGTCTCATGGTTCTGGAGGCCGAAAGTCTAAGATCCGGGTGCCAACATGGTTGGGTGAGAGCCATTTTTTGGGCCTCAGACTTTTGAGCCATCATTCACTGCCTCATATGACAAAGGGGCTAAGGAGTTCTGTGGGGCCTCTTTTATAAGAACACTAATCCCAATTATGAGGGCTTTGCTCTCAAAACCTAATAACCTCCCAAAGCCTCCACCTCTTAAAACCATTACCTTGTGGATTAGGATTTCAATATATGAATTTGGGGGGGACGTAAACATTCAGACCATAACATTCAGTTTATCTATTTTTTCTTTTGTTGCTTATGCTATTGTGTTGTATCAAAGAATCCATTGCCAAATCCAAGAGCACAAAGATTTAGCCTCATGTTTTCTTCTAAGAGTTTTATAGGTTTAGCCCTTGTATTTAGATTCATTTGGAGTTAATTTCTGTGCCTCATCCGAGGTAGGGATCCTACTTCGTTCTTTTGCATGTAGATATCCGGTCCTCCCCCTCCCCTCCCCTCGTATGTTTATAAAACATCCAGTAGCATCTCATGGAACTCTGGTGCTCCAGGGAACACCAATCGGAAATGCCAACCAACAAGATTAGGCCCAAGATTCTCAGCTTGGCCAAAGCCTCTCAACATCTGTCCCCAACTTGCCTTCTCTCAATTTATCGAGACTGGCCTCTTGCCGTGCCTTAGATTTGCACCTTGCACTGTTCTGACACTTTCCCCCATTCCTACCAAACACACACCACCCATTTTTGCCTGTTTAAATCCACTCATCCTCTAAGGAATAATAATAGCTTTCTAGGTACCAAACATTTTCCTAAGCACTTTATTTGTAATATCTCATTTAATTCTTATGCTAACCCATGAGGTACACACTCTTGTTGCCCTTATTTTACAGACGAGGAAGTCGAAGTTCAGCATGGTGAAGTAACTTGCCCAAGCTTACACAGTTAACAAGTGGTGGAGGGAGCATTTGAACCCAGGTCACCTGACACCAGAGAACCTGCTCTTAACAAATCACTCCCCTCCCCTCAACCTTTGCTTTTCACCGCCATTCTGCCCACCCCTTCACTGGTACCAAAATATATTTACTGAGCTCTACCATGTATTTCGCTGAAATAACAAGTCAGCAAGTGAGTAAAAGAACAAATAAAACTGCGTTGCTGGAGCTGGAAGGGGCCCAAGTGGTAGCGTTCGTTCCAGGATAACAGCTCCATCTGACAGGCGGGGAGGCTCTGTGACTCATCCAGGGTCACTAGTTGGGGCAGAGACCGTGTCAGGACCAGGTCTCTTTAGCTCCTGCCTGGCATTTTTGACACCACACCTGCTGTGCCTCCGTTCGACACATGTTCGTTAAGTGCCTTCTCTGTGCCGGGCCCCCAATCTGAGCTCTGTCTGAGGCGAACACAAGAGACCCCGAGAAACCTGTCTCTCTCCTCAGGGACAGGGGGCTTAGGCCTGGCAGGGTCCTCCTGGGCTTCAAGACCCTCCTGGTTCCTTCCCCATGCAGGGCCTTTCCTGGGCTCCAGCCCAGCTGTCTATGTTCCCTTGGAGGGAGCCCTAGGAATGGGAGGCGGCCAGCAGCTGGCCAGGGGCACAGGGCGGGCCAGGAGGAAGGGCCTTGGGTAGGGTTCATTTCCTGGCACCCTTGTTTGCCACGTGCCCCTGTCTTCTGGTGGCTGTTTCCGCCCCACCCACAGCCTCCCTGGCTGAGTGGGCAGCTGGCCTGGGACTGGAATTCTCCCACCATCCTCTGTTTTGGCTGTCTTTCCACTGGGCCCTTCCCTGGGAACCCAACGGACCTGATGAGAATCCTGCTCTTCCCTCCCCCCAACCCTACCTGCGTGACCTCGGACATGTCACTTTGCCAGTCTATGCCTTTGCTACCCCTTCTGGAAAAGAGGATAATGGGACTGACTTCACAGGCTTGTCATGAAAAATAAAGGACATAAAAAGCCTAGCACAATGAGACTCTCAGTAAAAACTGGTATCTCTTTTCTCAGCCTAGCTCTCTCTCATTTTCCTCCTCCAGGAAGTCTTCCAAGATGCTCACTTTCTCTTGTCTCCCCCTCTCTGTGTTGGGTCCTAGTCTGAGCCCTGAGAATGGCCTGTGAGGGGGGTGCTTTGACGGGGTTACCCAGGTGCTGATACCCCTACTAGCTCTTGGGTGTCCATTTCCCTGACGTAGACACACACACTCATGTCCCACAGTGAATGGGACCAGAGGGGACCCTCAGGGAGCGACATCAGTTTTTCAATGGACCAGATTCAATCTGATGCACACAGCATTGACCTCTACTCCAAGCAGAGCATTATAGTAGGAGCTACTGGTAGGATGAGAGAGGGGATCTGAGCTTGCTTTTCTTGGCGAACAGGGCTGTCGAGGGAGAGATAGTCACTGCTACCTCACCCCATTCCAATAAAAAACAAAAAAAACAACAAAAAAAAACGTTTATTGAGTTATTGCTAGGTGGCAGGCACTGTACAACTTCTTGTTTACTTTCCACAATGACTCTCGGATTAGAGTACAATTTCTAACTCAATATTACAGATAGAGAAATTAAGGCACAGAGAGCTTAAGCAACTTTGCTAGAGCTAATAAATGACATCTGGCCAAGTGTGACAAATGCTCTATCAGGGAGAAACAGGGTTATGCTGGAGCAGAGAGCATCTGTCGAGACTCAGGGAGCCTGGGAAGATGGTGGTCAGTTGGCCTTTAAAGAAGGAGAGCTGTCAATGGGCAGGAGAAAGCTGGAGCATTGCTTGCAGGCAAAGGCCTCAAGAAAGAGGTATTTGGGGGATGAAGGCCTGCCCAGCCGGCTGGGTTGTGTGGGGAGGGTGGAGTGTGGAAGGCAAAGGCCAAAGGTGAGTAAGCAGTCATAGAGGACTGCCCCAAGCCCCAGGCTGAGGAGCTGGGTTTTGGGCTTTCTTCTGCAAGGCATCCAAGGTTAGGTTTTGGGCGGGGTCTGATCAGAGGGGAGTAGAAGGGCCTCCTGGGGCCAGGTGATGATTATATAAAAGAAGAGAAGAGAAAGGCACAGTGTGTGGCTTAGTGCCTGGTCCCCCCTTATGCTCAGTTAACTATCCAACAGTTCCCAGAGTTGGGCATAATCATTACTACTTTACAAAAAAAGAAACTGAGGCTCAGAGCTGACCAGAAGTGAGTCAGAGGCTAATGCAATATTGGGATCGGGGACCCCATTGCCTTGAGTAACGGACTCCACTGTCTGGGGTGGGCGACCCCACTCTCTGGGTTGAGGTCAGGGCCTAAGCCATGTTTGTTCTCTGGCAGCATGAGTGGGTGTACAGTGCTCTGAGGTCTTCTCAGGGCATCTGTGACTGCAGAGGAGAGGGTAGGCATGGGGTGAATAAAGTGAGACCCCTGGGGTTGTGCCCGGGGTCACCAAGAAAGCTGGGACAACAATGATGCGGGAAGGAAGGAAGGAAGGAAGGAAGGAAGGAAGGAAGGAAGGAAGGAAGGAAGGAAGGAAGGGACAGAGCTGAGGGACTGAAGCCCAGGCGCAGGCGGTGAGAGGCCTGTGGGAGCTGGGGTCCCAGAAGGCTATCATAGGTGAGTTTGCTGTGGGCACAGCCTGATTGTATGGAGCCAGGCTTGCATGGCCTGATAGACATCAAAGCCAAGGCTGATGCTCCTTTCTGCTGTGAGTTTGGGGTGCACCATCTTAGGGTCTTTCCTGGGTTCTGACCTCCATAGGTCTATCTCTACCCCTGTCCTGGGGCTTCAGACTGTTGTTACTAGCCAGACCTGTACCTCCACCATGGAGGCCCTAGAGGTCCCCAGACTCTCTGGCTGTCCTTGCTGCTGACCTCTTTATGTCCCCTGCATCCTGTAGCCACCAGCTTCTGCCCTTACCCATCACCCAAATATTTCTCAAGTCCATCTACATATCTACAGCACAGCAGACTTCACGCCTTCTTATTTCCAGCCCTGGATCAGCCCCAAATGGGTCTCGTTGACTATCAACCAGAGGAAGCTTTTGACTCCACAAAGGCTGTCAGTTTACTCCTAGGCATGAATCCATCAGCTCCCTTTAGTTCCAAGGCCAGCAAGCTGAGGCTCAAACTCCTGGTCCTAGTGCTTTTCTGAGCATGTCCTTTACCTCTAGTTATTCTGTGATTGCTCATTGCATCTCACTGCCCTCTTGCACTCTCAATGTATCTGGCTGTCCTCCCCCTACCCTCCGCCCCTGAGTTCCCTTCTCGTCAGTGGAGGTGGGCTGCACCCTCACTCTGCCTCACTACTGTGCCTGTCCTGGGCTATCCAGAGCAGTTCTGCCACTGAGGGAGTGAGCGGCCTGACATCCCCCAAGCCCCATCTGACTCCTTCTGTCAGAGGAGCCCCTGATGTCTGGGACAAGGTTGGGAAGGGGACCCCCAAAGGGAAAAGGCCAAGACCCAGGGGGATTGTTTTGCAAGAAAGTGAAATTTCCTTCTTTGTCACATCCATTGTGCTAATAGTTAACTGGTGAGGGCAATGCCAGGGGCCTGCCTGGAAGCCCTGCCCGCTCCACCCATGCCCGCTAAATCATTCTTTGTGTCCGACACCCTTCCCTCATCACCCATTCACTCCCTTCCCCCACCTTCACATTGCCTGAGTCATTTATACCCTAGGGCCCTAGTTTCTGTGGGTGATGTCGTAATATCCATGTGCTACTCTGCCAGGTAGGGCTGCCTGCATTTTAATGGGAAACTTCCAGAGAGGGGGCCCTAAGCTTTGGAGGGTTGCCCAACAGTGAGAATTTCTGTGATCCCAGAAAAAAGGGGAGGGCTGTTATGAAGAGGGGGATCTTCTGCTGCCGCCCAGATCAAACTCCAGAAGGGCACCCTGCCTTGCCAATCATCAGACTCAGGGTCCTGAGCGTGGGGCTTGTGCCTCCCCTGTCTGCCCTGTAATCTACTCCCTCTGCCCCCGGCTACTCAGGGGTGAGATCCACATCGAGGGGCTGGGGGTGCCAGGATGAGGAGCAAGGGCTGGGAGGAAGTTACAACCTGTGTTACTCAGGGCCTTGGCCTGTCCGGAGCAGGCAGGGAGGAGGAAGTGAGTCAGTGGGCACAGCGATTCATGCCTCAGAATCCTGACTTTCCTTTTCAACCCACTGAGCCAAGACATTTGTCCCAACAGGATCCTGTGGTGGGGGAGGGGACTGGAGCAAGAGCCTATTTACCAGACAGAGCTGTCCTCTCACTCACATCTGCTGGGCTCCCTTTTTTAAGGACATAAAGAGTATGCGGCCTACTGAATTCAGCTGGACACACAGTGGTCGAAGACCCACTGTGCATGAGAGACTGTCATGGGTGCTAGAAATACAGGTGTAAACACCACTGAGTACAACTACCATCTAGAGAGTGACTTCTGGGTCCCAGTTTTGATCTTTTTCAACGTATCTATTAGTCTAGTCTCTTTATGTCCACTTTACAGTGAGGAAACTGAAGCCGAGAGAGCTGAAGAGACTTGTCCAAGGTCACAACCCTGCTAGTCTATAATCACACTACAAGTTCACACTGTAGGTCGGTGCAAAGCCTGGGAGATCAAGAGCGACTACATGCATGGGCGGGGAAGGTGTTACACGAGGGGCAGGGGTAAGGAGGAAAGGGAAAACTCACGAAGGATTTGGAAGAACGAGCGGATATTTTCCAAGTGGATGAGGGGGTAAAGGGCATTCCGGGCAGCGGGACCAGCATGTGCAAAGATCGAGTGGCATGGACTGGCTGCAGCGTGTCTGTGGAATCCCGCTGGAGACGAGGCACTGAGACAAAAGCTGTCACAGGGGAGTAGGCTGTGGAGACGAGGGAGAGATGCCGAGCCCGTTCTGGACTCTTGGAATCTGAGGAGCCTGTGGATGGCCAGCCAGGTGGCTGGCAAGAGTTGAACATCATGGCTGGCACTTGGGCGGGTGTCATCAGCAAGTAGGAGAATGCTAATGCACAAAGGGGTGGTCTGAGAGACCGTGACCAGAAGCCCAGGGTGGGCTGAGGAGGACGGTCAGGGAGGAGGGCCAGGAGACATGCAGAAGGATTTAAATACAAAAGGCAGTCAACGGGGCCACTGGTGCCGGCCTAGAGAGGCCAGGGGCAAAGATTCAAAGACTACTATTGGGTTTGCCCATCAGAGGAAGCTGGTGCCAGAGAGAAGTTTTCAGTGAGATGAAAGAGGCTGAAGCCAGGTTGAGGACCTGGAAAGGGCCATGATAACCCAAGGGCAGGATCCCTCCTCCAGGGAGAGAGACAGGTGACTCTACTCAGATGCTGTGACTTCTAAGCTATGGTGTCCTGGAAGAGTAGAAGGTAATGATCGGGGTGGGTGGGTAGAGGGCACCTGGTGGAGGGCCTCACGCTTTGCACCTTGGGTACCTCAGTATTTTCAGCTGTAAAGTACACAGTAGGCTGGGTACACAGTAGGCACTCAATAAATATTAGCTCCCTTTCCACATTTAAATTTACGTAAAACATTCAGAGACATGAAATCACATAGGCAAACTCATATAAATGCATAAGAGACCACGTGCACAGACACATGTTCCCATCTACATACGTGTAGGAGTGTTCCACTAACAACTGCATGTGGTCCTCCACCCTCAGAAGAGTCTCTAGGGAGTTAATAGGAGTGAGGGGAAGTAGATGAAGCCCCCACCTACCCAGATTTCCCAGCTGAGCACAGAACCCTGCCAGTAAGAAGGTATCTTCCCCGGAAATGGCAATGTCTCTGAGGGCTAGTGACTCAGCTCAGCTGGGGCTACCACATGGACTCCCATAGCCTCCCAACCTTGAAGGGACCACCTTGGCATTAAAGAATGCTGGAGGGCCCATCAGAGTCCTAATCCCCCAGCCCAGAGGGCAAGCGAGTGCAGCAAGGCCAGGCCATGGAAGATAGTGACAGAACCATGAAGAGGGCTGGAGAAACTAGAAAGATGGGGTGTGTGGGAGGGTGTTAGCTGGCAGGGGAGTTTTCTGATGTTTGGGGTCTGCTCACCAGGATCCTATGGGCGTCACTGCCTATTTATTCTCAGAACCCCCCTACTCTTTCCCTCTCCCACCTCAAGTATGTTCCACCACACCTGCATCTGAAGTCAAGTCATATTGGTACCCTGGGGCCTTCTCACTCCCTCTGCCCCTCACCCCTTGCCCAAATTATTACAGCAGCCCCTTCCTGCTGTCTCAGTCTCTCTTGACAATGCTAACTTCATGCTGTAGCCAAATTGTTCTTTCTAACACCCCTCATTGCCCCATAAACACCAGCCCTAAAATACAATGTAACATGGGTTTAGCCTGTTTAAATTTGAGAGCTTTCAGCATGTGAGGCCAGGAAGAATCCATGGACTCTGGAAGATGCTCTGGTTCATCTTTGACACCCCTGGGGGTTCTCAGCTCTGTGCTGATACATAGCAGGTTGTCAATGAATGTTTGAGGCTGACAGATTCTGAGCCAGGGAAGTTGCTGGGACTGGCCACTTGCCCCGCCCACCCCTGTCCCTGTATCTAGGTCACTGGAGAAAGGAAATCTGATAAACCCATTCAAGTTTCATAGCTCCTCCCACCCTCCTCAGTTACTTGCATTTTCAATTCAAGTCAGAGATAGAGGCCTGAGTCTTAGTTCAATAGCAGAGATTTAGTCCACTTAGTTCAACAAATATTAGGAGCTTTGGAACACAAAGAATACCCGTAGAGGAATAATGAGGAATATTCTCCAGCCCTTTCCTTTCACAGATGGGGAAATCAAGACCTGGAAGAAAAAAGTAACTTGACTGGAGGAGGAAAGGAACTTGCCCAAGGTAAGAGAACAGAAGGTAGCCTGCATTCAACCCCCATGGCACCTCGATTCCACTCCATCGCTATCTCCCCACTAACTGCCTGTGTGCATCATGTCCACACGCTGGCTTTCCTGTGAGAAATGACCGAGCAAGTGGTGTGGTCTTGGCTCTTGGAGTGCAAGATGGGTCGAGTGGGGGAGGCAGGCAGAGGAAGGCTGGTGCATACATATCAAGCACTGAATAAATAGAAGTTGCCTTTATAGAACTTTGACTTAGTCATTGTCGCAACTGGGAAAACTTCACCCCAAACCAGGCTCCGACTCTTCTGCTTTCTTCTCTCCTGAGTCTCCCTCTTGCTAGTCCTTTTCTTCTCCCTTGTCCAGATACTCCTCCTCCAGGAAGCCTCCCTGACCCTGCAGCAAAACCCACGGTTGCATATTGTCATAATCACCACAGAGGCAGGTGGACTCTATCCAAGTTTTGGTTCAACGTCAAAACTGATGACGCCACACACATGTCAAAAAGGAATGAAAAGTTTTATTATTTACATAATTGAGGTCTCTGGGGGAGGAGGGCAGGCCTCTTAACCAGGTCCGAAATAGCTTGAGAGCCAGGAAAGGAGATTGGCCCAGGATTTTTACTGGGTTAGGGAGTAAGGCCAGGGTAAGCATTTGTGCAGGAAGAGTTTGCATGGTTCAAATCTCCCATGGACGCCAAAGGAGGGAGCACAACACTCATGCTTTCTCATCAGCTTGTCCAGGTGAGGGGCACAAGAGGAAGGGGTAGAGGTGATGGCTTAGAAGCTGCCAGCAGTCAAACTCCAAAAACGTGACTCAGACTCCTCATTACAAATGTTATTCACATGCCCTTGTTTCTCTCCGTGTGTCTACATTTCTAAATGGGTCACTTTTCCATGGGGAAGAATTGATATGATGAAGTCGGCTGAGAGATGAGATGGAGCTGTGGATGATGTCACTGAAACTAGAACATTTCGGACATTTGGCATGAACTTGGAATTTCTCTTTCTGCATCTCTCCAGCCCAGAGGCCCTTCCAGTCTCCAGCACTCCCTCTACCGTTCCATCTCCCCCAGATCTGTCTGACACTCCCCCACATTCCTTAGCTTGGGCCCTCCCTCTACCAGGCGTCCCTGCTCCTGCTCCTGCTCCCACATTCCCTCTGGACACTCCCCTGGAATGGAAAAACCATCCCTCATCCCTTTCCTGCTCTCAGCCCCAGGATCGGACATGCTGGTAATTCCTGTTGGGGATGGCCAAAGAGATAACGCCTGGCATGGAGCCCTTCTGTGTCATCACAGGGTTCTTAAAGCTATTTCAGGAGGGACCCCTGCCCACACTGAGTGTCCACTTTGGCCCCTGAGCTCTTGGCTCTGTCTGCCTCCCTACGTCTTGGAACAAGGTGGAGGAGACAGCAGCAAGCCAGAAAAAGATCAAGATAACAGTTCAACTTTCAGCCCAGTTAGCTTCCTGTTCCTTGACCCCAGATATCTCCTAACCCCTGGAGGCTCTGGGCCACAGCTGTGGACAGACCACGGAGAGAGGCTGGGTGGCTCTGGGAGTCACAGCTTGGGAACAAATGCTATCCTAAGGGTTAGACAGGGATGAGTGTCTTCTCCCCAAACACCACAGAGAACGCTGTTATCGCAGCTGTTTCTGTTTAGGCACATCTGGCTGCCTGACCAACATCTGCCTGGAGTCTGTCTCTTAAAGACACAGCTGTGGTCACTGGCTTCCAGTCCTAACTCTACCTCCCATGAGCTGCGTGATCTTGGACATCCAGGTTGCCTGGTAAGTTAGATGAGGTTGATAATCCTGACTTCATAGGGAGGCCGGGAAGATGAAATGAGAGTCTGCATGTGAAATGATTCATCAGCTGTAAAGTTTGGCCTGAGTCCTTCCCCGGCTCTGATTCTAATTTTGTACTCCTAATTCTTTATTCTTTTCCTTAAAGAGGGCTCCAAATTGTACAAGCTTCAGGCCCCACCAAACCTAGATCTGCCCTCGGTATTGCATGAATGTTATTAGTTTAAGTGGTTAAGAAGGACTCTCGGGTCAGACAACACAGGATTAAAATCCAAGCTGTGTGGCCTTGATCAAGTCGCTTAACCTCCTTGAGCTTCAGTTGTCTCATCTTAAAATAGAGAAGACACCCAAAGATTGTTGCGAGAATGTAATTTAATAATATTTGTAAAGCACTTAGGGTAGTTCCTGCTGCATAAGCACTTACTACATGGTAGTATTCTTATTATAAACTCTTAGAGATAGAGGCTCTAAAGTGAACTTCAAGGGAGTGCGTGCTGAGGGCTGAACTCCTGGACCAAAATAAGAAACTTCTTTTCGCCTAGTGAAAAGAATTGTCAGGGGAAATGGGTCTCTGTATCGCAATAAGAGAAATCTGAGTTAGACTCAAGAAAGTACATAGTGACTTTTTAAAAAAATAAATAAATTTATTTATTTATTTTCATAGTGACCTTTTGAAGTTCCCTTTCAGTTGATTCTTCTGCGGATAACCGGACCTTCAGGCTCCGCCCACCTACCTCCAACTGGCACCACCCACTTACACACCTGTGGGGGCTGGCGTCCCTGCCCAGTCTCCAAACACTAGGTCTGAGCCTGAGTGGGAGGAGGAGAACTTTAGGATTCTGCGAGGCTGGCTCTTAGAAGCAGTGGATGAGAAATTGTGTAGTCTGGGCCCGGTTCCCTGGCCACGCAGGACACTCTTAAGAGAAGGGACTCATTTCCACATCGACGGCCTTACAAGGGAGATCAGAAGGCACAGCCTTTTGGGGAAAATGTTGTCTTGTTGTTAATTATAATTATGGCTGCTTGGTTATTTACTACTGCTAAATATTTGGCTTTGCTGAGGGACCATTCTCAGCTGGGATGGGGGGGGTGGGGCGGGTGGGCAGGAGAAAAAAATCTCGACGAGGACAATGAAGGGGCCGATTCCGAGGAAAAAGGCCCAGAGACCGCCAGCCGCCTCTCAGGAACTCATAGTGTGGTGGGGGCGAGTTGGGCTTTTAAGTCAGAGGCGCGCGGTGGTCGGTTCCCAGATGTGCCAACGCCGGGTCTCTCCAGTTCGGCCGGCGGCGGTGGCCACGCCTGGAACGACCTTTCCAGCATCAGTAGCAGCCGCAGCAAACCCGCCGGACAAATCCCACCCCGGGCCCCATGAGTCCAATCCGTCTTGCTTGAGAGGCGACGCTGCTCGGGAAGCAAAGGGCGGGGAGGGGAAATCCAAGCCTTTGGGGGCTCCCGACAGGTGTTTGGGGGAGAGGGCGGAGCCGTATTAGAGAGGATGAGGGAGGGGCGGTGCTGCCCCTTTAAGAGGCGGTGGCCGAACCGGGACCTTTTCTCTTTCCCCGGAAGGAGAGCGAAGCCGCGGCTGGGCGCGCAAGGTGGGGAGGTGCGGAGCTGGGCTTTGGGAGGCGGGGCGCGCGCGGGGGGGTACCCCTCCCTTCGGTCCTCCTTGCGGTGGACGGGTCTGCCTGCCCAGATCCGCCGCCCAGCGGGGATCCAAGGCATCTGTGCGGCCCGGGGGGCTCGGCCGGGACAAGCTAGGGGCGCGGTGCCCGGGGCGGGTGGGCGGTGACCCGACGCAGGGCAAGCGGAAGAATAGATTCGCGGACCTCGGAGGGGAACCTGAGAGCGCAGACCTTGAGCGGACGTGAAACCGGCGCGGTCCGGGGGCCGGGAACTGCTCAGCGCTGCAGGGCTCCACGGCGCTGCCCGCCCGAGCGTTTCCAGTGGCGCGGGGAGCAGGTGAACAGGTCCTCGCTCACAGCTCCACGCCCTCACGCGCTCTCGCCCCGGCCTCCGCTCCCGCTTGCAGCCATGGGCTCCGGTCTCCGCCTCGCCACCCGCGTCCCACGCCAGATGCTTTGCGCGCTGGCCTTGATGGTGGCCGCTGGCGGCCGCATTGCCTCTGCTTTCAACCTGGACACCCAATTCCTGGTGGTGAAGGAGGCCAGGAACCCGGGCAGCCTCTTCGGCTACTCGGTCGCCCTCCATCGGCAGACGGAGCGGCGGCGGCGCTACCTGTAAGTGAGCTGGCGGGGGTGGGTTGGGAGAGAGAGCGTGTGTGTGCAGAGTGCGGATCCGAAGCTGAGTCCGAGTCCTGGCCCGCGGGCTTCCGGGCCTGATTGCCGCTAGCTCCTTCGCCTGCTGAGTCTTGGCGGGAAGTGGAGGGATTGGGCGTGGGATGGGGGGCAGTAATCATTGGCAAGTGTTGACCCAGCCAGAGGCTGTCTAGACGCAGCCGCTCGTCCCCTTTAAACCTCTCTGGGTAGCAGAAGTGGGGTTCTCGTTCCTGAGTCTCCTTCCATTCTGAGAAATAAGTACCTAGAGTACCGCATGCCTCTTCTCTCCAGGGCTGGGAGCTTGGGGAAACTGCAGTATAAACACCTAGTGGATCCCCCTTCCCTGTTTTCTAGGAAGAACCTAAGGGCACATGTATTTAAGCCTGCTCCCTTTATACCTCGCATTTAGTCTGCGGCCACGCTGCCAGCCACACCCTCTGCAGAGCCAGACTGGAGGGCTTCTCAACCCGCTTGGCAGTTGGGGTGAGGCGATGGTGGTGGGGCGAGTCTTGGCGTTTGGAGCTGTCCAGGAGCTCTCTCTGACCCCTTGAGGGTGGGGGAGTAGAAGAGAGAGGAAGGTCTTTCCCAATTCCTGCTTAGTCTCCTTCCCCCGCACCTCCTGCACCAACCCAGCAGTGACACCCTCTCACCAGACATCTTTCCTGCATTCCACAAATTCATGTTGAATCTTCAACCCTGAGTGTGTTTGTTTGGTTTGAAGAGGGAAATGGTGTTTTTCTCTTTCTTCTGTTCTCCTTCCCCGACAGCTGCAAGGAGAAGGAGGGGAAGAGCTAGGCATAGGGAAGAGAGGGGAAGGAGATTGCATCCAGCTGCTCCTGCCTACCCCACCCCCACCATACACACCCATGTCCAGAGGGGCATGTCCAGGTTTCAGATGTTTCTCTGCCATGGACTCAGTATTCTGAGGTCAGCATTTGGGAAAGAGGACACCTAGGGAAGGTGAGGCTGCCCCAGGAGGGAAGGAGTTTAAGACAGGTCAGGCAGGCCCCGTCACTTTAGGCTGGATGACCAGCCAGACCTCTGCTCCTACCTGGTGTCTGACCCGGTTGAGCAAGAGGACCTTGTCAGAAAAAGGGTGTGTTGAAACCTCTCCAAGCTCTGGCTGGGGCCTGCAGAAACTTGAGGAAGCTTGGAATGTCCAAAGTCCAAACTCTGCCCCGGCCTTGGCTCTAGCCCTGCTGGCCCAGCCCCTGTCCAGTCTACCTACCTGAACTTGGCCTCGATTCTATCTACCTTCTGCCGAGGCTAGGGCCACCACACCCTTCCCAGCTTGGCTCCAGCAGCTGTGGTCTGGCCTTGGCCAACCCTCCATCTTTTGGAGACCCTAAGTGACCATCAGCACAAGTTTCTATATTGATGCTCTTTCTGCCCCCACCCAAAAAAAGATTTTCAGATTTTTCCATGCGGAAGCTGCATGATATAAGGCAACATAATGTAGAGAAGATTTAAAAAGCAAGAGGAAATAATGGAAAGCTGGAGTCAATTAAGGATCCTGCACCACCACCATCACCTTTGCTATGTGACCTTGAGCAAGAAATTTCCCTTCTCTGGGCCAGTTTTCCCTAAAGAGGGGCTGGACCTGAATCTATATTCTCCTTCTCCGTTGCCCTATAAGAGGCAACTTGGCATTGTGGAGAGAGAAGAAGCTCCAAGTTTCTGTTGCCAACTTCCTATCTTGAATCCGTCACTAATATCTGAGCCTTAATTTCCTCACCTGTCAGGGGAAGGAGAACAACACGCCTTCTTCATGGGGTGATAGTGGGGCTTTAATAAGTTAATGTGTGTAAAATAGTCTGCATATGCCAACACAGAGCTGACGGCTCTTGTGCTAAAGCCGGAACCTGGATGCACGCTCACCTTCCCATGGCCTTCAACCAAGATGGCTGAGCAGAGGGCTCTACTTTTCTTCCTGAGCAGGTTGAGATGGCATTAGGCCTGCCAAGAGCCCAGAAAGTTCTAAAACTAATGAACCTTAGAAAGGCAAGTTGTTCTAGATAGAGTTCGGAGTAATTCTCTAGGGTATCTTCAGTCCTTCCCAGGGTTAGTTCTAGATCTTGGCTCATCTCCTCACCCCCACCATCTCACTGAATTCTGCTCCTTGTCCCTTTGGGAGAGCCAACTGGCCCAGCTGGGCTTAGCTGCAGCCAGCTGTGTAGCCAGATGTGAACAGCTGCCCAAGTACACAGCTCAGGGGAACGAGCAACTCAAGTTGCAGTCTTCAAAGTCCCTTTGGAAAAAGGGGAGGGTTCATGGTCCTGAAAAGCTCTGCCTGGGGTTCATAGGTTTTCTGGAGGTGCAGGGACCCTTGAAAGTATATATAAGATCATGTGTGTTTACACAGTGTTCTGGGGGCAGGAGGAGGGGAGAGTATAGCTTTCATCAGATTCTCAAAGAAGGCCTTATTTCAGAAATGGTTAAAAACCCAGGTGTGTACCCTCTTTTCTCCCTATCACCTCCATCTCTGGACTGGGGTTCCCTGCCTACAACATCAGAGGCTTACCCCAACCCAGGCCCCAGTTTCTCAGTCTCTGGGTGTGGGAGGTGAGGAGCAGGGCAGAGGACCAGTGGGGAAGCCGAGGGACTATTCTTAGGACTATTCCTAGGACTATTCACTGACCCCCTGCCCCCAGCACCTGCTCTTTATTCCTTCCTAGGAATCCACGTGTCCTTGTCTGGCCTGACCTTGTGGGCTATGGGGGAGATACCTCTGGGGCCCTCCTTTCCCTTTTGTCTTTGCCTGGCAATGAAGGTTTCTGGGAAGCCTGGGGCTGGGGTGGCTGCAGCTCCTGGAAGGTGAGGTCATACCTGAGGGAGGCAGGAACTAGGATTACCTGCTGTGCTCTCCTAAAACATGTTTCCCTGGGCAGAGCAGCCACCTGGCAGCCTCCGAGGCTCGTTCCAGAGGAAATGGGAAGAGCAGCTGCGGCTGCAGGCAGAAGGCCTGCGTGTGCGTCGTGTCCTTTTCCTCTCTCCAATGACGAGTTCAGGCCAAGGAGCTTTAAATTAGGTGGGAGTCAGGGGAAGCCTGATCTTTCAGAAAAATAAGGGAAAGGGGCTTGGTCAGAGCTAAACAAAGGAGGAAGAGGATGTCCGTCGCAGCAGGAGAAATCGAGATTAGATGACATGAAGAATGCCCTAACGGATCAAATATGAAGAAAACACTAAGGAGCAAGGGAGAGGGGAAGAAGTGAGAAAAACAGCCTTGTTCTTTTTTATCAAAGTCTTAGGCCAAGGCTTCTTTTCCCCGTCCCCTCTCATTCTATTGCTTCTTCCAGCTTGTTGCTCTGGTTCTAGGGCTGAGTCACCAGAGGAGAGAGGGGGCTGGATGGGCAGCAGGGGAAGTAGGGGGAGGACAGAGAGGGCTGCAGTTTCAGCTACCATAGGAACAGCCTCTGGGGAGTTGGCTAATTCGGGCAGCGGAGCTGGCACAGAACTGAGATCTAGGCATCTGAGAGCTGACCCCACCCCAGCCCCGGCTCAGAGCTGGAGCATCCCCCTACCCAACCTGCCTGAGGTGGAAGGGTGCCCTGAGGAATGACATGTGGGCCAGCTGGCCTGTGTGCTAGACCCTCTGGCTCACTCCATGTCAACTGAAATCTTCCCACTGGAGCCACCCCAACACCCCCGAGGTGAGGAGTCTGGGAAGTTGACTTTTATAGACTGTTTCTCTGAGCATCACCCCACCCTAGTGCCCCCAGGGGAAACTTCTTTACTTTGGGGTAAGCCAGCCTGGAACCCTGATATCCCTGGGTCCCATTCCCTGGCCTCTTCAGATTCTACTGCTTTCTATTTGACTGTGCCATTAGCTTTGAACTGCCTGGAGAAAAGTGATGGGGCAGGAGTGAGGAAGCGCTTTTCTAGAACTCGGAGCTCAGGGGGCTCCCCAGAGGCCAGGAGGGGCTGTCTGGTTGGAGCCAAAGGAGAGGATATAGAGACAGCTGTTTGAAAGCCCTTAAGAGGTCATTTTGCCCCACCCTCCTACCTTCCACAGGGGCTCCCTGCCCACCTACCCCAGCCCAGCCAGACTCCAGGAGAGGTTTGATCTGATCTCCTTTCTTTCTTGCTCCAAGAGCTAGGCAAAGCCTCACACCTAACCCCCTCCCTTCTCATTGCTGCTGGTAGGGTGGGCTCAGTAGTAGTCTAGAAGGGGTCAGTTTTTAGACTCTGATCTGGACCAGACCCAACAGCAGGCTGCAGAGTGCTCATTTGCATGTTAATTTGCATTGTCTTTGCATATCAGTAAGGTCTCTCCCACCCCCTGGATTCTCCCATACCTGGCTGTGGCTGAAGGCAGCTGGACCAGGCCCTCTGCTTACCCGCCTTCCCCCATCCACTCTCAGTCCTCTGGCTGTAGACCCATTGGATCCTGGGCTGGCAGCCAGAGGGCCTTAAAGGGCCTCTGAGCAGTCCAAGTTAGAACTAAAAATACTCCAGGGGGGTGAGGGTGGGGGCTCCCAATGGAATCTCTGGGGAGGGAGGGGCCCGGGATTAGGGCACTGGTCCTGCCCCACCCCAGTCAGTAGGCACAAGATTGCTGCTGGGTGAGGGCCGGGAGGGTATAGATGATAAGGAAATTTATTTCAATCCAACTGTCATTCATACCCAGCTCCGCCTGCTTGGTTCCCCAGGAAACTTAGAGGAGGGGTCCCTCGACTGACTCCCTCAGACATCTTGGGCAGGGCAGAATCAGAGGCAGCAACACTACTGTTGCATGGCTCCCCCTGGGAGGCAACCTCTGGGCTCCCCAGGGACCCCTTCCCCACTGAGGGAGGCCTGGACCCACCCCTTCAAGGTCATTGTAGCTAACCTGCAGCCTCCACCTCCAGCCAGATCTGAGCTCTCACCCTAGACTGACTCTCTGCCAGGGCCCCACCCCCACCTTAGTGATAACCTGGTTTCCTTAGGCCTTAGAAGTGCTACCATGTCCCGTCTTCTGCTCCCTCTAAAAAATTGGACTAGTCTGTTAGTTGCCCTCTCCTCCAGATTCCCTAACCTGGTGGGACTGAAATTGCTGGGTGCCTGGGAGGAGGTGTGGGGGTGTGCTAGGGCCAGTCCTGGTGCCACAAGAATCAGACGACAGTGCTCATGTTGGCCATGGCTTCGTTGTCAGAAAGAAAGAACCCATTGCTCCCAAACAACCCTAGAGATTGGCGGGACAGCTGCTGTCCCCATTTTACAGATGAGGCACTCAGGGCTCAGAGAGGGAAATGAAATTTCACCTCGAGGCAGAACAAACCCTAGAACCAGGCCCTTAGGCTCCCAGGCTGAGATATTTCTTTCCCACAGGCTGTGGCTTCCCTCTCTCACCTATCAGGCATGCCAGGGGTGATGGCCAGGGGTAGTCAGGCAACAGACTCACCAGGCACCCTCTCCAGGCCAGACAGAGGGTGACTAACCAGCCCGGCTGCCACACTGGCCCCCTGCCAGCCCTCCTGCCTAGAACTGCTCTGCTTAACAAGGCTGCACCCCTTTTCCCAAGAACACTTCCCCAGGGTGAGGGCTAAGCTGAGATGTGAGGTGCGAGCAGGGATTTCACCCCCTTCCCAGTACCCCCAGGCAGTGCATTCCTGACAGCCAGTGGGCGGAGGCACCCAGGCCCCAACATGCCCAGGGCCTGGCCTGCCCACTCCCTGCAACCCTCACTAACAGGAGGTGTAGGCGGGGCGTAGCTCGGCACTTTCAGACTCTGGCAGGAGGCCCAGAGCCCAGCTTCTGAGCTGGGAGCCTCAGGGTGATAGTGTTGCTGGGCCCAGATGGAGGGGTTCCTAGGAGGTACCTGCCATCCAGGAGGCTGAGTCCATCAGGATGGAGGAGGTGGTCCTGGCAGAATGCCCAGAACTGCAGAGGGATGATGCCGAGAGAGCAGGAATGGTAGAACAGGATTCTCAAACTAGGGTGCACAATATTTGGGGTGCATGTTAAATATGCATGTTCCAGGGCTCCAACCCCCAGATTTGATTCAGATGGTCTATGATACAATGGGGAATTTGCCTTTTTAACACATATCCCAGGGATTACTGATGCAGGCGGTCCAAAGACTGGTTTTTGAGATATTATTTTAAGGCTGATCCCCTGCCTTCCTGTCCTCTAGTCACTTCCTTGGTATGAGATGGGTTACCAGGGCCCAAGCACCCTTGTAGGAACTTGTAGTCAGTGTCCATAAAGATGGACAGGCTGGGGACAAGGTAGTAGTCCTCACCCATCCCCACTCTCATACCCACCTTCCAAGAACACTGCCCTAGGGTCACATTGTCCAAAATGGCAGGTACCCAGTCCCACCCATTACCCATGTGCCTGTGTTAAGGTGGCAGTGGGAGATAAACATCAGTAAGAGCCCAAGCCTCCTAGACCTAAGTCCTCAGATAGCCTAGAGAGGAAGGACCCGGGTTTCCAACATCCGACGCCATCCCACTCCTTGTATGTTCTCCCCCAGGACCCCCTGTAAGTTAGACCCTGCTCCAGAATTCCTCCAGTTCTGCTCTCTTCAGGTTTACCTTCATCTCAGAGGCCAAATCATTCCTTTCAAAACCCAGATCTGCCCATGTCACTCCCTTACTTAAGATCCGTCCATGACTTCCCCAAGACCCTTCGTACCCTGCCTTCTTGCCCCTCCCCATGTTCCCAGATGCCAGCTGTATCAGGGCCCTGCAAATCCCTGAGTCACCCTGCTTGCTCATGCTTCCTGGCCCTTGAACATACCGTACTTGTGCCTGAAGTACCCTTACTCCCCTTCTTTACTTGGTGAACAGTGGTCATCGTCCTGAGACTCAGACCAGGTCCTCTCTTCTGTGGGCTTCCCTGACTGCCACTCATGCAGAATCTGGGCTGGTTTGATCCCTGCTTTCCTTTCATGAGGCACTGACTGCAGGTACCTGCTTCCTTGCCTGCCTTCCCCTTCACTGGGCACTCCTGAAGGGCATGGGCTGGAATCCATTTGTCTCTGACCCCAGAGCCTGGCTCACATAGCCTGGCACAGAGCAGATGCTTAGTAAAGGCAAGTTGTTTGAAGTGGGCTTTGGAGAGTCTGAGCCCAGGCCCCCCCTACCTCCTTGCCCCTCAGGCTCCTGGCTGGTGCCCCCCGGGACCTTGCTGTGCCTGATGGCTATACCAACCGGACCGGTGCTGTGTACCTGTGCCCACTCACTGCCAACAAGGACGACTGTGAGCGGATGGACATCAGAGAGAAAAGTGAGGGGAAGGGGCTGGGGATCGATGCTGGGTCAGGAGCCTGGTGGAGAGGGTAGCACAGAAAGAAATGGTCTGGAGGAGATAGAAGTTTCACCTGGGCAGTTTCTAGTCCCTTCTTGTCCATCTAAGAGGGAGTCCTAGAGGAGAGTGGGACCATGTGGGATTTGTGGAGCTCAGACTGTGACGGGCTGGGGAGAGGGAATAGGGAGGGCTGCACTGCTGGAATGGAGTACCCAAGAGGGACCAACCCCTGCCCTCTGGAGGCTCCAGGCAGTAGGAGGATGAGGTGCCCTGGTTCATGTTCCCTCCCGTGCTCACAGGTGACCCTGACCATCACATAATTGAGGACATGTGGCTGGGGGTGACTGTGGCCAGCCAGGGCCCTGCAGGCAGAGTCCTGGTAAGTGGGCGCTTACTGTCAGCACCCCCCTCCTCCAGTCCTCTCCTTCATCTCCCAGGAGCTGTGAAGGAAAGTGTTTGGTACATGAGCTGGGGTCTTGCAGATGTCCATTTCTGTGGCTGTCTGTGTCCCTTGCGTATCCTTCGATCCTTCATTTGCGGGGGTGGGGTGGGGGGGAGTGTCCAGCATAGCCTGGGTCCTGTCTGGATCGCCCACTTCCTCCCTACTCACCCTCACCCTCATTCTTGCAGTGCTCACCCTTCATGGGAACAAGCTGAGGGAACTTCAAGGAGGAAAGGGCAGACAGGGCCTCAGGGCCCTGCAATGTGGTCTTGATCCTTACTGGGAGGCTGGCTGGTGGAAGAAGCATAGCCCTGCTGACCCCAGCTCACCCGGATTGGGTTTGGGGCCACTCCCTGCTGACAGTCGTCACCTCCTGCCCACATTGCTCAGTGCCAGCCCCTAGGGTGTCAATTTCTGAGTCCCAGATAGACAAATATTTTTCATTTTTAAATTGATATAAAATTTACATATATCGAAATGTACAGATTTTAAGTGTCAGTGAGTTTTGACCAATTACATACCTGTGTATGTAATTCATTAAAGAAATAGCATATTTTCATCACTCCAGAAAGTGCGCCCCTTCCAATCGTCACCCCATAGCCAGCACTGCTATGATTTGTCACTTTTGAACACTGTTTTAAGCTCCGAGTTTGCATCAGTTCACTGAAAACACCTTTTGTAGACCCCTGTTATGGATGGTGTGGGTATTAGAACCTGGGTCTTTCAGCATCATCTGCTCACCCATCCATTCATTCAATAAGTTTTTAGTGAGCACCTACTCTATGCCAGTTCTAGGAACTTAGTGGTGATTCAGGTCAGGCTTGGCCCTGTGTGAGTGATGCTCACAACTGAAAGGAACACAGAAAGCAAGCCCACAAGACCTAGGCTTGGATTTTGCCTGGCCCCTGGCTGTTTTAACAAATACCCTATTCTGATTGATTTGCCCAGTAACTACTGAGCACCTCCAGTGTGCCAGGAGAAGCTCCGAGAGAGACAGTGCAAGCAGCCTAGTGCTTAACAGCTCAGACTTCAGAGTCGGACAGCCTTGGTTTGAACATTCTCTGCCTCTCTAGAAGTGAGATCTTAAGCAGAAACCGTTTCCTTGTGCCTCAGTTTCCCTATCTAAAATGGGAAAAGTAAATGTCCCTACTCCATAGGGTTGTTAAGGAGCTTAAAAGAGTTAATATGTGAAGAGCTTAAAATTGTGACTGGCCTTTAGTAAGTACTCATTAAGTGTTAGCTGCTGCTATTATTTCGTTGTTAAATTATTTTAATGGTGGTCTTTTGGTTAAGAGGGCAAGGTTATCTGGGGACAGCAGAGAAGCAGGTTCCTTAATCTCCTTGATATCTAGCTCCTCCTGGACCCTAGAGCCTGAACCCCACATTCCCTCACCCTTTCCCCTTTCATTTTGCCAAGATCTCTGAACCACTCTCAAATCAGTACCTTCTGGCCTTCCAAAAAGTGTTTCAAACCTTCAGAGCAGATTTCTGAGCTCTAGACAGGAGCTGCAGGTCGAGGCATCACTGTGGGAAGAAAAGCCAGGAGGCTCCTTTCGGCTCCTCCCCCACAAAGCCAGAGGAGCACAGGGCTAAGGAGATGGCTGGCCCTGGGTCCCTGCTGCAGACTCAGGCTGTGTGCTGGGGTGGGGTCCCCAGGTCTGTGCCCACCGCTACACCCAGGTGCTGTGGTCGGGGCTGGAGGACCAGCGGCGCATGGTGGGCAAGTGCTATGTGCGGGGCAATGACCTAGAGCTGGACCGCACTGATGACTGGCAGACCTACCACAACGAGATGTGCAACAGCAACACTGACTACCTGGAGACGGGCATGTGTCAGCTGGGCACCAGTGGCGGCTTTACCAAGAACACTGTGTACTTCGGTGCTCCCGGTGCCTACAATTGGAAAGGTGGGGACCATGGGGGAAAAGGAGGAACAGAGATCACCTAGTCAGTCACTGGACAGCCAGCTGAGACCCTCCACACTATAGGATAGAAGAGACAGGACTCCTTGGCCAATATTAGCAACCGCCACAACCTCTACTATTTTAAAGCACTGTGTGCTAGAGGCTTTACACATATTATCTTAATTAATCTTAAAATACTCTAGGAGGCAGGTATTATTATACTCATTTTACAGAAAACTGAACCTCAGAGAAGTGAAGTAAATTGCCCAAGCCAACAGCAAGTTTGAAACCTGAATTAGAACGCAGGTCCATTTGACTCCAGTTTAACCATTTAAAAACTTATTTAAAAAGTGAATAACTACTAAATGGTACAGTAGGTTTTGGTAAAATAAAGAGTAAAAGTGCCCCTCCATTCCCTCGTCCCATTTCCCAGCTTATACTACCAAGAATCTTGTGGATCATCCAGACTTATCTTTAACACACACAAACAGAATCAAACTAAACACGCTGCTCTGCTACCTTCTCTTTTCATTTTTCAATAAACAGGGTGGTTTTTTGTTTGTTTTTGTTTTTGTTTTTTTTTTTCATGTCAATACATATAGGGCAATCTTTTGGGGGCTGCAGAGTAAAACCTTTTATCAAGACCCATGCTTGTAACTACCATGCCACCCCCTGATGGTCCACACCCCTTCCATCTTTGCCTCTCCACCACACAGGTTGTAGCAACAGGGACTCTTTACCCCTTACTGTACCTGATTGTTGCAGAATCAACAGGCAGAGGGAGCCCAGAATCTTGTCCTCTTGGCCAACAGGTGGCCTGGGGCATAGACACACCTCTGGGTTCACCTGAGGCCGAGGCCTCTGCTCACCCCTATAGTCCTGCCTCTCACCCCCTAGTCCTTTAGAACCTTGGCGGGGTTGCAGGTGCTCTCCAGCAACAGAAGCCAGGTAGGCAGGCTGAGTTTGGGGGCAGGACCAGGAGGAGATAATGGCATGGAGTCTGCCCTCAATGTCTAGAATTGGAGAAATGTCATCCAGTATCCAGGGGCCTGGATGACCAGATTCCAGCCATGTCTCTATAACTAGCTCCCCATCACTGAGACTTGCTTTTCTCATCTGCAAAATAAGAGTCATTATCTTGTATCACAGAATAGTTAAAGAGGAAGTGATTTGCAAGTGACGAAGTAATCACAAATATTTTTAAAAGGTTATTATCCTTCTCTGGGGAGGGTGCCTGGACTGATGGAGGAAAGGGATGGTGACTTATACTTCCCCTCCCCAAATCCTTGTGAAGGAAACAGTTACATGATTCAGCGGAAGGACTGGGATTTATCTGAATACAGTTACAAGGGCCCAGAGGACCAAGGAAACCTCTATATTGGTGAGTCCAGTTGTGGTTGCCCAATGGGTGGAAGAGGAAGAGGGGGTCTCAGGCCCTGGAAGGCTAGCCCTCTCACCTTCAGATGGAAGAGTGAGGCCAGGGTGCAGGTGTGACTAGTGGCCTTTCGTTCAACTAGTATTTATTGAACACCACCTGTATGTACCCAAGATGCAAAGCCCTTACCCTCACAGAGCTCACAGTCCAGTATGCAGGCAGGACTGGGCACTGGGCATTCAGTGTTCACTTTCCTGCCCAGCTTCAAATAGAGGAATAGAAGATAATGGGTTTAGATAGAAGGAGACCATGTTTACTGGGGCCTTGATTGACCACCTTCCTTCCTTCCCAGGGTACACAGTGCAGGTGGGCAGTGCCATCCTGCACCCCACGGATATCACCATTGTGACAGGTGCCCCACGGCACCAACATATGGGCGCTGTCTTCTTGCTGAGCCAGGAGGTAGGCGGAGACCTGCGGAGGAGGCAGGTGCTGGAGGGCACACAGGTGGGCGCCTATTTTGGCGGTGCCATTGCCCTGGCAGACCTGAACAATGATGGGTGAGAATCCAGGGACATTCTCTGGGGCCAGGGAGAATGGTGAGGGGGACGGGCTTGCCAAGGCAGGGAACTGGAGGCTTGTAATTTTTCATTCGTTTGCATGTTGTTTGCAGGGATTTGCAAGTCAATGTTGCCGTTGATTTGCAATTAGACTTTATGGGATTTGGGGTATCTGCACGTCAGTTGCTTGACACCTGCATCTCTTTGTCTATGCCGGTCATTTGTATGGCTCTAGTGGACGTGGGCTGTTTCGGTGTGATCTGTGCCTATATGGCTTCTCTGCATGTGTTTTCTATTAGATAGGTTATATTGGCATTGCATGTCTTTCCCACGACCTATGACCAGAGATGACTTTGTACAGCTGTGTGCCCTGGCACAATTGTGCCTACTAAACAAGAGTTATGCTGCATATCTGGGGCTGACCTCACACTCCCATTTCCCCCTCCTTTCCTGTGCAGGTGGCAGGATCTCCTGGTGGGTGCCCCCTACTACTTTGAGCGGAAAAAGGAGGTAGGGGGTGCCATCTATGTCTTCATGAACCAGGCAGGCACCTCCTTCCCTGCCCACCCCTCCCTCCTTCTTCACGGTCCTAGTCACTCTGCCTTTGGCTTCTCCGTGGCCAGCATTGGTGACATCAACCAGGATGGATTCCAGGGTATGAGCCAGCACTCCCACCCCAGCACCCCCACTGACTGAGTGCCAGCTGCATACCAGGTTTGACAGGGCCAGAGGAGGAGATGGCATGGGGCCCAGGCCTGAGGAGCTCGCGGCAGTACTAGAGGATGCACAGAGGGAAACAGCAGAGGCGAGGAGTGGACATGCCACTGGGCATCGAAGGCTGTGCTGAGTGTGCACAATGGAGGGGAGCAGAAAGGGTGCATCATGAGTGTGGGGTTCTCACCTGACATGCCCAAATCTAATAGGTGTGAGGTGTTCACATCAGAGATGAGGCTGGAGAGGTAGTATGGGGGTGGGGTAGAAGTTTTGAAAGCCAGGCAGAGGAACTGGGGCTTTATGTTTGGATGATGGTAGAGGGGTATCCAGAGGAGGTTTTGGGTCAGAGATGTAATGTGATAAGCTTGGTACCTTGGTATCTTGAAAGATCATTCTGGATGGATGGTGGCGGTGGCAGGGGGGAAATCAAGGCTGGGGTATTAAGATCAAGAATGTAATGTATCAGATGAGAGAATTTAAGACCTAGGATAAGGTGGGAGCCCCAGATATAGAGGATGTCACCAGAACTCTGTAGCACTTAGGGACCAATCAGACCTGGATGTCAGGCAGAGTGACAGATCAAGAGGCTGAGCCTGCTTGCCATGGGAGCACCTGGCTTATATGGAAGTCACTTCTCTGGCATCCTCAGTTTCCCAGAACATAGCTGAAAAGCAAAAAGAAGGCAAAGGAACCTCTAAAGAGGCAAAACAGGTGCCAGAAAGTTCAGTTAGTAGAGCCCAAGCATTTACTGATACGGGAGGCATCCAGTTTCCACTCAAGACCTACTTATTCCTCCTTTACATACTTTTCTAGCAAGCTTGGCATTCTGGTTACTTAACACCTTATCAGATCTAAGGCAGCAAACTAGGAGGTCAGTGAAGTTTAAGAAGCTAAACCATTTTGAATTTATTTGTGAAAATAATAGTGAGAATTTTAAAAATCTGGACATTTTAACAAGTAAAGTTCACTATAGTGTTGAGATTAAAATCCAAGCCTGCCATGTTAGACAGACATGAGCTCCAATATCCTTTTCTCTACTCACTAGCTGTGTGACTTTGGGTTTTCTGAGGCTGTTTCCTCATCGCAAAGTGGGGACGGTAGTACCTACTGCCGGCACTCTCGTGAGGATTAAACGAGTGCTTGATGACTATCTGACAAAGTAAACAATGGGGAACATCTGCTTTTGTGACCCTACTGGTAAATGACATGAAAAATACAGGTGTCTGGAGGGGAGGTTGTAGGGGAGATGGAAAGCACTGTAATAAGGGAAAATAAATATCAGCCAGCGGTCAGGAATCTGGAGTGTAGGCCTGCCTGAGACATTAACTTGCTTTGTGACTTTAGGCAAGTTACTTCCCTCCTTGGACCTATTTTCTGACATATAAAAGGAGGCAACTGGGTGCCCAGTGGTCCCAATTTTAATCTTGAGCTGCAGAGCTCCGTTCCCTGATGGTCTGAACACTACCTGGCCAGGTGGAGTCAAGGCCGTGCTGGGCTCTGTGGCTGGAGCACAGGGTTGGGGATAGGTGGGGCCCACAGTCCCCGAAGTGACCCCATTCTGCCTCTCTTCCCCAGACATTGCTGTGGGAGCTCCATTTGAAGGCTTGGGAACAGTGTACATCTATCACAGCAGCTCCAGGGGGCTTCTCCAACAGCCCCAGCAGGTATGGATGGATAGGGACTCAGGGAGCCTACCCTCCTTTCACTTACCCACCCCCTCTCTATTCCCCCTGGGCCTCATTCCCCAGAGCCTATCCCAGAGTTTGCCCACATCTCTCCCCCTACTCTCAGATAATCCACGGAGAGAAGTTGAGACTACCTGGCTTGGCCACCTTTGGCTACTCCCTGAGTGGGCGGATGGATGTGGATGAGAACTCCTACCCAGACCTGCTAGTGGGGAGCCTTTCAGACCGCATCGTGCTTCTGAGGTGAGCCAAGGCGACAGTGGATAGGGGCCATTCTCTCCTTCAACCCTGTCTGCATGGAGCCCTAGCTCTGTCCACTGTCAGCGCTGGGTCCACACAAGCCTGAGTCTTGGCCTGGCCTGGCTTGGGGCAGCAGGAGGTGCTGATATCTATGTATTTTTTATGCAGGGCGCGGCCTGTTATCAACATCCTCTATAAGACCTTGGTGGCCAGGCCTTCTGTGCTGGACCCCACACTCTGCACAGACACCTCTTGGTGAGACTCTCAGCTCCTGCTCTGCCCACCCACTCCTTCTTATGTATAGGCAGGCCAGAAGGGGCCCTGACTCCCAAACCCCTTCCCTGGCATCTCCTGATACACCACCATTAGTTGATTCTTGGGGTAAGCATTGCCCTCCCTAACCACCTTCATTGAAAAGCAAAATTCGTTGCAGAAGGGTATGGATGAATTGGGAGGCGGGGGTAGAGGCAATGAGGCATGGTGGTCTGGACCACCTGCTTCAAATCCTAGCTATGCCCACTGCAGTGGTAGGGGTGGGCTCTGTGGTGTGAGATCCTGGAGGAGGAAGGATGAGGGAGACAGGTGGACAGATGTTGGGAAGAAGAGAGAGCCACCTTGAGCAAATTATTAATCTGAGTCTCAGATTCCTTGCCTATAAAACAAAGCTAATAATAACCAATTCACAGGGTCGTGATAATTAAATGAGCTAATGTACAAAAATCCCTTAGCATGGTGCCCTGTGTACCCTAAGTGCTCAAAAAATGTTAGTCACTACGATGTGACCGTGGTGGTGATGACCCCTCATGTCTTTGTGTGGATATTGGATCAGAAGGCAAAGGCAGACAGAGGAGGGAAGCATGGGGGTAGGTGGTAGAAAGGGGTCGGGACAGGGGATCCTGCACAAGACCGGTTGGGCCACAACTGACAAATGACTTCAGGCAACTCCTCTGCTCTCAGGGCCTCAGTTTCCCCATTGGCGACCTCTTTCCCTGTTTTCTATGGCTGTATTGGGAGTGGGGAGGGAAGAACCCAGGGACACCCATGATCAGCGATGTGGACTCCCCAGTTTTGCCCCTGCCTTTCCCCTGAAGGATCCTGTTGCCCTTTGCCCAGTAAAGGTGAGAGCTAGGGCCTGGATCTGGGTCCCGCAGTGACCAGGCCCTCCTCTACGTCCCCTGCCCTCCAACAGTGTGCAGGTGGAGCTGTGCTTTGCTTATAACCAGAGTGCTGGGAACCCCAACTACAGGCAAAATATCAGTGAGTGCTGGGGTGCAGGGTGAGGGGGGGCATGCTCACCTGGTTACTTGCTGACCACCTCATCCTCCTCCTGCAGCCCTGGCCTATACACTGGAGGCTGACCGGGACCGCCGCCCACCCCGACTTCGCTTTGCACAGAGCCAGTCAGCTGTCTTTCATGGCTTCTTCTCCATGCCCGAGATGCGCTGCCAGACGTTGGAGCTGCTCCTGATGGTGAGGGAGGGGCCAGGGGAAGGCCATGGGCTCCACATCCCTGGAGGAGGTAGCCAGCAGGTCAAGGGTGGGGGACTGGGGTCTCCCCAGGGAATGAGTTGGGGGAGTGTGCCTGGAAGGCCATAGGTTTTCAGGGGGTACAGTGCACAGCACCCAGCACTTGGCAGAGGAGAGACAGAGACCCGCAGAGTGGGGATGGGGCTAAAGGGCTCTTCACCTTTGAGAAGAATATGGGGTGCGAGACTCTTTGTTCAGCTAAGCTCTTGGAAAAGGGGTCCATGAGTTGGGAACAAGCTCAGCTCCTCTCTGGGACATCGGGGAGGAAAGGGAGAGCTCGACCTGGGAACCTAGGCATGAAGGGAGGTTCATACCACCCCAGAGGAATCTCTGGGGAGGAGGAGCCCCATCATCTCATTGTGGATCAGGGTGGTAGGAAGGGGGTCAATTGGTGATCGAACCAGAGTGGAGTTCAGCCTTACTGGGGGGTTTTCAGGGTGGAAGGGGCCCCAGCTCCTCTCTGGGGGCTCAAAGTGGTGTGAGGATTCAACTCAGCCGGGAGGGCAGTGCAGAGCTGGGCTCAGCTCGTCCTCCTTCCTAGGACAACGTCCGTGACAAACTCCGTCCCATCATCATCTCCATGAACTACTCTTTATCTTTGCGTATGCCGGAGCGCCCCAGGCTGGCGCTGCAGTCCCTGGACGCCTACCCGGTCCTCAACCAGGCGCAGGCTCTGGAAAACCACACTGAGGTGGGCGGGGCCAGACTGAAAGGGCGGGGCTGGGAGGGCTGTGGGATGAGAGGGCACTGTGGGTAATGGGATTTTCACGCCTCCGGCCACTTCCAGGTCCAGTTCCAGAAGGAGTGTGGGCCGGACAACAAGTGCGACAGCAACTTGGAGATGCAGGCAGCCTTCGTGTCGGAGCAGGGGCAGCCGATGAGCAGGTGCTCTTTGGGTGGCTCCAATTGGCCAAGGGTGGGGTGGCCTTCATTGGCTAACAGGAATTGGGGGCGGGGCTTATTGGTCAAGGTGATTGGAGACCTGCACAAGATCTGAGGGGCGGGACCGCAGAGAGAGGCAAGTCAGCAGAGGGACTTTAATTGGCCAGGTAGGATGTGTATGGCTGGCTTTCATTGGCCAGAAAAGGGGCTTTCTTCTCCAGGCGCGACTAGAGGGCGGGGCCTGGCTGGAGAAGGAGCTTTCTTTACCTAGTAGACATGAGGGGTGGGGTGGACCTGGGGCGGGGCTCTGGGCTCAGTCTGGAGCTTCTCCCTCCTCAGGCTCCAGTACAGCAGAGACTTTGGGAAACTGCTCTTGAGCATCAATGTGACTAATATCCGGAGCAGGCAGCGGGCTGGAGAAGATGCCCACGAGGCGCAGCTCACCCTGGCGGTACCTCCCGCCCTGCTACCGTCCTCAGTGCGCCCTGTGAGTGCCCACCCAGGGCTCCACCACATATTTGCATCCTATATGCATGCCATTTACATGTGTCGTCCTTTGTCATGTGTCCCCTCTCCTTTGGGCTGGTCCTCCTCAGGTGTCTACAGAGCCTCTGTTGCTAGGGGAATCCTGTTCTCAAACCTCTAGGGCTTCATACTCCGTGCCACGGGGGAGGGGTGGGACCAGCCCTACTCTGACCACCCAGACCTGACTGTCTTCTTTCCTCAGTTTGGGGCCTGCCAGGGCAACGAGACTATCCTTTGCCACCTGGGGAACCCCTTCAAACGGAACCAGCGGGTGAGCACTGTTCACCCTCTCCCAGACTATACTCCTCCAGTGAATTTCTTATCTTTCTTGCTTCTGCCTGCCTGCTTCCAGGGCTTCCTTGAAGCAAAGAGAGTAAGGAAGGAGATAAGTAAGCAGGGGTGGGGTGGGATCCAGAGATTGAGAGAAATGGGGCCAGTAGAGAGCTATGCACAAAGCTAGAGCAGGTGGAGGTAAGGAAACCAATTTTGCTGATCACCAGGCCCCAAGCCTAACACTTTGCTTCTTTTATATGATATAATTCTCACAACCTTCTGAGGTGGTAGATGCTGTTTTACAGAAAGGAAACACAGACTTAGAAAGTTTCAGTAACTTGCCTAAGGTCATATAGCTCAAAAGTAGCAGAAATGTCATTGAAAAATAAGGAGGAAAGGGAAGCAAAGATGAGGCTAGGACACTGAAAGAGTGGAGATGGGTGGGGAGGTAGAGACCCCTCACTCAGAACGGGGAAAGAGGAGGACAGAGAACCAACTCCCAAGCATCATATTCAGCTTTCTCCCAACCATGGCATCACCCCTGCTTGGCCCCAAACGCCCCTCTCTGCCTCCCTGGCCCTCATGGCAGATGGAGCTACTCATCGTCTTTGAGGTCATCGGGGTGACCCTGCACACAAGGGAGCTCCAGGTGCAGCTGCAGCTGTCCACGTGAGTGACCTTGCAAAGCCAGTCTATGTCGGGGTTAAGGTGTCCTGGGGCCTCCCCCAAGCCCCAGCTGACATGTCTCCTCACTTACTTCCTGCACTCCTTTTCCAGGTCAAGTCACCAGGACAATCTGCAGCCCATGACCCTGACTCTACTGGTGGATTACACGCTCCAGGCCTCACTCAGCATGTGGGTACCATTCCCTTCCCTTTACCCCAGCCTGCTGTGCCTGAGCTAGGGCCTCCCTGTCCCCAGGGTGTCTCCCAAGCTCCTCTGACATACCTCTCTTGGTCTAATATCCTTAGGCCTCCACTTCCCCTGGGTCATTGCTCCCCTTAACAATAAGAATCACTATCATTATTGTTATTATTATTGTTATTCCCCCTGCAAAGCAGGCATCAGTGGAAGAATCAGCAACTCCAGGGCTAAGGTGTTAATGTGGCCCTACCATCTCTTGACAGCTTATTGTGCTAAAGATTTTATATATATATCATCTCATTGACTTCTCACAACAGCTCCATGATATAGCAACGATTATTAACTCCACTTTACAGATGAGGAAACTGAGGTTCAAAAAGGATAAATAACTTGCTTGAGACCACACAGCTATGGCAGAGCTGGAATTTTTCTTATCTCTAGGGTGAGTCACCGGCTACAAAGCTACTTTGGGGGAACAGTGATGGGTGAGTCTGGCATGAAAACTGTGGAGGATGTGGGGAGCCCTCTCAAGTATGAGTTCCAGGTAAGGAGACTTCTAGAACTCTGGGCCAGAGACTCCTGGGAAGGGTGATGGGTCATGTCTTTCTGGGTCTGGGGTCCGAGGGTATGAAGGTTGGGGATTGATGAAATGGAGGTGGTTTTCCAGGAGATGGTGGCCATGACGCCCTCTCTGCTCACAGGTGAGCCCAATGGGGGAAGGGCTGGCAGCCCTGGGCACCCTGGTCCTAGGACTGGAGTGGCCCTACGAAGTCATCAATGGCAAGTGGCTGCTGTACCCTACGGAGATCACCATCCGCGGCAATGGGTCCTGGCCCTGCCAGCCACCTGGAGACCTTGTCAACCCTCTCAACCTCACTCTCTCTGTAAGGATACCACAGGGATCTTTCATTTGCATCTCATTTGCGTGATTCAGGGCAAAAAGGCCAGTGTCTTCCCCTCCCTTCCCTCACACCCCTGAGGGTGCCTGCGTCTCCCCCTGCCCTTTCTTCCCCTCCTCAACTCCGCTTCCATTCCTTCCTCCTGGAAAATCTCTTCTTCTCTCTTCAGGTCCCTGGGGATAGGCTGCCATCTTCACAGCGTAGGCGAAGACAGCTTGACCCAGGGGGAGGCCAGGGCCCCCCACCTGCTACTCTGGCTGCTGCCAAAAAAGCCAAGTCTGAGACCCTGCTGGTGAGTGTCCAGGGCGGTGTTGGAGAGGATTGTGCCCACACGCCCAGGGGAAGTGCGAAACTAGGGGGATAGGTACCACTTACCAGGAGACCACAAGCTGATGAAGTTATGTGGCCCCTGTCCTCAAGAGTCCCCAGTTAGAAGGGGCAGACTCATCTGCCCTCAGAGGGCATCCCATTGCCCTTGCCCTTGGGGAGCAGGCAATACAGTGGACCAAAGGAAAAGATGCTATGCTACCTCTATTCCCAGGAAGACGACCTGTTGGGGGTGATATAGCTACTTAAAGCTTCAGCCTTTAGGGCTGGGGTGTGCGGAGGGACAGGACAAAGTGGGGCAGGGTGCCCTCTGTCGGAAGGGTGGGAGGAAGAGGCCTGAGAAGCAAGTCGAGGCCTAGATAGGTGGAGAGGTAGGAGGTGGTGTCCCAGGTCGAGGGAGCTGGCATGAACAAAGGCTCAGTATGGGAGGGGGCTGGGAAGGGAATGTTGGTGACTGGGCCCCATTTCCACGAGCAGCAATCAGATTTCATGTTACCCACTTCCTGGCATCTATATGTGCTTGGCCCAAAGAATGTGCCTTTAATGTGTACGTGTAGGGGTTGAGGGAGGGTACGGGAGTGAAAGGATGAAGCTGGGCCTCCTCGAGTCAGCCAGAGGAGGAGTTGAAGGGAAGGAGGCGAAGCATGAAGAATTTGGAGATACAGACTATCTCATGTCCTGAGTTCCTTGTCCACCTCAGAGCTGTGGCAGTGACCACACCCGCTGCGTGTGGCTGGAGTGCCCTATTCCTGATGCCCCTGTCATCACCAATGTGACTGTGCAGGCTCGAGTGTGGAACAGCACCTTTATTGAGGTCAGTGCCTGGGTCTGGAGGTCTCCACTGTCCCCCACCTGGGTGGGGAGAACAA
Source organism: Pteropus vampyrus (assembly GCF_000151845.1). Lineage (NCBI taxonomy): Eukaryota > Metazoa > Chordata > Mammalia > Chiroptera > Pteropodidae > Pteropus > Pteropus vampyrus. The sequence continues at coordinate 5,425,802 of NW_011888885.1, read as the reverse complement.
CAGGAAGAGGGTAAGGCCAGGGTCACAGCAAGGCCTCATGCACGTGTGTGTGCATATGTGTGAGTTTGTGTTTCAGTGACAGCATTGCATTTTATGCATGATAGGTTGTACACCTGTCACTGTGTGCTGTGTAGTTTGTGTGCCTGTGTGGATGTGACATGTTCGTTCCAGCCAAAATGACCCCTCATATGTCCATTGTTCTGTCATGCGTCCATGACTTTCCCATCTCCACGCTTTGCCATGCCACTCCTTCCCCCCGGAACGCCAGCTGCCCCTCTGTTATCTCTGCAGGTAAACTCTCATTCAGCCTTCAGGGTCTCCCTCAGATGCTTCACCACCGGCGAGGTCTTTTTCAGCTGAAAATGACCTCCCCTCCTCTGAAGATCCACAAAACCTTCTCAGAAGCTGCACGTGCCACTTATCATGCTTCACTCTAAGTTGCAGTTACTCATGCCACCTAGACCAAATTTCTGTAAATGAACAGATTATAAATTTGTCAGCTTTGTGGGCCATACAGTTTCTGTTGCAACTCTGCAGTTCCACCATCGTAGCTGTCATAGATCATACATAAATGAATGGGATTGGCCGTATGCCCAAAACACTTTATCTACAAAAGCAGGTGGCAGGCCAGATTTAGTCCACAGACCTGACCTAGACTGTGACTTTCATTGTCTTTGCTGTCTCAGCATCTAGCAGAGGACCTGATGCACAAATGGATGAATGATGTGCATTTGTGTATGGGGAGGCCTGGCTGTCAGATCCTTTGGGTGCCGCTCAGGGATACTGAGTGGAGGGAGGGTGCCCTGAGTTGATGATGCTTAAGGTCAGGGGGCTCAGGGGGATTTCAGTTGCTTCTTTTGACCCACTCTTTCCCCCTCCAGGATTACAGGGACTTTGACCGAGTCAGGGTAACCAGCTGGGCTACCCTGTTCCTCCGAACCAGCATCCCCACCATTAACATGGAGAACAAGACCGTGCCGGTGAGTGAGCGTGTTAACGAGACAGCAGTGCCTGGCCAGAGCATGGGAGCACAGGGCATCTTTTCAGAGAACTTTCACGCATTTTTGCTATGTGGTTCTCAGTCTCGGCAGCACATTGGAATCCTCTGGAGAACTTCTGGTGTCTGGATCACACCCCCGAGTAATGAAATCTGAGTGGAGGGTGGGACACTGGTATTGGTGTGTTTCAAAGTCCCTCAGTGGATTCTAATGTGCAGCCAGGGCTGAGAACCTCTGTTTGAGTTTATTTGATCCACACAACATCTCTGTGAAGATATTCCATCTCCGTGGGAACTTGGAGAAAAAAGTTACATCCAGAAGAATAGATATGAAAAAAATCACTAAAAATTTGTTGTGAAAAGGATGTAAGTGGAGATATGTAGGAGATACATATTGGAGACGAATGGAGGGTTGGTTAAATACGCTATGGTACATTTCCTAAAATAAGCTAAGGTGGGGGAGGAAGGCCCAGAAAGATCGATTGAACAGAATAGAAATTTATTTTATTATACAGATGGCATTTTCAATCAGTGGAGAGAAGTAGATTATTAAGTCCTACTGGGAGAACACATTTGGAAAGTAAGACAAACTTCTACCTTACACCATAAAAAATATATTTGAGTTAGATTAAATTATTTAAATATAGGAAATAAAACGCAATATACCAGAAGAAAATTTAGAAAATAATTTAATGATATCTTTATTTGGGAGAAGAGAGTATTCTTTTATTAAACCCAGAAGTCACAAAGGAAAAATTTGACAAATTAATTTAAATCTATATAAATTTTAAATCTATGTACAGGAAATATTGCAGGTTTGATTCCAGACCACTGCAATAAAACAAATATCATAATAAAACAAGTCACATGAATTTTTTGGTTTCCTAGTGCATATAAAAGTCAGTTTACACTATACTCTAGTCTGTTAAGTATGCAATAGCATTATGTCTAAAAAAGACAACGTACACACCTTAATTAAAAATTCTTTATTGCTAAAAAATGCTAACCATCATCTGAGCCCATTGGAAAAATACTGTGCTTGATCTTAGCTAAAAGGCCAAGAAGCAATCGTTAGAAAATAGAATAGACTCGCCCAGTGCAGTGTTGCCACAAAGCTTCAATGTGTAAAAAACGCAGTGTCTGTGAATCACAATAACATGGAGTGCAGTAAAACAAAGTATGCCTGTACAGCGAAAGAGATGGTAAAGCAACTGAAAGGGAAAGCGATAGCTTGCTTTTTAAAACATCTACAGCATATACGACAAAGTATCGATATATATTTTTTAATATGTAAAGATACAGGGCAGCATAAAGATTAAACAAGCAGTGTTCATAGGGTGAAATACAAATGTTCAACTCAATAGTAAAGAAATAATAACAGCAGTGAGACTTTTTCCATTAGATTGGGAAATATGACAAAGAATAATGCTGTCTGGAGCTGATGAGGTAGAAGGCAATGCTTTTGATTGGAGTATAAATTGATGGATTCTTTTTAGAGATGAATTTGTCAGTATCTATTAAAGTTTCAAATGCACATTTCCTTTGATTTAGCACATGATAATATATCTTAAGGAACTAATAGGAAAAGTATGTAAACATAAATATATAGGGATATTTTAAAGCATTGTTTATAATGACGTAAAATTGGAAACAACCTAAGTATCTTTCAGTAGATTGGTTCAATAAATTATGCTGCATTTCCTACAATGACAATGCAGTCGTCAGAAGAGATTAGGTTGATCTTTATTAACTGACATCGAAAGATGATAATATTAAGTGAAAAGAGAAGCAGGTTGCAAAAGAGTGTATGCAGTACACATAGATCCCATTATGTGGAAGAAATAACATATATAAACATATGCATTAAAACTTACGGAAAGAGATTCACCAAAATGTTGAAGGTGGTTATTTCTAGGGAGTAAAATTACTAGAAACTTTTAATTTCCTTTATGTCATTGATATTTTATTTATTTATTTATTATTTGAAATGATTAAAACACTGAGAGGAGCTAAACTTTTCCTTCTATTTAT
>NW_011888885.1:5370400-5421444 GCF_000151845.1 Pteropus vampyrus | reverse complement strand
TTATAGTATAAAATATATATATATATCTCCATAGTAGGAGAAGGAAAAGAATAGTACTATATGCTATGTGTTTTTAAATTTTTTTGTAAATATTTATGGAGTGCTTGCTGTGTACCAGGTATTGCTCAAAGCAGTTTACTCATATTAAACATATTTAATCCTCCCCAACAACCTATGAGGTAGATATTATTATCATAATCCCTATATTACAGATGAACAGAGAGGTTAAAAGACTTGCCCAAGGTCACACACTAGTGAATAGCACAGCTGGGACTTGAACTCAGGTAGTCTGGCTCCGGAACCCATGCTTTTTTCCACTTAGCTATATGCCTTATGATCCTCTTATCAGAGAGCATGGAATGGAGATTCGGAAAGGTGAAATTACTTGTCCAGAGTCACCCAGCTAATCAGGGAAGGACCTGGTACCCAAGTCCGATATGTGGGTCACAAACCCAGCTCCAGGTTGCCTCCCAGGTCTGACGCTGCTCCTTTGCAGCCAGGTCTGCATCTAGGAGTTAGATGAATCAGCTGCCCTCAGTGGGCAGGCAGGGGCTTTTCCCAGTCCCTGAGTGCCCCCTACTGGCAGTAGGTCGAAGCAGAGTCCGAGACCAAGGTGGGACAGAAAGGATGAACTTGGGGCCTAAGGGGACAGACATAGAGCTGAACCCCTTCTCACCCCCTCCAGTTCTCTGTGGACATTGACTCTGAGCTGGTGGAGGAGCTTCCAGCTGAGATCGAGCTGTGGTTGGTGCTCGTGGCTGTAGGTGCCGGGCTGCTGCTGCTGGGGCTCATCATCCTCCTGCTATGGAAGGTTAGGACCCCAGCCCGCCACCTGGACTCCTGTCTGGGACCTCCTGCCAGCAGACCCTCGGCAACCCTCCCTTTATCCCATTCCTCACTTCCATCTCACCCCCACCCTTCCCCATGCCCTCCCTCCTCTTACCAGCTTCCAGTCTCCTGCCCATCCTCACCTCACCCACTGAGATGCTCCTGCTTATGTTAGTGGGGGGACCTTCAAGCCACAAGGGAACCCAGTAACTCTGGCTTCTGGTCACACCACGCAGCTGGGACTAGGACTTCGACCTCCAGGCTCCCCAGCCCTAAACCCCAGTCCATGAGTGCTGCTGGCAAGGACTCCCAAACTCCCCCTGATGGCCCCTCCCCACCTCCTCCCCTTCGCAGTGCGGCTTCTTCAAGCGAGCCCGCACTCGCGCCCTGTATGAAGCCAAGAGACAGAAGGCGGAGATGAAGAGCCAGCCGTCAGAAACAGAGAGGCTGACCGAAGACTACTGAAGGGGGCGGCCCCTGCCCCCAACCCACCCGGGTAACACGGCCTCCAGGCTCTTTTCCCCAAGCCCCCCAGCTGGCAGGGGCCTCTGACTCTGTTCTATCTGCTCTTCTTCCTTTATGGGCCCTCTCCACATCTCACTCTGTCCCCAGCACCACCAGAAAGAGCAGGCCACTCTCTCTGCTTCCCCTCCACACCAAGGGACAGCTCAGGGTGTCTGCTCTCAGCACCCTCCCCACTGAGCCCCTCAAGGATTAGGAGCCCCAAGAGGGAGCCTAAAACCCTTCCCTTGTCCCCTTTGCTGTCTGGGGATTGGAAAAGGGTTAAGACCAAGACCTTGTAGTTCACAAGGCAAATTCCCAGAGTGCTTCTACACCTTCTTCCCACCTTCAGGGAAGGGGGAGATTAGTAGAGTCCTTCCTCCTGGGAACTAGCACTTTTCCTCCTGGGAGCCCCCTCCAAGGTGACAAACCGACCCTTCCCATATCATGGTCATGGTAGACCACCACCCTTCCAAGCATCCCATTAGCAATCTTGGTGGCTGCCCCTCTGCCTCCATTTGCCCCCCATCTCCTTTTCCTCTCCTCTCCTCTTCCTCTTCCTCTTCCTCTGGGGCTTGGGGTGGGGAACTTGTCCTCCCTGTCTCAGCACAGGAAGATGTCTTGTGTTGGATTAGGGGTCCTGGCTTTGAGGACCTCTAAGTTGGTGGGGAAAGGGCTGGGTACATCTTCCCAGTGGCTCGAGAACCAGTTGCTGATAACTGTCCTCTTTTCCCTCCAACTTCAGTGTGACTTCTTTAAACGGACCCACTATTACCAGATCATGCCTAAGTACCACGCGGTGCGGATCCGGGAGGAGGAGCGCTACCCACCTCCAGGGGAGACCCTGCCCACGAAGAAGCACTGGGTGACCAGCTGGCACACTCGGGACCGATACTACTGACATCCTCCCTGATCCCACCCCCGTGCCCCCAGTGTCCCCTTCTATTTATCATAAGTTATGCCCTGACAGTCCACAGGGGCCACTGCCTTTGGCTGGTGCCAGCAGGCTCAGGCACATACACCTTTTCGAGCGCATACATGTGTCATCTGGCCACAGACTTCTCCGCGCAGGAGTGCTGGGACCGTGGACCTTGCTATGCCAAGCACACCACAGACCTGTGCCCTGGATACATGTGGATACATGTGGGTCCCACTGTGCTTGTGCACCACAGATGGTTTATGGACATGTGTGTCCCAGCCTCTGCTAGAGCCAGGAGGAAAAGGCTCCCAATGTGGTGACACCTTTCTTGTTCACACTGGACCCATCTTGAGCCATAGTCACTGGATGGACTCTGCTCTCGAGATTAAAACTACTGACAGGGAACAGCCCACCAGGCCCTCAAGCTGTAGTTCCTGGCACCCATGCCAGAGAGCGTGAGGTCTGCCTGAGGTTGTCTAAGGGGGTGTTTGTAGGACCCAGCATGCTCAGACACAGAGCAGAATGAACTAAAATGAGGGTCCCCAGGATGACTTTCTTTCATGGATCTCTGTGAAGCCTCTCTCCTCAGCCACAGCATGTACTAGCAGGGAATGCGGCCTAAAGGAACAAAGATAGACATCCTGGCATGCTGTGCGGGGACTGCCCTGGGAGCACAGTGGAATCCTCAACAGAGGAGGGGACCGGCCCTGGGCCAAGGAGATGTTGGAAGGATACATAAGAAATACCACTTCTCACCCATCACTACCATCCCGGCCTCTGAAGGGCCTGGAGAATTCCCACAAGATCACAGAGGGAGCGACACTTGAATGTAGGACAGGGAGGAAGCCCTGTCCCTGTCCCATTGGCCAGACCCCACTCTGCCCCCACTGACCAAGGGTTAGGGGCCAAGAAGTGGAGTTCTTGGCTGTCCTTGGCTTTCATCACCTATCGGCTCTGCCTTCTCCCCCATGGGCTGAGTCCTGAGGCCCATTCTAGAAGTCAAAGCTGGTTCCAAAAACCCTCTCCTGCCCCCTGCCTGTTGGCAGCTCCCCTTACCCCCTTCCACGGTACTGTAGTAGGGGAGCTCCCTCTCCCTCCTTGTGCCTTCTTTGTATATAGGCTTCTCACATCAACTAATAAACAGCTCCCTGTTTGTACACACTGCATCTGCTTCTACCTGCCCCCCCGCCCCCCACCGCCCCTTACTAAACCCATTCGATCTGATGGCTGATATCTAGCTGACCCCTAGATGGACATAGCCTGGTGCAAGGGTCTTAGAGTTTGGGAGGGTGAAGACTGTGGAGAAGATACCTGCCCCTGCTCTCACTCTCAGGGGTGCCCTAGTCTAAGGGCTGGTCATAGACAGGAAACTGGTGTAGAACATAAGGTGAGGGGAAAGACCTGAGTAGACTGGATGGAAACCAAAGTGGCTTCTTGGTAGCTGGTGAGCTGGCCCTGGGGAAGGTGGAGGTGAGAAGTGATGATCTGCAGAGTCTGGAAGGGGCAGGAAGCTTTTGTCCTGGATAACGGTGGAGGGAGGTTGCGTTCAAAGGTAGAGAGCCGAGAGCCCTTGTCTAGTGGCTGCATTCAGATAAGAACCTGCTTTTCTGCCTCAATTTCCCCACTACCACGCATAGGCACCATGATGAGTAGATGATCAGAAGGTGAAGCAGTGACATAAGGCTGGAAGGACCGAAAGGTCATAGTATCCATTCCCTAGCCTCTGGACAGGAGAGTCTGGAGCCTTAGTCTCATGGAAGCTACCCCAGGGGTGCTTAGGTACTGAGCTGACATAGTTCACAGTATTGGATCAAGCCCTCCACTTTCTCTACGCTAAGGTCATCCTCTCCACACAGGCCTAGGGAATGGAGCAAGGCTGCGTTCCTCATGACTTCTTTGTCCTAAATTATGGCACAGGTCCTTCTATTAATTGTTCCCAAGGCTGTGACCTTTGGCAAGACTTCACTGAAGGCTGGATTTTATTGCCCAGAGAAGCCTAGAGGCAAGTCCCTAATTCAGCTCCTCTGGAAGCCCACAGACCCAGGCCCTTCTCCCAGGAGCTGCTCCTGATGTCTACCTGGGTATTTCCCAGCCTGCCTGCCCCACTGCGGCAGCTGCCTGCTCTCCACTCCCTCCACCAGAGCCCACATCGCATAGAGTCCTGGGCCCAGCAACCCCCTCTTCCTATGCTGCAATTTACCCTTTCCCAGGTTGACTGACAGTAGAATGTCCATGTCCTCTAGAAAAACCTCAGCCCCTACCCAGAGCTCTCAGAACCAGTCATCAAAGACCTTAGTTTGCTTTCCAGAATCTGTGTTATTCACTCGGTCATGTGGGTTATCAAATGTGGATTATCAAAGTCCTGCTCAGGTTGAGTAAGCTCGATTAAGCTTGGTCTAGTCCTTTGCAGCCACTTCCTGCTAAGAAAAAGTTGGGATCAACACATCCTTCTGGCCAGCTTTATAGACAGTCCCCAGTCTCCTGTGAGCTGCCGCTTGGATGAGAGCACTGTCTGTCCATATCTCTCTCTCTCTCTCTCTCTCTCTCTCTCTCTCTCTCTCTCTCTCTCTCACACACACACACACACAAACACACACACACACACACACTGGTGAGACTAAGTCATCATTTTCATGACTGGTACAGCTACAGCTTTTATGAAAGAAATAATGGCAGAGATGCAACAATGTCTACTTTCTACGAAAGGAATCTATAACCCAAGCTTATTGAGCTCCTTGGAGCCACAGCACCTCCCAGCTGTTCCAGAAGAGAGTCTTGGCTCTTATATCACTAAAATGACCCATAAGGTGATGCTTCCCTTCTAGGCAGTAGCAGGACTGCACTTCCTGGGCCTTTTTGGTTGTTTCTAGCCAATGAGTTGTGATCAGGAGGGAAGTAGATCACTTTTGGGCTGAGACAGTAAATTACCGGATGATTCTCTCAGTTCTGTTTTCCTTGCCTCTGCTGCTGTGGAAGCCTATGTTGAGATGAAGCTCCTGTCAGTCTAAGTCCCGGAGAGGCCCCCACCAATCTGTGTTGTACATGTAGTAAGAAGTTTGAGGATTTGGGGATTTTGTTACCTCAGCATCACCTAACCTAGTTGACTGATCCACCAAACCATGCCACTGCCAACATCACCCTGCAGCAATCTCTGCAGAAAGAATTGTAATTCAAACACAGAACCTACATTATGGAAGTCCAGCTCTAAGGGTAAGATTATGGGAAATCTCTTTTCTTCTACACCTAGCCTCAGAAGTTATGGCCTTTTCCTTGTTACTTTAATTTTGACAATAATAGTAATAGCTGCCATTTATTGATTATTCACTATGTGCCAGGTACAGGGCTAGGCTTTTTACATATAGTATCCCAGCCTCTTCCAGGCAACTTAAAGGCTGCACTCACCAACATCATCAATTACTTAATTGCTAGCTAGATGGATATCTGGTGGTCCTCCCTGATACCTTTGTGGCATGTCTCCCTGGTGACCCCAACTTCTTTTTTCACCCTGTTTACACTTCTGTGTGTTAGGTGCTGTCCCTGGTGCTGGAGAGAGAGTAGTGAATAAGACAGACATAACCCTATGTTCAAGGAGCTTAAAGTCTAGTGGGGCAGACAGATGAGTCAGCCGATGATTACCATTCTGTGTGGTGAGAGTTAAAATGGTACTAAGATCAGGAGGTCAAGGAACACTTGGAGGAGGCCCATAACTCAACCCAGCAGCGTCAGTGATCTGAAGAACGGGAAGGTAAAGGTGAGAAAAAAGAATGATCCAGGCAGAAGAGACAGCATTTGCAGCAACTTGGAGATTGGAGGCTGGCTCAAAGTAGATGAGAAGTATGGCTGGAAGTTGAGCAGAGGAACATGGAGAGATGAGGCTGAAGAGTTAAGCCAAAGCAGATCACTTGAGAACTCGAAAGGCTCTAGTAAGAAGTGGGGAGCCACTGAAAGACTGTGAGCAAGGCAAGTAACAAGTTCAGATTTGTAGTTGAGAATGATCCCTGGGCCTCCGTTTCCTTATCTATAAAATGGGTATAATTATAGCACAATAGAGTTATCTGAAGAATTAAATAAGAAAATGCATGCAAACAGTGCCTGGCCTGTAGGTTATTATTCATTCAGCTGAGAGTTTCTCCCATTGTGATCCCTTGCATATAGCTCCGTGTTGGCTATAATCACAATCTGTTCTACCTATTTAATTATTTATTTATGAAGTGATCTCCCAAATTGAGAAATAAAACAAGCGAGGGGGAAAGACCATATCTTAATTCTGTCTGTGTTTCCCTGTTCCTGGCACAAAGCCTAGTATATATTAGGCACTTGGCAAGTTCAGGCCAAGGACAGAACAGTGAAGAGCACAAACATCAAAGGGGCGAGTCGGGCGACAGGACATACCACGTCAGACCGCAAGAGGGCGTGCTACATTCCTACCAGAGAGCCGGGGCTGCTGGAGAAGAGTGGGCTTCCCGGCTCCCAGCACAAATCACCTTCCAGGACTTTTTCCAGGAAGCCCAGGGCGGAGAAGATTGCTTTCTCGGATCAAATGAGCTAGAAAATAATAAAATAAACTTATTTTGAAAACTGCACTCGTAGCACTGATTGTAGGGGCTGTCTCCACCACTGCTGGTCGTTAAATCTGGGTTTCGACGTTGGGTGTTTTTAAATTGGAAAAGCCTTTTCCTGAACTACTTGGATGCCTGTGGAAGTGGGTGGTCTGCGCACCTAGATGAGGGATTATGGAGATTTGCATCCTGATCCTGAAGTTTGCGAGCATTCAGTCACTGCCATCCGGACTGGGAACCCCCTGAGGGAGAGCAGGTCGGGATCAAGACAAGTGACACGGGCTCCTCTGGGAGGACAGGGATTCGTTGTAAGCTACCCAGACAATTTCAGGGTAAGCAAGTGAAGGTGATTCGGGAAGGGAGCGAGGAAAGTGGAAAAGGAGGAGGAATAGCAAGTCTCTGGAAGGGAGGGGTTAATCCGCGTTGGGCTCGGAGGGGAACCCAGCCGAGTGTGCGGGGCAGGGAGGGATCTCTTCACCGCCGAGAGAAAACAACTCGCGGCTCTGAGCCAACACGGGTTAAAGGGGCGGGCCCGGGGAAAGCCACGTGCCGAGGCTGGAGGCTATTGGCTGCTGCAGAGTTGTTTGTGAGTGGCCATTGGCGGCGTCGGGGCGCCGCCTCCAGTTGATTGGCCGGGCTTGGAGGACCGCCAGGGCCGCGGAGGGGAGGAGGAGGCCGAACCGCGACGCCTGGCAGGGCTGGGCCGAGCCGAGCGCCAGAGCCACCGGTGCCTGGACCCCGGTCCGAATCCCAACCGCGGTGCCGCCGCCATGCGCTGGGTCCGCGCGCTGCTGAAGAATGCGTCCCTGGCAGGGGCACCCAAGTACATCGAGCACTTCAGCAAGTTCTCTCCGTCCCCGTTGTCCATGAAGCAGTTTCTGGACTTCGGTACGTAGTGGGCAGAGGGCGTCTGGGCGCCGGGACCCGCGGGGGCTGAGTGGAGCGACCGCAGGGGTCCCGTCCAGGAACGATAAGCGCAGAGAAGAGAGGCCCTGAGTGATAGGGAAGGGTTGCTTGAAGGCGTACAGGAAAGAAAGGGTTAACAGGGAGGCAGCGACAGCCGGGCCTGAAAAGGCTATGGGTACCCTGGCTGAAGAGACTCTTGACTGGACTATTAATGGGAAGTGGGGGGTGGGGACCCTAAGAAGGAGGGATCCTAGGTGTCTTCTTGGGCTTTGTGAGGGGCCTTGGAGAGCATTCAGGCATAAAGGGTCCTGATGATAAGACTGGGAGACAGAGAGGAAATGGGGGTGGGGGTGAGGATGCTGGTGAGAGTAACAAGGCAGCGTTTGGAGGTACGGTCATATGGAAGGAGACCTGGGCTGGGCATCCAGGGGTCATTTGTGGAAGGGGCTCTTTCAGAAGATGCCCAAAGGAGAGAGACCCTGACCAGGATAATTCCACCCAATGAAGGAGCTGGCCCCCAGCTGGCCCAGTGGGCAAGGACACTTGAAGATCAAATCCCCTTGGGTCTGGGTGCCTGTCCCCAGCTAGGCAGGAGCCCAGGGCACCATGAGGTGGAGTCAGGCAACTTGTACCCACCCTTGGCAGCCCCTGGGTTCCTAGGCCAGGATCACCTTCCACAGCGTTCTGCGGAGAGCTCTGGAGCAAGAGCAAGGCTGTGCCAATGTGGTGACTGAAACAGACATTGTGTGGGACTTGTCTGTCCACGTGGTATTTCCATGGTGCCAGTTGGGGGTGGGGGTGCCCAGGTCTCTTAAGAGTTGACCTGCCTGGCTCAGGTTACATCTGCGTCACTGGTGGGAGGGGGCAGAGAGGGGGCAGCCAGGACAAGGAGCACCTGTTCCCCTGGACTTCACCGCCTGCACCCTGCCTTGTTTGAGCTTCCCCCCGTGTGGGGAAGCCACCTATGCCCGCTCCCAACCTGGAGCAACTGTCCAGTCCAGACTGGACCCCAATTACAGAAATGTCACAGCTGGGAGGGGCTCACGGTAGAGTGTGGTCCACTTACAGTACTGTGGGGGAAACTGGGACTTTAAGAAAGACGGTGACACCTCCTGGGTGACAGAGTTGGAAGGAGAAGCTGGACTAGAACCTAGGTCTCCTGACTGTAGCTTGTGGCCTCATTTAATCCTCCACCCCCTCTTTCTGAAGCCAGGCCAAGGACCAAGGTATTTGGGTTACCATCCATTGGCCCTGACTGCCTCACAGTTGGGTGGGTATTAATGCAGGGGTAGCTCTATGGTGGTCATCAAGACCAACCTGGGTGAAGATGAGCCAGAGATGGCACGGGGAGTCTTCAGCCACAGTGGTCTAGGCAGAGCTCCCTTCAGCCAGGGCCCAATCCTGGGAAAGGATGGTTTCCCCAGGCTGTTCTGCCCACCTAGATCAGCTCCCCCAAAGTGAGTGTCTGATAGGAGAGAAAGAGAGAAGAAGTGAGGTAATTTAGGCCAGAGGCAACTCCAAGTGGGCCCCGGATTGGCCCTGCACCCTGTGATTGAAGGAGAGCAGGTTCAGATGGGGATGAGGAGAGGATGCAACCCCCCAAAGGGTTAGGCAGCGTGGTGGGGAGGGTGGAGCACTGCAGGGCATTAGGGGAACTGCTTACTCTGTGCCCCCAGTTACTTCTCCTCTGAACCCTCAGGAAGTGGAGGATTTAATCAACTTGACCCCTGAGATGTCCTCTGGTTCCAATGGTTTGCAGCTCTATGGGCTCATGTCTCCCTCTTTCCTACCAGGGTCCAGCAATGCCTGTGAGAAAACCTCATTCACCTTCCTCAGGCAGGAGCTGCCTGTGCGCCTGGCCAACATCATGAAAGAAATCAACCTGCTTCCTGACAGGGTGCTGAGCACACCCTCGGTGCAGCTGGTACAGAGTTGGTGAGACCCCCGGCTAGATCCCCACACCTCCACCCCATCGCCAGATGCCCTGGGCTCAGAGATGGAGTCTCCAGGCGGGAACAGGCACAGAGGGCAGGCACAGGGAGGGTGAGGAGTTGCCCAAGGTCAAGCAGAATGCTAGGCCAGAACAGGGACAAGGTCAAACCCTTAGCCTTGTATCTGTGGGACAGCCCTATGCCTACCACACTCCTTTCTCTGGAAATCCTAGATCCACCTAGAAAATCATTTTCACAGCCAAAACCCCAAATCAGGCTGATGTCAGCATTTGCCCCTCTGCCCTGGTCATGAAAACCCAGCACTTGTGGGGCAATATATACTTGGGGTAACTTTGTGGGAAACAAACAGAAAGAAGCAAATCTTCAAATCATATAATATGAACTACAAGTCAGACTGTTTGGATGTTGGAAAACACTCATAAACACAGGACCTACCCCCAAAGAGCTTTGGAGGGCAAAGACCAAAAGCTTATTGCACAGAGCAGCAGTAGCGAGGGAAATCCTCAGTAAAACTCACTCACGAACTCTGTCCAGGGTTCAGTAATTGGATGACATTAGCTCACACCAGTCACATGAAGAATAAACAAGTTTGCTCTGTAACTGGGCGTGTAAGTAGCTAATCGTGGTTGGTCCTTAGTGGCACCTGTGCAGAAATCTTTTGCTAGTTCTGGCTGTCGGGGGTGTGGTCTGCCTGTGGTTTCCTTTTGGGTTCAGGAGCACCAGACTGACTTTCAGTTCAATGTCATGCCAGGGGAACCCTTGATCTCAGGGGAAGGATAAAAGAGGGCAAACTAAATGCTACGTAGACAGTGGTAGGAGCAGTGAGCTGCTGAAGAGTTAGTTTTATTTAAATTAAGAATAAAAAATTACTTAAAAGTAACATGGATTAGGGTCTTTTTTCCTCATTGCAGAAGTGTAATGTGTTCACTTTGATGCCTAGACCTAGAAAATTTGAAAAACAGAAAATTAGGTAGAAAAGAATGCCAACCACTACCCTCCACCCCATAACCAAACACTGTTAAGGCTTTGTAAGGTTTTGTTAGTGCCCTTCTAGCATTTTTTTCTATGCATGGACCTGCGTATGCATGACTTGTTCTTATTAAATGAGATTTGGGAAGGAAAGTGTTTTGTACAAGGCTAGGCACATAGTGAGTGTACAGTGAATGTTAGTGGAGTCAGAAAGTTGTGGGGAAGTTGAAATGGACGCATGAAATGGTAATGTGTTACTGGGCCTTACATGGTACCTAGGTGAGCCTAGACCTAGAAAGAAGGGAAGGCCAAAGCACCTACTTACGTAAAGATATGGAGGCAGGAAACCACTGACTAGGGCATCCGAGTGCTGTTAGTGAAAGCTAAAGGTGAGATGGGGGGACAGAGATGACTTTCGTGTAACCCAACCAGGTCACCCCTTGCTAATCCCTAGTCCAAGACTTCTGAGCTCACTGGCATTTCCCGCTATGGGGCGGTTTGGAAGTCATGGGGATGAGACAGAAGGTGCCATCTGTTCTTTTTACCCCTCCTCCAGCTCTGTCTGGCTGATTGACTTGGCTGCCTCTCCAGCTGGTCCTCGACTCCAGGACATGGCTTCTCAGGCCCTTCCCTGGACACTGTGTTCCTGGGAGAGCCAGGGGATTGTGAGGAGGGTGGGGAGGGTGGGGAAGGTGGGGCAGGGAGCTGCTGAACTGCCCGTGATGCCCCTGGGCCCCCTTGGAGTCTCTTCCTGAAAATGAGTAACACTTATCGAGGCTTGGCCTGACTTATTCTTCTCTCAGTAATGTCAACCAACAGCAGAAGACGTTAGGCAAGAGAGAACACTTCCCAATGGATGATCAACTTAGAGGAGAGCAGGCGGAAGGCTTGCTGAAGTGTCCGACACACTGAAGAGACAGCCTGCTGAGATTATTTCCGGAATGGGCATTGGCTGCAGCAAGAGGGACTGAGGTCTGAGGGAAGGAAGGACTTCCTGACAGGGCCAAGGTGGCTGCCTTGAGAGAGTGCAGACCTACTTCTGCAGGAGAACCTCCTGCGGGTTTGGATGGTGGAGGCAGTGGAAGTGGGCAGAGTATGGGAGAGGAGGGAGACAGCCTACCAGGGAGCCTGGCAAGAGGGCCAGTAGTCTCAGAGTCTGATGAATAAGGAACAAAACCTCCTCTTTAGAAAGCGGAGAAGCCCTGTGCAAATGATAGTAGCAGCAGTGGTGGTGGCAATCATTCATGTGTGGTGACGGCTAATGGAGTTTGCACTCAGCCCGGGAGAGGCACTCGGCAGGGATCACTGTAAGCGAGTGGAGAATTCCTGATTCCAAATAAACCTGATTATTTCAACTAGATAGACTTGATGTCGTGGAACCCTGTTTTGGAAGTGACTGGAACGTGGTGGAAGGCCTTTGGTGTGGCATCAGCATGCTTGACTTTGGCAGACACTTACTCCTTGTCAAACCATGGGGCCTCTCTGAGCCTTGGCTTCCTTATCTGGAAAATGGAGATCCAAGCTGTTTCTAAGGGTCCAATGCCACTGCTAGATGTGAAAGTGTGGGGAGCATTATAAACACAAGCGATGTCCCGGACTTCTAGGCTGCAGCACCTCCAGGCCAAAGATGATGTGATTATGGCAGAGGTTCCCTTAGACAGTGTGGTAATGATAATGATGATGATGACAAAAGCAAACATATCTGGAGGGCCTGCTATGCATCAGGAACTGTTCTGAATGTGTCCACATATTAACTATTTAACCTTCGCAACAACCTTAGGAAGTGGGCCTTGCTATTATCCCCATTTTATAGACGAGGAAACATATTTGGAGAGACTGAGAATCTTGTCTGAGATCACTCAGGTAGTCAGTGGTAGAGCTGGGATGCCAACCCAGGCTGTGTGATTTGGAAGCTGCATTCTTGAAGGGAAAGGCAGGGTGCTGTGTTCTGGGGCAGTGACCTGGAGTCAGAGATTTCACATCGCAAGTCAGTGGGAAAGTCGGATTCACATTATAGAATCTTTTTTGACAGCTAGTGTTGCTGGAGCACAGAAGGGGCAACCTTGATTCCTTTCAGGAGAGGAAGACAGCCTGAGGGAGATGTGGAGTTGGTAGAGATGTGCTTCCCAAAAATGGAGGGTGAAGGGAGAGTTGCAGAGTAGAATCCAACGACAGCCACTCCTGTCACTAATAGAGTCTTTGCAGGGGTTGCAGGGAGTGGGGTGGGAGGCCATATGGAGCACCTTCACAGGAACCTCCCTGGCATGTTAGCAAGGTGTGTGGACCCCAGACTCTGCCTATGGAGGACTCCACCACCATCACCATGCAGGCTCCTGGCACCCAGACCTGCTCTGCCAGGCATGGTGCTGGGGCTTTAGCCAAATCCTCCCATTGACTCTCTCAGCCACTGTTCATATAATCAGAGTAGAGACTACTGACCTGCATCATCTCCTCTGAGTGGCAACTGCTCTGAATCCCATTTTATAGACAGGGACCTGAACTGTTCAGTGGACTCTTTTGGGCACAGCCAGCAATGGGACCCAAGCTAGCCTGGCTCAGTGCCCACACTTGCCACCCCTCTGCTTCCAAATGCGAGACATGTCTGTCACCTCTCCCTTCCTCATACAGCCATCATCCTGTTCACTCTTCTTGTGCCTAGCAGCTGTGGACACTGGTGCATGGTGCATGCCCACAGGCACACAGACTTACACACACTCCCTCACTCACTTAGCGCTCCTTCCTGCTCCCACACAAGCCTGTGTTCCCCGCCCCAGCACTGCTTACTCATTCCAACATTGCTCCTATACACACACACACTCTCTCCCTTACCTCCCCAACACACACACGCACATGCTTCTTCCCTCTCCTCTCCCAAATTTCACCTCTCCTGTCTCCCAAATCCAGGGCACTGGACTGGCTACAAAGAACCAGAAGAAAGGGTTGGGACTTCCACATTACCTTGAAGGGGTAGGAGGCTCCAGATCTCATCAAGCGAATCTTGCGTGGCTTTATTTACTGCTGAGGTTGGCAGGCCCAAGCCTTCCCTAGGCACTATGTTGGGCCCCCACTCTACCTGCTGAGGGCAAGTGAATCTAGAAGTGATGCATCAGTCCTTGCACCACTGCCTGCAGGCCTCCCATGTCAAAGCCCAGTTCTTTCTCCGACCCTCAGAGGGGTATGCAGCCCAGGAGCCAGCATGGCTCCAGCCCCAGTGTCTCTCCCTTTAGGACGAAGATCTGGCCCAAGGGTGAGATTTGGTGTGCTAGGCCCCTGGGGGGCTTCAGGCCAGGGCTGGGGTCCCCTGGGGGAAATCCTTCTCATCTTCTGCTCTTCCTTCCAAGAGAACACCCAGGACCGCTCCCCTGCAGGAATGGCCCTGTGAGGGAGGCAGGCAAGGATTCTAAATACTGCTTCACAGTTTTGGAGATCGAGGCCTGAGGCTGGCAGCTCTCCCCATACCTGGGCTGGCAGGCACTGCCCATTGCCAATCCATCCTGGTGCCCTTTGCTGTACTTCACTGGCCATGTGACTAGTCCCCGTTTCTGCCCTCTATGGTTCATTAGGCAGCTATGGAGTGCTGATGCTAGCAGCTAAAGCACTCACCCTATTCCTGGGCACTGGGACTCCGACTCCCCTCACTCCTGGCCAAGCACCACTAAGCTGGTCAGGACCTCCTGGCTCCAACCACCTCCCTCTCTGCCTGCCCCCTGGGTCTTGGGAAGGGTTCCAGGTTCTCCATTTTCCAGCTGGTCAACAACCCTTCCTATCTCTACCTGTCCCCAGCATTGCGCACTTGCAGGTCCTCTCCCCCAGTTCCTTCCCCCTCCAAGAATCATGTGAGCATGAAGCTTTATCTTGGGCATGATAAGGGAACAAGGGATTGGAATCACATGGGCCTGCAAGAGAGAATCTCTGCGCTGCAGGTTAACTTCCTCATCCGTAAAATGAGGCTAGCACCCACCTCACAGAGTAATGATGGAGGTTAAAGAAAGGGAGCAGGCGGGCATGGAGCAGAGCCCTGGCACAAGGCCTATGCCCAATAAATTCTGGCTGCCACCACCATCGACATCAGAGCATCACCATTAAGACCAGTGTAGATGGTGAGCAGTTGGCCATGTGGTGTAGAGTTGGCATCAGACAGACCTGGGTTTGAATTTCAGCATGGCGGCTTACTGTGTGTGGCCTGGGGCATATCATTTGCCCTCCTCGAGCTGGTTTCCTTGTCTGCAAAAAGGGGGAAATATTGTAGGTCCTGAAAAACCTTGTTTTATTCAATGTCATTTCATTATAATGCTGATGAGATGCTATAAGAACTTCATTCTTATTTATATCAATCAGCCCATGGTAAAATTGGTTGTGTCATAGTCGTTTTTTCTTAAAATTACAGTACCTATGACAGTGTTAAGTGAGGACTTACTGTACTGCATGCTTATAAAGGCTGCAGAGAGATGAGAGACCCTGTGAGACTCTGAGCACAGGTGGGCACTAACGGCCACTGTGTAAGTATTGGCTGTTGTTATTCTCCAGGAAGATGAGGTAAGGCTTCAGGCCTGCCGCTCTGATTGTCTGCTGGGGCTGCAGGGATGGTGAGGAGGTGCTGAGGGCGGGAAGCTGATCTTTTCTGTTCACTGGGCTCTTCCATCAGTGACTATACTGCCTCCTCTTGGATGCTGTACTGAGCCCTGGGTGGGGCGAGCAGGCAGGGCACACCAGGGCACACCAGGGCTGGAAAAGCTCTATTCTTGCCATTGGTGGCTGTCCGGAGCATGACAGATTAAAACATGGTGTGATTCAGAGCCTATATTCAGTACAACTTGGAGGAGGGTATCATGTGCTGCCTGGGGAGTCAGAGGATGCACTCAGCTGTTGACAATGTTTGAACCACTATTCATAACAAGAGCAAACATTTAGAGAGTGCTCGCTATGTGCTAAGTACTGTGCTAATTATCACATTTAATCCTCACCAAAAAGCAGTGATAGCAGTAGATATAAAACCCTCCTTTTTCCTGATGAGGAAAGTCAGGCCCAAAGAGGTTCCATGACTTACCTAGGACTACACAGCTCAAGGTGGAAAAGCCAGGACTGGGACCCAGCAGAGCTAGCTCCAGAGCTAGCTCTCTCACCCTCTTCTCTCCTCTCTTAAGCAAGAGAGGAAAGGGCCTTTTCTAGAGAGACTGTTAGGCCCCAACGCCCCCTGCCGCCCCCCACGCCACCTCCCACTCAGGGTTCTCAGTAGGCCCTCCTTCCTGCTGGCTGGAAGTGTTACTGTCAGCTCTCCTGCCTTCCCCAGGAGAACAAGCTGTGAGCTGGGCATGTTGGCAGGGAAACAGTGGGTATTTTGGCTCAGGGGGCCAGGGGACAGTGGCTCCAAGTTGGTACCAGCTGCCGCCACAGGTAGGCCTGACTCCCTTGCAAAAGCTAGCCCCCTGCTGTCCCTGAGTTCAGGGTTTCCCAACTCTCCCTTTGGTTACCCAGCTCTTTTCTAGGTCCTGGGGAAACTAGCCTCCCGCCCAGGCCTATAGATGGAGGGGCAGCAAAGAGCTGCTCATTCCTGCTGGGCCCTTCAGAGTAGAGTGAGCTCTTGGGCTTATCAAAGCTGAGTCTGCTCACCCCACCCTGGGTCCTGCCCATCCACCATTTAATCCATTCCCTAGGTGGATTGCACAGCTCCTGCTGCCTGGGCCATACCCATCCAGCCCTGGTTGGGGGTGTGAGGCTGTCATCACTCTGTGGGAGCCCTGGGCTGGCCACTCTGCCAGCTGTGCCCATGGCATGCAACAGATACTAGGATCTGTTTCCATGACAGGACTCAGGGAGGTAGAGTGACTTCTCTTAGTCAAGTCTCCCCTGTCCCATCTGGGTCTCAGTCTCCTCGTCCTTGAAACCTCATCGGTGGTGTGGTCTCCAAGGCCCTTCTAAGACTCCTATTCTAAGATTCCAAAGCAAAGATGCTCTAAGGGGGACCAACACATTAGAGGTTGTCTTGCATAATTCCCTGTGTTGTCAGAAGCTCATACAGATGACATGAAGTGAGAATTTGTGATGTAGCTTGTCAGCCAGCACAGCTCTGTGTGGTGCCCACAGGAGGGGCAGAACCAGAGTGAGGGCAGCTGAGTCAGGTGGGAAGGGGGCCTGGGCTAGAGCTGAGGTGATGTCCCCCCGCCCCAACCCCTTGTGCACAGGTATGTCCAGAGTCTCCTGGACATCATGGAGTTCCTGGACAAGGACCCTGAGGACCGTCAGACCCTGAGCCAGTAAGTGCGGGCCCTGGTTGGAGGAGGGAGAACAGGTATAGGTCAGTGACATCTGTGGTCACAGACCCAAGGGCAGAAGTGCTAGCAGGATGGAAGAAATGACCCCTGCCCTCAGGGATATCCAGTCTGAGTGGGGAGACAGCCCCTGCCCTCAATGTGCCCTGAGTCTGATAAGGAATCCATGCCCTGCCCCTATGGAGCATCCAGGCTGTCAAGGGGAGTCAGGGTGGGCTTTGCTGTGTGTCCATCTTTGGGTTGGGAAGGGTCAAGTGGGTGAAGACACTGTACAGAGGTCAGAAGTGGAGGAAAAAATCTGAAGGTATCCCCGGAGTTGGGCCTGGGTGGGGCCCAACATCAGCTGTACCCTGCAGGTTCACTGAGGCCCTGGTCACCATCCGGAACCGCCATAATGATGTGGTGCCCACCATGGCACAGGGCGTGCTCGAGTACAAAGATGCTTATGGCGATGACCCCGTGTCCAACCAGAACATCCAGTACTTCCTGGACCGATTCTATCTCAGCCGCATCTCTATCCGCATGCTCATCAACCAGCACAGTGAGCCGGGCAGGCGGTCAATGTCGACATGAAATTCATTGTTTTAACTGTTTACAGAATGCAAAATTATGTCACCTCTTTAAAAAGTGTCCAATGTGGTATTCACAACTCTCACTGGAGTGGTCCGGGTTAGAGGAGAGAGGGCAGGAGGATGGGGAAGGGGCAGCAGAAATAGAGGTGGAGAGGGGAGAACCCTGGGGAAGAGGCAGAGCAGGGCAGGCTCTGCGGCCCCGCCAGCAGCACCCTCCTTCCTGCTGCAGCCCTGATCTTTGATGGTAGCACCAACCCAGCCCACCCCAAACACATTGGCAGCATTGACCCCAACTGCAGCGTCTCTGAGGTGGTGAAAGGTAAGCTGTCCCCGCTCTGTGAGCCTGGTCTACCAAGGAGCCCAGTGACCCCCTCCAAGCTTACCTGGCCAGAGGGTGACCCATTCCCCAGTGGGTGGGGGCCATGTCCTCATGGGTTTAATGTCGGTGATGCCCAGTGTCATTGCCAAGAAGACTTCCCGCTGGGTGGGCCACCCCATTCCTCTGTTCTCCCAGATGCCTATGACATGGCCAAGCTCCTGTGTGACAAGTATTACATGGCCTCACCTGACCTGGAGATCCAGGAGATCAGTGGTGAGTGAGCAAGGCTCTGTGTGTGTGTGTGTGTGTGTGTGTGTGTGTGTGTGTGTGTCTGTCTGTCTGTCTGTCTGTCTGTCTCTCTAAAGGCTGGGGACATGGGAGAGCAAGGTGAGTTGGGGAGTCAGGAAATTAACTATTATCTGGATAAGGGAAAAACAGGGCTGTTATTGTATTATTATTAATATTATTTATTTGATAAATATTTATTAAGCAGTAAAAACAATAAGCAAGGTCCTTGACTGAATTTTATTCATCTTTATACTGCCCAGAACAGAGTCTAAGATTTTTTTATTCATTGATCCATTATATATTTATTGAGCTCCTGCTACTTACAAAAGCTCTGTGCCAGACACCAGGAAAAGACATTTAGTCCCTAATACCAAGAAGCTCTCCAGGCTAGAGTGATTCTTAGGAAGCAGGGTGCTGGTTTCAGAATCACCTGGGCAGCAACCCTCCCATCTCCCTCTAGGTGCAAAAGCTCTCCAGGGGATTCTGGTATCCAGGTGGGTGCTGGTAGGCTGGATATTGGATAGATCGATGCTATTTGAATGGGTGAATGATGACTAGTTGGATCCATAACCAGTGGATGAATGGAAGGATGGATCTGTACTCTGTGAATAAATAGATAGATGGGAAGGATAGATGTTTGAACAGATGCATATATTGAAGGACAATTGGATGGCTGAATGGACACCGAATGGGTAGATAGAGGAATTAATGGATGTTGGATGGATGGATGGATGGATGGATGGACGGACGGACAGACATTGTCTAATAGAGGGATACTATATGGATAGATAGGTGACTGAATGGACACTAAATGAATGGATAGATGGATGGATGCATGCTTGGTGAATGGACGAGCAGATTGATGGACACTGGACAGAAGTTGAGTGCTGGGTGCTAGATGCTGAGTAAATGAATGCTGAATGGTGACCTCTTGATAATTTCCTTATCGTTGGTCTTGACTTTCCCGGCAGCATCCAACTCTAAACAGCCAATTCACATGGTTTATGTCCCCTCCCACCTCTACCACATACTTTTTGAACTCTTCAAGGTAAGGAGGCTGGGGGATGGTCCTTTGTAGGGGGTGGGGTGGTCAGGGCTAGGCTTCTCTCACTCATCTCTTACCTCTTTCCCTCCACAGAATGCCATGCGAGCAACCGTGGAAAGCCATGAATCCAGCCTCATTCTCCCACCTATCAAGATCATGGTGGCCTTGGGCAAGGAAGATCTGTCCATCAAAGTATGTGACCCTTGACTTTGGGAGCCAGAGGGAAATGGGGTGGGGATTTCCCTCCTGCCAGGAGATGGGTTCAGGAAGACCCTGGGGATGAGGAAGACCAGGAGAGGGTCAAGGGTGTCAAGGGGTGGGGGTGGGTGAAAAACAGGTCTGGAGAGCCTCTGACATGTCCCATCTCCCCCAGATGAGTGACCAAGGTGGGGGTGTCCCGTTGAGGAAGATCGAGCGACTCTTCAGCTACATGTACTCCACAGCACCCACCCCCCAGCTTGGCACTGGGGGGACTCCATTGGTGAGACAGCTTTATTCCAGCTCCTTTCCTGCCTTCTAAAAGATTCCCATCTGTCTCTTCATCTCTGGTTATCAAATTGTCACTCTGTCTCTCGCTTCCTTATCTCCCATGGTCTCTCCATTCTCGTGTGGCTGCGTGTGATGTCAGTCACCTCTCTGGAGGCTGGACCTCCCTGCTCCTCCCATCTCTCTCCGGCCTGCACCTCCCTATCTGGAGGTGTCTGTCCACCACTTTCCCACAGTTCTCCCTCTCTCCTCTATCTCCCCACAAAGTTACTACTTGTCTTTTGGTGTTGTTCAACTCATCAGCACCTCTCTATCCATTCCCGGCAGAGCAGGCAGCACTGAGTTTGGGAAACTAAGATTTAGAGGAGTCCTATGACCTGCCCAGACCCCTTGGCTCTCAGGGCCCAGCTTCTCTCCCTTCCCTGCTAACTCTCTCTGCCCCGACGGTGCCTCCTCAGCCTCCCTCCTTCCCTTAGGCTGATCGTCTTCATCCCACAGCCCCCATTTTGCCTCAGAGCCTTCTCTTTCTCATACCCCTTCCCACCTCAGTTCTGGGAGTACTCCTGCCTGATCCCGGCCCAGCACTGCTCACTCAGCACATCTGCTGCTGCGGCACCAGCCTCCTCAATACATTTCCTTCCTGTCCACTTGCAGGCCGGCTTCGGGTACGGTCTCCCCATTTCCCGCCTCTATGCCAAGTACTTCCAGGGGGACCTGCATCTCTTCTCCATGGAAGGCTTTGGGACCGACGCTGTCATTTATCTCAAGGTGAGGGCCTCTGCCTGCAGTGCCCTGCCGGGGAGTTTGCTGACAGGTCAGGCAGGTCGGCTTGTTAGGTTTCTTTTCCATCCCTCCAATCCTTTCCCGATCCCAGACTGAAAATCAGAACAAAGATACAGTTCCCTGACCCCCAGATGCTCCCCACTTGGCAGGCAATTTGAGGAAGTGCATGGTCCATGACGAAGACCTCTGTTCTGGGGCCCCTTGACTTGTTATACTAGAAGGAAGGGGGGATCATAGAGAATTTGCCATTTAGCTTGGGGGAAATGGAGGCCCAGAGTTGCTGACCTTGTTCAAGGTCACAGAGCCCAGTCTCCTTGCTCTCCTTCCATGGCCTTTTGAGTGAGCAGGCTCCTTGAGTAGGTGGGAGCAAGACACAGAAGGAGCGGCCCTTTTGAGAGTCTTTCTGGGCTGGGGTTGGTTGTTTCAGTGTCCGGCACCTGGCTAGACTGACATGTGGGCCATAGTCAGTGACCCCCAGAGTGCACCCTGGGGCCAGGGTGGTCTGCTGAGGAGGAGGCAAGACGCAGGGCAGTGGGAGAGGCTGAGCCTTATACTCTCCAGGCCTTGTCCACGGACTCGGTGGAGCGCCTGCCCGTCTACAACAAGTCAGCCTGGCGCCACTACCAGACCATCCAGGAGGCTGGCGACTGGTGCGTGCCCAGTACGGAGCCCAAGAACACGTCCACGTACCGTGTCAGCTAGGGGCCACCCAAGAGGACGGACTGCTGTCTCTGGGGCCGGCCACCACGGTGACCCTCCTCATCACCGCCCCCAGGTGGGAGGAGGCTCTCCCTGATGACCAGCTTGTGTCTGTGGAAACCACTGCGGTGACTAGTCTGTGGTGGCCCCTAAGTGCCAATCTCTGTCTCCACGGCGACCCTTAGGTGGTCTCCCCAGTGTCCAATCTCTGTGGGCGATCTCTGAGGATTGGGGGATGTCTCTACCGTGCTGAAGTGCCCCAAAGATACATTTCCGTGGCAGTCCTCTCTGAGACCAGAGCTGCCACTTTTCTGCCAGGGGTCCTGGGTCCCCCTCACTGCCCTCCACAGCCTGGCCTTCCAAGTGGACACTCTTGCTTGCCTTATTCCCTTAGCCCACACAGGCACCCCAGCCCTGGTCTTGTGTCAGTGTTAGAATGTGACCAGGTGTCCCCCAGATCTGGGTGGTGGGTAGGGAAAGGGGTTGCACATTTGGATCCCTGGTCTGGGACCTGGTCTTGCAGCCCCTCCCTCCACTCTGAGCTTCAGGTCAAGGTTGGGAGGGAAGGAGTTCTTACCCGGAGCTCACCCCTAAAGCTCACTCTTAAAGCAGAGTTACCAGGGAGGACCCTGAGGTCAGCACCCAGTTAGGCTGCTCGAAGCCCTGCAGGTGGCCCCAGCAGTGTTTCGGCCACCTCCCAAGCCCTTCCCCGCATGTCCTAATGTGCATACACCCACCCACCTGCCTTACACCTACACCGCCTGCCTGAGCTCCAGACCCCAGTTCCCATTGTGCACGGACACACGCGTGCTCGGGGTGGCTTTCTCCCTAGAATGCTCTGTGTATATAGCTAGTTTTATAGCCCTGAATGCCCCCACCCTTCCCCTTAGCACACAGGGGGTTAAAGTCGTGTGCTCCTCCCAGTGGCTGTGATGGTGACAGTGACATCTACAGTAAAGAGGAGATCCAATGAGAATTCAGCCTGGCTGCTTTCCTGTGGGGAGGGAGATCCACACTGCACAAACAAACGTAGGCAGATTGCAGTCCCTGTGACTAGCATATGACGTGTTCGGGACACTCAGCCCAGCTCAGTGCATGCGTCTGTGTACCATGAGCACAACAGCAGGCATAGCCATCCATTCAGAACACCTGACGGCGTGGCACCCAGTGATAGACATGTCCCTCCACCACCCTCAGGGCACAACACAGCCCCTGACCCAGGCCAATCTCCCACTGTGACAGATAGAAAGGTCACTGGCACATCATAAGTGTTTATTGAAATAAATTGAGTACTGCTATCCCCCTTCACATGCAGGTTGGCACCCATATAGCTCCTGATAGTTTCAGGGATCTGGGTGCCTTCCAGTCTCCCCGCTGGCCCCTCCACCGGGCCCAGATGGTGCCGGTGCCCCCATGTCTCAGTTTCCCTCTGAAGCCCCTCTCCTAGCACAGATAGCAGAGAGAAGGAAAGGGATGGGTCCCAGGGACAGAAGTGGCCTTCGAGCCACAGGCCTTGGGCAGGAACGAGGGGAGGTGGCATGCACTGGGTCCTGTCCACCGCTCTGGGCAGATAGGAAGATGTGGAGGAGGGCTTCTAATCAGAGGCCTCTTGGCTCCATCGGTTACTCTGGCCAGTACTCTAGAATCTGGCCCAGCTGCTGGCCAGCACCGTACCTGAATGTTCCCTCTCTAGGACAGATGCCATCTGTGAGCTGCTGGGACACATTCCACCCCTCCTCGTAGTCTGTGAACTAGTCTGCACTGACTTCCAGTTCTGGAGCCCACTGAGATCCTGCTGGGGACCAGAGCAGTTGAGGGAGGGCTGGTAAACCTTTCCGATCTAGCAGCTTCCAGGAGACCTAGATTTGCTTCTGCTTCACTAGAGTGAGAATTCACCAGTTCAGTCTCACCTAGGCATTGGTAAGAAATGTCTTTCGTCCCTACCAGCTCCCAAGTTTGTGCTGTCCGCAGGGAGGGCTCAGGTGCCCTCTGAGGAAGCAGCAGAAGTGGACCTGGCTTGGAGAGCAAGCCACAGCCCAGCCTGACTGGACTCTAGGAGGGGCGGACCTGTAGGGATGTCATCTCACCAATGAGACTACAGGACAGAGAAGGGGAAAAGGAGGAGGGTTTCATCCTCCCTTCTGAGGTCCTTGCAAAGACCTCATGGGATAGCCATGCTGCTTTCTCTGCTCTCTCACTGAGGCCGACTGAGAGTCTGCCCCGAGTGCAGCTTGCTGTAGTGCCCACCAGCCTCCTCGGGGACAGAACAGAGCTCTCCCTACACACAGCCACCTTAGAGAGGTGGAGAGGAACAACTCCATCCACCTAATAACTGCCTAGATGCTCAACCACCTCTCTGCGCCCTGGGATCCTGGGACCCCAGCCCCGTCTCAGGGCCTCTGGAAGGCAGGCAGGCAGGCATCCTAACTCACTGCTGCCCAAGCACCACCGTGGCCTGAGGGCAGAGGGTCAGACTGACCCAGGTGCCTCCGGGCCCCTAGACTGGCTTCAGCTCTGGTCTCTTTGCCCTTTTCCCATGATCTGCCACCTCCCCCAGGAACTTCGTGCCAAATGAGTCCTTGAAATCGATTTATTACTGGGCCCTCTCCCTGGCGTGTCCCTTCCTGGAGGATCTAGGTCCAGACAGACTGACAGGGTGAGAGAGGGCATGTACCCCCTGAGAGCGCGGGGCCAGGCCAGCCCAAGCTTGGTGCCCAGGCCCTGCCTCCCTGGGGAGGCCTGTGCCCGCCGTGCCTGCCTCACCCTCCCCTAGCTCTTCTTGGCCTCCTGCTCCCTGCGCCAGAGCTTCTCGCGCTGCCGTGCAGCCTTCTCCTGAGCCTTACGCTCCTTCTCAGCAGCCGCTGCCAGCTCCTTCACCTTCCGCTTCACCAGTGCCCGGTCATGTGAGCTGCTGAGCCCCAGGCTCTAGGGAAGGAATCGAGGGTGAGGGAAAGCGCTCAGGAACCACCCCCAGGTTCTTCGTGCCCCAAGCGTACTCTCTCTGGAGCTCTGCCAGTCCTCTCTGAAATGTAGCCTCTACCTCCCAGACTTACAGATAGATCAGGACCCTCAGGGCAAGACTTTGGAATGCAAGTGGTTGGGAGAGATGAGGATGGAGAGTACCAGGACCTTTGCCAACCCCCATCCCCTTTCCCACAATTTTTGGCTTCCATTTCTCCACTTAAGATTTCAGCCTTAGCATGACCCTGCCATTCCCCTGAGGCCCAGAGATGGAGAGCAACTTGCCCAAGGTCACACTGCTGGTAGTTGGGGAGGCCTCTCCCCATTCCAGAGACTTCCTGGGGGACTCTCCTCTCCACCCCTTCCCCAAGCAACTGAGCAGAGGGTAGGAACAGGCCAGAAACCTGCCAGCACAGAGATCAGAGCCCCCATCCCCCAAATCGCTCCCTACTACAACCGGCCTCCAAGACTAAGAATCAGACAAGGTGATTAGGGGAGAGACCTGCTTCCCACGATACCAGGAGTCTTATCAGAATCAAGAGTCAGATGATATGCTAGCCCTGGAGACTTAGGCTGGAGCTTGAAGGTCAAACCAAACTGAGCTTCAGTTTCAAGTCAGACTGAAGACTCATGCTAGGGTGCAGTGATTAGGCCAAGGACCTTGCCTAGAAGTCAGAGGTCAGGGCAGTGGCCTCAGAGGGAGTGATGAGGTCAGGATGAGGGGATCCTAATCTTTGAAAATTACTTCAGGCTCTGGCTCCCTTGGGGCCCTTCTACTATGACCCACCTTCAGCTTGCTTCCATCCAGCTGCAGAAGCTGCGGCCCGTCCACCTGCCGAGCGGCAAACTCGGCAGCGTACTGCTCCAGGTTGAGGCTGTGCAGCCACTGGCCCACCTGCTGACTGGTCCAATGGTGGACAGCGGGGAGAGGTTCATCCAGGAACTGGGGTGGAGACCAAGGAGAGTAAGGGGGGAATACGTGTCCTTTGCCCTGCACACCTGGCAGAGTCAGAGGCCAGGGCTTGCTCACCTCATCTGAAGACTGGGACAGCGTGTGGTAGGGGTAAGAACACTTGGCCTCCTGCCGGGGACCACTTGGAATCTTGGGGCTGCTGCTGGGGGGTGTGGAGTCATCACTCAGAGTGGATTCCTAGACAGGAGAGGGTGCATGCCACTGAGGAGAATGCTTGCCCCCAGCCCAAGGGAGTCCCCCCCTAACCCACCCACCCTCATCTAGAAGGAGATGAAGTCCTGGACTAGGTACCAGCAGTTGCTCAGTGCACCCTATGCATGAACCTGGAACTGGGCAGGCACATATGACATGGTGACTCATGCGAGGCATTAGTATCTGAGGCCTCTGGGAGGACATGGGGCTAGAACTGAGCCAGGCAGAATAGTTAGTAGGAATGAAGATCTCAGACTAGATGTCAGTTCCTACAGGCAGTCAACCAGGATTCCTCCAGGCTGGGTCAGGGGTCCTTGCCTTGAGCCTCCCCACCATGGCCTCTAGCGCCCTGGCTAGTAAGTTCCTGATTAGAGGTCCTTGTCCTCACTGGACTGTGAGCTCTATAAAGGCCTGAGCTGTGTTTATTCACTATGGTAGCCCCAGGGCTCAGCATAAGGGAAGGAAGAAAGGGAGGGCATGCTAGGAGGGAGTAAAGAAGGAAGTCTGAAGTCAGAAGGGACCCCTTCTCTCCCGAATTCCCAGTTTCTCCTCTGCCCCAGCTGCGCATAAGGAAAAGACCCACAGAACAAGCATTGAGATGGGGGTCATAGAGAGCCTGGCAATTCGATCTATGCACAACTGTGGGCAAGTGCCTTCTCTCTGGGCCTTCATTTGGTCATCTGTACAATGGGGGTGGACATGCCTACCCTCCCTACTTCACTATGCCTTTGTGAATGTAAAGCACAAACATGCCTTTGGAGTTTTATAAACTGTAGAGTGCTGTGTGAACATAAGCAGACACTCGTTGTTTCTGTTACTCAGTCTCACTTCTCCCACAGGGTTGTGAACACTAGCTTGGCTGGGGTCCTACTCATCTCTGTATACCCCAAACCTTAGCCCACAACACAGGTAGCCCAGTTCCTAAGACAGGATGTGGGGCTAGCACTGAGCCAGGCAGAAGAGTTAGCAGGAATGGAGGAGACCTCAGGCTGGGTATACACTAGGGGAATCATAGTGTTCACTGATGTGCATTGAATGAAGCAGTGAATGAATCAACAAATGAACTACTCTAAATATGAATGAGTGAACAAGTGAATACATAAACTCATGGATGAATGAATGAATCATTGAATGATTCCATGGATGGACAAATGAACTCTAGGAATGCCTGGATCCTAGCCCGAGCCAGAGTTAAGTATGCCATCATGTCACCTGAGCCTGAGAGCCAGTATAGGGGCAAGAAGGCCATGGACTTACCTGAGAGGCTGACTTCTTAGGGCTGAAGCTCTCATGTTTAGGGGAGCAGGCAGGGGAGGTGGTACTGCCGGAGGATGCCGAGCCCTTGCCACTGTCTGTGAACCAGGAAAAGGGCAGGAACGGGGAGCCCCCTGACCTGCTGGATCCCTCCACTGACTCCCTGTGGAGAAAGCACCCTGCATAGGTGTGGGCACCGAGGGGAGAGCTGGGCTCACAGGGAGCTATAGGCAGAAGCTGTGGCTGAGGTGCCATGGGTACCTCTTACCTGCTGCCCATGGACAGGCGGTTGCTGCCCTTGTCCTTCCGGCTCTTGCTAGTGGATGCTCGGCGTAAGGTGACCCTGTGGGAAGGGCAGGGAAGTGGGGTGGTGTTGCCCACTGTGCTATGCTGTACCCCGACAGCTCCAAGCTTTTGGTTCTGGCCCCTCCTCCACTCACCCCAGGTCCAGGAACTTTCGGCGAGTCTTCTTATCCAGGCCGATGGTGGGGCTGGCAGGCTCAGGTGGGCTGGCATCCCGGCTGTCATCTTTTGGGGAAGAGGAAAAGAGAACAGCCTGTGTGGTGGCCTGCCTGCCTCATTTAGCTGCCAGGGTGAGGTGGTAGAAATTCTCTCGAATCGTACAACCTGCCTCTGGTGCCCTTCACTAGCTGTGTGACCTAAGACAAGTCACTGTAACTCGCTCAGCATTCTTCATCTCAAATAATACCTGCCTATTTCATGGGACCTAATCGAATGTTTATAAAATCCTTGTGCAAACCGTAAACCATTCTGAAAAGGTAGAGACCACTACTATTTACTATTAATTTTACCTTGGCTGACTTCTAACCAGCCTTCCACTCTTGCTTCACCTGTCACTTCCTCAGAGAAGTCTTCCAGGGTGCTTCCAACTAGGTCCTTTCACCCTGATGGGTCCTCTCCCACCACCGTGCACGTTTCTTGTATAGCATTTACAACAGCTTGTAACTATACATTAAGGGATGATTTGATTGCTTTCTCCCAAGAGTATGAGGAATTATTTCATTGTTCTTCCTCGAAACCACAAGGGGAGAACGAGAACTGCCTCTGTTTGCTCGCTCGTGTGTCCAGTGCCCAGCAGTGTCTGGCTCTTCGTAGACGATCAGTAGACGAATGAATGAAGTGTGGTGTTAACGCCCCTCTTCCCTCCAAGCCACCCTGTCCCACCTTGCCCAGCCCAGCGCTTCTGTGTCCCCGAGCGCACCAGCAGGGGGCGCCGCGCCGACCCAGCTCACCTTCGCTGTGCGGCTCCGCGCGCGGGTGGCGGCGCACAAAGCTAGGCGAGCTGTCGGAGGAGGGCGCAGAGCGCGGCGGCGAGCAGGAGGCGGCGGCCAGGCCTTCGTGCGAGGCGGCGTTGTGCAAGGGCCGGTATCGGGTGAGCGGCGAGGGCGGCGGTTCGTCCTCGTCCAGGCTGCGCCGCAACCCGGGAGGATCCAGGCAGAACGAACCCCCGGCAGGGGACCCCGGGCCCGAGTGCAAAGGCGAGCGCAGCCGGTGCAGGGGACTCCCGCAGCCGTCGGTCACCTGCGGGAGGGGACAGCTGTTCACCGCCAACCCTCCTCCCCGCTTCCGGGAGGGATCGGGATCCCGTTTCACCTAATAAACTGCGCAGAAGCCTCTGAGCAGGGAGCCAGGACTCCTGAGCCCTTCAAACCCCAGGCAGAGGAGGGGTGGGAGGTGGGGGGTGGGCAGTGAGAGGTGGGAGACAAGAGACTGAGGCTTTCAGTCACATTAGGTTGGGGTTGAATTCAGCCTTTTTCACTTACTGTGTGACCTTGTTACCAAACCTCTCAGAGCCTCAGTTTCCTCATCTGTGAGATGGGGACGATAATCCCTTCTTTGAAAGGATGGAAAGAGTCAGAAATGAACACAGCTAATGTTTGTGAGCATTTATGTCAGAAGCCTGGGGTGTCCTTTCCCTGGAAGGCGGTTTGGAGGGGCAAGAAGGGTGGGTGGGGTATGTGCTTGGGTAGGTTTCCCCAACCTTGCCTCCGGGCCCATCGGAGCCTTCACCATCCTCTGCAGAGCTGGCACTGTCCCGAAGCCTTGAGCGGGAGGGCCGGTGTCTCCGGCCCTTGGCCAGCAGTTGGGCCCGGGCTTTGTGTAAACTGCTGTCCAGTCTGACCGTTTCTGGTACAGCCAAGTCCAAGTCTGCAAACCAGGCAAAGGGGTCAGAGACCAGACACATGAGGACAGAAAGCCCAGAGGCCTCCTCCAAGTGGCCACCTGCACTCACACCCCAGACATTCAACAAATGTTTCCGAGTGCCAGGCACTAGGAGTACAGATGAGATGGGAAACGGGATCTCTCATAGTCTGTGGGAGAACCAGACATGTCAGCAGGTAAATGGAGCAGTGTGATGGAACCTCGCACAAGCAGAGGGCAGGACCATCCCCTTTGGATGGGTCAGAGGAGGACACGCCAAAGCTGGGTCTTAAGGTCTGCGTGGGAGTTTATGAGAGGAGGTTGGCAAAACTGGTATATGCAGTGCTGAGAAGCAGGGGAGTAGAGGAAAGGGGGCACCCCCAGGGCAATTGGAGAGTCGATTTGTGGAGGGAAGGGCTGGGGGGTGAGGCTGGAGAGATCATAGTAACAATGAAGAAGCACCTACTGTGTGCCAGACAGTGTATATGTATCACCTCACCTACTCAAAACAACCTGGAAAACTAGGGACAGCTATTATGCACATTTTAGAGCTGAGTAAACTGAGGCTCAGAGAGGTTAAGTATCTTGACTAAAGCCACCGGCTAGCAATGGTCTAGGATTTGAGCCTGGCTAGTCTGGCTCCAGAGATTGGCCCTGTTGGGGACACTGGCTTGCTGTGCCATGCTCAGGGTCGCACTCAGAGACAGCAGAGGCAGTGGTAGGGAAGAAAGTCCACAGTCCCCCAGAAGCCTGTCTCTCCTTTCCTGGGGTCCTGGATGAGTCCGTGGAGGAAGAGTGGGCAAACCCAATGGATTGTGCATAAACCCTATTGCTCCTAGTTTCATTTTTCATTTGTTCCACCCAAGAAGGAAGCCCTCACTCTGCAGTGTCTTTCAGTCTCCGAGCTTGGTACTGGGGTCTCCAGGCGGAAGAGGTTCTTCCCAGACTTCAGGATGGGTTAAGACCTTTCTTCTCCATTTCACCTGGAATAATCTCAGGGATCCCCATCCCATCACCCATGCCCATTCTGCATTGCTTGCTCCTCTTTCTCTTGTCTGCAGACACCCTCTAAGCCACCCTAGTGACTCTCCTAGTTTTACAACTACCTATGTCTGTTTCCAGCCCTGACCCCTCCCCTGAATTCTAAGACTGGGCACCTCAGCACCTGCAGGGAAATTGCCACATCAAACTCAATCCATCAAAACAAACCCATCATCTTGCCTCGGACAGGCTTTTGCTGTGTTCCCTGGCTCATTAAAAGGCCCCATCATCCACGCAGACAGCCCATTCAGACAGCTCCAAGCTGCCCTGCACCCCCCCCGAACCCCAGACCCAGTTTGTCATTCATGTGTCCAGCTGCCTACTTGACACTTCCATTTGGATATCCATTGGGCATCTTCAACAAACATGTCAAAACTGAACTCCCCATCCCCACGCTGCTCCTTCCATTCCGCCCAGCTCAGCAAATAGTAGCTCCATCCTTCCAGCTGCTCAAGGCAAACTCCTAGAGTCATCCCTGATTCCTCTCTTTCCCTCTCACCCTACAAATTCATCCATCCTCGGTTCCTGTTAGCTCTACTTCTGAAATATATCTAGATGTACTGAAATATTTATGGTGAAATGACGAGATGTTTGGGATTAGATTCCAAAATGATCCAGGTGAAGAAGACTGGCGTGTGCAAGGGGATTGATGAAACAAGACTGTCCACGAGTTGACAATCGTTGAGGTTGAGTGACGAGTACATGAGTGCATGATGGAGTACATTGTGCTACTCTCTCTACTTTTGATTTCCCACAATATCGTGTGTGTGTGTCTTTTACGCACACTCACTCACATACATGCGTATGTGTGCAGAGAAAGAGGGGAGAGAGCACAGAAAAGTAGGGGAGAAGAGAGGAGAGAAGAGGAAAGGGAAGGAGGGGAGAGGAGACGAAGAACTCCTCACAGCTCCCTGTCTAGGTCACCATTGCCTCTTGCCTCCCAGCTGGTCTTCCCTCCTCCTTCCTTTCCCATTTACAGTCTATTTTCAACACATCCACCAGACTGATTCTGATAAAACATGTCAGCTTGTGTCACTTCTCTGCTCAGAACCCTCCAGTGACTTCCATCTCACACAGAGTTGGAGCCGAACAAAGTCTCTCGGTGACCTTCCAGACTGTGTCTGTGCTGCCCTTACCTCCCTGAGCTTCTAGTTCTCTCCTTCGCTCCAGCCACTCTGGCCTCCTGGCTCTTCCTCTCGCAGTCCTAGCCTGTACCTCAGGGTCTTTGCGCTTCCTCTCCTCTTTCCTGCGAGGCTGTTGCCACAGATGTCTGCATGATTCTTGCCTCAACTCCTCCAGGCCTTGGCTTAAATACGTTCTCTCTCACTGAGGACATCTCCGACCACGCAATCTATAATACCCCAGAACCCTCATCCCTATTTTTTTCTATATTATTTAGCATTGCTGGCATACTATATATTTTACTTATTTCATTTATTGCCTCTCTCTATCCATCAGAATGTCAGCTCCATGAGGGCAGATGTGTCTCTATTTTGTTCATTGCTCTAACACAGGCATAGAATGGTGCCTGGCACATAGTGCTTAGTAAATATTATTTTAATTAAAACACAGATTTGCCTCCTCACACCCCTGGAATCTGGCCTCTTCTTTCCAAAAGGACCGAATGGCCTTAGCTCAGGCCTTCGCCAGCCGCCCACCTCCCTTCCTCAGTCCTCTCATCCCAGAGCATGGTTTTGGCATCTGTCCATACTCAGCTCCCTGTCTCTGGTCTGCCTCCCCACCCACTTTCCACAAGCTAGGAGAAACTTCCTAAAGCATATTTCTGACTGTGTCCCATACGTTCCTGTTTTTGAAACCCCTTGTGTGTAGGGTGGGGAGGGTTGGGAAGTGGGTGTCCCAAAGCCAACAACATAAAGTCCATGCCCCGCAGCCCTCCATTCAAGGCCTGGGGGGCCCAGGCCACACTTTCTCATGTTGCCCACATTCTCTCCTCCAAACAGCATGGTCTTAGGTTAAGAGCAGAGGCCCTGAAGCCAGATGGCCTGGGCCGAATCCAGTTCTGCCACTAGCTGGCTGGATGGCCCTGAACAAGTTACTTACATTTAGCTAATGGCTTCCTCATCTGTAAAATGGGGTCATAATAGCAGTATCTTCCTTATAGGGTTGTTGTGAGCATTAAATAAGATAATCCATATAAAGTGCTTCACCATAATGCCTGTGACTTGGTAAGTGCTCACAGCACCAGCTGTTGGTGGTGGTAGTGGGCACAGTATGAAACCACTTATACCAATACCTGGACACTGACCTCTACCTTCGTTTCCTACCTCCATCCCTATGTTCTTGCCGCTCCCTCTGCTCCATCACTCTCCACCCCTTCTTTGTCCGGCCCTCAACTCCAACGTGTCACTCCCTCCTACTCTGGACAGCTATACCTCTTCAGGCTTGCCACTACAATATGATCAGGAATGAGTGTCCTATGCCAAGCTACACAGCAGAGGGTGACGCCCTTGACTGTCTACCAAGCCCCATGAGAACCTGGTACAGGGCCTGATAGAAGGTAGGTACTCAGTAGGTATTTGACGAATTGAAGCAAAGTCACACTTGTGTGGCCCGGTGCAGAGCAAGGCAGAGATGGACTCCAGATACACACAGGCGCCGATGAGGGTCGCCGACGAGGACAGGCCCACACTCCATCCCATCCCACATTTTGATCCTCTGCACAGCATTCCTCTCATCTAATGCGTTCCTTGTTCAGTCCTGTGTGCTTCATTATCAGCACCCTCTACTTGCCCCTGTGCTAGCATTCAAGCTCCGTGAGGGCAGAGACTTTGTCTGGCTTGCTTGCTGCTGTCTCCCCAGGGCCTACAACAGAGCCTGACACACATTAGGAGCTCCGTAATGTTTGTCAAATGGACGAAGGAGACAGGGAGTGAATGGAGGGGGCTACTGTTTTAGCGAGGTAGCCAGACTGAGGTCTGGATGACAGTAAAGAGCCAAGGTTGTAGAAAGAACAAGAAAGAGCTTTCTGAGGAGGGAAGATGGTGTGGCCATGGGCTTGGACTGTCTGAGGAGCAGCAGGGGCCAGTGTAGCCTGCAAGGAGAGGGGACTGCCTGGCTGAAGGGGAGGGTAGACCAGAGAGGCTCTTATAGTTGTCCAGGGGCAGCTGGTGGGGGCTTGGAGACGGGAGAGTTTCTGTCAAAGGGCTGCAATCTTGGACCCCAGGCTTGACACCACTGCTCTGGTTCCTTAGCTGCTCCTGCTTCAATTCTGGTGCTTCCAGACCCTGGGGCTGAGCTGGGTGAGTGAGCCCTCTGTCTCCTGGCCCCTGACACAGAATCTCCAGGCACTGCCTGGAAGCAGCAAGGATCGAGGACTGACCAAAGAATAATAATAATATCTAATACTTATTGAGGTCTCACTGTACCGGGAACCACTCTAACTGCTTCACAATTACTAGCTCATTTAAACCTCCCCACAACCCTAGGAGGAAGAGACTCTAGGAATCCCCAGGCAGCCTTAATTTGCCTGAGGGCATATGGCTGGGGAGGAGCAGGCCAGGGTTACATGCAGCCTGGCTTCGGAGGCACAGTTGTAACTATCAAGCCCACTATACCTCCTCTGAGGCCTAGGTGGGAGTGACTTGTGAGTCTAACCCCTCATTTTACAGGTGGGGGAACTGAGGCTGGGAGAGGAAAGGTTCGGTCCAGGGTACAGAGGAAGTAGCATCCTGGTCTGTTGGCTCCCAGGCCAATGCTCTTGCAGCTTTGGGTGTGGGGAGTTGGGGGAAGGAGGAGAGATGATGAGCATCCTCTACCCCTCCAGCACTCGGCTCCTGCCCAGCCACCCTGGGCCAGGGAAAAGGTCACTTTGCTCCTGACTCTGGGCCACATCAGGACCATGGTCATCTTATTTTGGAGGATCTAGGGAGCAAGCCCCATGAGAACCTGGTAGGGGGCCAGCCTCTCCTTAAGTCCCTTGCTCTACCAGGCCCCCTTGCCTCATTCTATCCCTCCCTCCATATCCCTTTCCTCTCCACCGCACCCCCCACCACCCCACCCCCGGGGAGTTGCTCCGGCCCTGGGCAGTGGGAAGTCATGAATATTTCATTGCCTTTCACATCAGGAAGCAGGCAGAGCAGGCAGCTACCTCAGCAGGTCATGGAGAAGGAAAACAGGAAGGATTGGGGTGGGAGGAGGAGGAGTGAAGGCCAAAAAGCCCCAGAAAGGGGGAGCTCTTCTTTGTCATGCCAGAGGTCAGGCCAAGCCTCGGAGGAGTTAGAGCAGCTCAGAATCTGAAGCCCAGCGGCGTTTCAAGGCTCGAGGAGTCCTAAAGGCAGACCCTCCACTTCGCCGGCCTCAGGGAGAGTGAGTGGGAAGCAGCATTCCCCAGGAGCCAGGAGGCAGCAGTGCCTGGCATTGCCTGGCTTGTGGCTATGAGGCCGGGAGAATGAAGTGAGCAGGGGAGGGGGAAGAAGAGAGGGGAAAGACGGTAGAGATGAGGAAAAGGCAGGGGAGGAGAAGCTAGGAGGCTCTGTGGCATTACACACCCAAGAGCCCCTGGAGGCCACACATACACAAATGTGAGTCCTGAAGGCAGCACACGTTAGAGGCTTCAGGTGGCTTCTTTCTGTCTCCATCTCTCCCTCCATGTTCTCCCATGATCCTTTGCTCACTGACTCCTCTACCAAATCCCGCTGGGAAACTGCCTTTCTACCCCTGTGCATGCTGGGAACTCTGCCCCACCAGGTGGTCTTTCTCCTATCCACACAATAGAAAGACTGCAGGGGGTAAAGGATGGTGCAGGCCTGTATGTGCTTGTACCTCAGTGTGTATTGATGCTGTGTGTGTGTTATGCATTTGGTTTCCATGTACATCCGTGCAGAGTGAGGTCCCTTATTTATGTGACTCAGAGGTAATGCGTGTCACCTGTGCTGGGGGATACAGGTCTACAAACACAGTGTCTGATAGCAGGGAGTTAGGCAGTCTGGAGTCCCAGCTCTGCCACTAACTTGCCATGTGATCTTTAAAGCAAGTCACTTCAGTACTCTATGCCCTAGGTTCCTTGTCTGTAAAATGGGCACACTTGTTAGCATTCTTATGAGGATTCAATGGTACAGTCAGTGCATGTGAGATGGGGGTGCTACCCTAGTACCTGGCATGAGACTAGCACTTAATAAATGAGGATCCTTATAAATATTGCTGTTGTAACTGGCATGTCCACTCAGATAGTGCTGACAAAGAATCAAGATGTAAGGCCAACACACACACACACACACACACACACACACACACACACACACACACACACAGCCCGAAGTCTCCAAGGGACTCCAACCCCCTCCCTCCCACTTCCCCATGCCCGGTGGCCTTGGCTAGAGATAGGACCAAACAGCACTTACCAAAAACCTCATCCACGGGTTCTCGGAACTTTGAAGAAGCCATGACTCAAGAGAGCTGGAGAGAACAATGGGGAGGAGAGGAAAAAGGCCGTGAATAAGAGGTTCAGGTTGGTGGAGGCCAGGGAGCTGCCAATGGCCTGTTCCTGGCCTCTGGTCTTCCCTCAGAACTCCTCCTCCAGTACCTGGAAGTCATCTGAACCACAGCCCAGATTGTGGGGGTTGGAGCAGGAGACAGAAGCAGAAGGCAGGGGCAGAGAGCAAGTCCAGGATATAGTCACAGGCTGAGTCCTGTGGTAGGCCCAGCTGATTTGCTGTGTGCCTCCACTCAGGTACTAAACTTTTCCCCCTCACTCTCTTAGGCCTTTCCATCTTTTGCCTTCCCCAAAAACTTTTAATCATCATGAGTTATCCAACATCAAATCTGGGTGAAATCTTGGAGAATATTAAACTCAATCCTCTCATTTTACAAATGCAGAAATGGGAGAATGATTGGCCTAAGATCACATAACAAGTTAATGGCACAATCAGGACCAGAACTCAGGTTATTCCATCCATCCATCTCCTTCTCTACTTATCCATCTATCTACTTGCCCATCCATCCATCCATTCATTCACCCATTCATCACCCATCTATTCAACCATCTTTCCATCCATCCATCCATCCATCCATCCATCCATCCATCCATCCATCCATCCATCTATTCAATACTTACCCCCATCCATCCATCCACCCACCTTTGCATTTATCAGTTCATACCATCCACTCATCCATCTTCCCAGCCATCACTCAGTCCTGCCTCCCCCCACCCACAGTCACTGGTGTGCTCGCCACCTGCCTTCATGAACACAAGCTGTTCAGGAAGCTGGTGCTATCAGCAGTAGGGCCACTGTTCTTGACAAAATCACAGTTCCAGACAGACTCACAGATGCCAGAGGGTATGAGGAGTACTCACAGCACAACAGTGGACGGCCAAATCTCTATGACGCATCAAGTACATTCTGGAAAGAAGTGTGGATGGGTAGGGGTTTGGTTTTGTTGTTGTTGTTGTCATTTGGAGGAAAGCAAGAAGGAAGGCGGGTAGAGAAGCAGGATATATGCAGCTTAAACAATTTGGGCAGCCTTCCTAGTACATAGGATTGTAACAGTCAGAACCAAGGCTTGGGTATTAGAAGGACAGGAGAATTCCAGATAAGCAGAGTAAGGAAGTTCAAGGACAGGGGCACGCTGCATGGCTGGGATGTGATCTCCAGTTACTTGCCTGGGCACCGGGCAAGATTATACATTTGGCAGGTATAGGAGAGAGAGGCCACATGCCTACTGGGGTCTTTTCCAACTCTCCTCTTCTATTCTTACGCAGACATCATCTCACCATGAGCTGGCCTGGCTAAGGATTCTTAGTCTCCCCACTTTACAGATTGCAGGAGATAAGAGGCAGAACAACCTTGACTCCGGTCTCCTGCCCCTTAGCCCTATTGTGGGTGATGATCTGCAGTTTTGGAGGGTGCTCACGACGAAAGAACATTGCAGGGAAAAAGGGAGGGAGAGGGGAGCTGGTCCATATTGGTTAGGTCTGGGAGGAGTTTCAAAACCACCTCCACCCCAGGCTCCATGGACGCTTGAGGTTGAAAGTAGAAAATGAGGTATGAGAAGGGGCCAGGGACATGGGCCCTCCTGCCATTCTTGAACTCTGGGTGCTAGTAGCAAAGACATTTTAGAACCTCTCTTCCTGTCCTGAAGGGCCAGACGGGAAGGGAGGCTGCCCCTAAGAATAAACCAAATTTGCTCATTCAATCACAAAGCTTCATCTGATCAGGACCCAGCTGCCACCTCCTCCAGAAAGCTGTCCTAGATAGCCCTCCCTCCTCCCATTTGTCTACATAATTTCTAAATCCACCCTTCCCCAACCACTGGGAAATGAGGGATTTTTCATACTTCATCGATTCCCTAACTGGGTCATATCTCCCCTACAGCTGATGGGCACTCCCTGAAGAGAGAGGCCAGTATGCCCCGCCAAACTAGGGACTCTCTAAAGATAAGATTGGAGGCTCCCCAAGGGCAGTAGAGGTGCCTTCCCTCTTAGACTACCTGAGACGCAGATCCCTGTGGTCTTTTTTTTTTTTTTCAATTACAGTTGACAGTCAGTATTATGTTAGTTTCACCATATGTTCTTTAGTCAAGGTCCCAGTCCGGGGTGGAGGTCCTTATGGATGGAATCCTCCTTCAGGTACTCTCTGGGGTGGACTGGGGCTTCCAGTTCACACCCTGCCCAGTCCATCCTGATTCAGCACATAATGCTTTCTTTTCCTCCTTTCAACAACTAATGCCCTGGGGTGTGTATAGGGGACCCTCCCTACACTGTCCCACAGGGAACTCTGGGAAGAAGATACCCAGGAGGTAGGTCACCAGGCCCTTCTCCATCAACCCCCTCATTCCAGAACTGAGCTACAGAAAATTAGATACCCACCCCATGACCTATTCATACTACACACACACACACACACACACACACACACACACACACACACACACACACACACACCGGACCAGGTAACTGCCACAGGGTAGAAGTGAACCTGTTCCTCCAGACTCTGACTCTCCTGGGCCACTCCTTCCAATTCCAGCTCCTGAAGAAGGAGCACCAAGGACTTTTGACCTTTCTCTGGCAGAAAGGGAGGCAGGTGAGATCAAAGCTTCCTGACCCAGGGTAAGAAGCAAAGGAAAGAAAGGGGCACAACCCTGGAGAGGGAATGGGGGGTAGGAACAGACACACGATGGACAGGTTGGTGAGGGGCTCAGTCCACAGGGCTGCAGAGAGAAGGAAGAAAGAGCAGAAAAATAGATATAAAGACAGAGTGGGTCCAGGGAAAGCAGTAGTGGAGAAGGGCCACCAGCAGCCCAGAGTGAGGCCCAAGGGAGGGGTGTGAAGAGAGAAGGAGAATCCGCCGCGGGGGCGAGGGCAGTCCCGGCGGGGCAGAAAGGGGCCCTGGGAGAGCAGAAAGGGACCAACGGAGAAAAGTGCAACCGGGAAAGGCCAGGAACGAATGGCCTGGAGAAGAGGCTGGGGGTAGGGAGAGGCAATTAGAGAAAGCCAAGCCCCTCTCCCATAGGCCCAGTCTTGGGGCGCCCGGAAAGCGTCTGATGTCTCCTCCAAGCGTCGCTGAAGACGGAGTGGGAGTGGAAGACAAGGCACCTACTGCACTCCCAGGGCCCCTAGCCCCCAAACAGAGCTGGGCGGCTAGTTTCTCTTCACCAGTATAACTCCGCGCCGGGCAAGAAAGAGTTAAGCCCTCACCCCCTTCCCCCACACCAGTTTTTTAAATTAATTTCTCAGGGCTGGGGGCGGGAGGGAGAGGATTAGAGACACAAATCCTATCTCCGCCCCCTCCCCTTACAGCCCAGCACCCTAGCTCGGAGCGGCCCCCTTAGGGATGGGGGAAGAAAGGCCCTTGTCGCTTCCCCGCTATAGCCACTCGGGGTCCCACCACGAGCCCGAGTGACCCCCTCCCAGCTCCGCTTCCCCGTCCACTTTAGAGTCCTTAGAGTCCCGGCTCCTTACCTCCAGCATCAGTCATCTTCAGCGTCCATCGCCTGGGGAACCCCTCCTGCCCATGATGCTCGGGGTGGAGGGTGCCGTCACCCCGGCCGCGGGGGGCTCCGGGCTGGCTCAGTCCACTCCATCCCGGGAGTGGGGTGGGGGTCGGCGAGGAGGGTCCAGGAACTGGAGGGAAGGGTGGGGGGAGTGTGGGAGAGAAGGAGGTTTGCAGTAAGCAGGAGGCGCGGGCGGGGCTGGACCAGGAGACCTGACCGGCAGGATGCTCCGTACGGTGTGTGTGTGTGTGTGTGTGTGTGTGTGTGTGAGAGAGAGAGAGAGAGAGAGAGAGAGAGAGAGAGAGAGAGAGCGCGAGCTCCCCGCCCCACCTGCCCGCCCAGCCCGGCCGGACGCGGGCCCCCAGCCTGGCAGGCCTATACGCGTCGCGTCGCGTCGGTGGGGCTCCGCGGGGGTCCCCTCAGAAGGGGCGATGCGGGGGGCGCGTGGCGGGGAGGCCCAGCGCCCGGGAGACAAAGAGCGGGAGGAGGGGGAGGGAGGGGCGGAGGCGGCGCGCGGGGAGGGGAGTAGGCGGCCCGCGCCGTGGCCTGGCTAGGGGATTCCGAGTTGCCGTTACTTCTCCGCCCGCGGGAGTAGGGGCGGTGGGAAGCTGCCGGGACCCACGAGGCTTCCGCTTCCTCCGCAAGGTCCGTAAGGGTTCCTGATCCATCCATTCAACAAACGTCCACCGAGTGATCGTGTGCTCCGAGGCCCGAGGGGACCGCGGGGAACATACAGAACCCACTAGGTCTCAGCGGTCAGGGTTCGCAGCGTAGTCAGGGGGACAAGACCAGTGGGGAGGCCTTCACAATCCCGGTGCTGTGAGGCCTGGTTCACCAAGGATACCTCGGCACCCGCAGAGCACACGCGGGCGGGGAGCACCGGGAGGATTCCTGGAGGAGGTGATGTGGTTGGTGCAGCAGCGTAAAAGTGCCAGTTAGGCTTTGCGGGGCGGGGGGAGTGAGGGGGGCGAGAGAGGAAGATGAATGAGACTGCAGGGGGCGGGGATGGATGGAGGGCTTGCCTTTTATCCTCAGCCTTAGGGGTAAAAGTAACTGAAGAGGGAGGGGCTTAGACTTGCATTTTAAGAAGAACCCTTGGCTCCTCTGTGTAGAATGGACTGGAGACAGCAACCCGAAGCCAAGGATATCCCTCATGTGGCTGTTGAGAGATGAGGGCAGTGGGCATGAAGATCAAAGACCAAATTGAGAACTATTCAGGATGCAGAATTGAAGAGGTTGACAAGATTTGAGGACTGGCTGACCATTGAGGGAGGAGGGGTGTAGGATGACTGCAGGGTTTAGCTTAGCGTGGAGCCCTGGAGGTGGTGCCAGCAGTGATGAGGGAATGAGAGGGATGAGATCAGACTTGGAGGTGGTGAGCTGGAAGTGGAGGCAGGCCAGCGGGGGGAGATAATGTAAAAATCAACGATTAGCTACCACACTGTGATAGCTTAGGGGGTGCCAGGCACTGTGCTAAGCCCTTTTCTCAGATCGTCACCCTCACAATAAAAATGAGGTACATGTTCCTATTACCCCCCCATCCGAAGAG
This sequence comes from Pteropus vampyrus, assembly GCF_000151845.1. Lineage (NCBI taxonomy): Eukaryota > Metazoa > Chordata > Mammalia > Chiroptera > Pteropodidae > Pteropus > Pteropus vampyrus. The sequence continues at coordinate 5,381,267 of NW_011888885.1, read as the reverse complement.
GGAAAAACAGACTTAGAGGAATGAACGTGGTTCATTAAGAGCAAGTGGTGAGGTTGCATAGAGGTCCAGAGCTCAAAGGAGGAGTGTAGTCTGTAGGAATGGGAACAGAGCTCCCCAGTGACCCACCAATCTCTGCAGTCCCAGGTCTCCAAGGGGCTGTGGGAAGTAGCATGTTCAACCATAGTCTTGGGACTGTGAATGAGGACAGAATAACCTTTAGTGGCTAAAGGTATCCATGGAGATCTATGGGAGTTTTGGGGTCTCTGGCTATCTTCAGAATCTGCTGGCAGCCATGGGGTACTGGCTAGATTGTGGAGATCTGGGGGGGAATGACTCTGGGTAACAGCCTATCAGGGCTGTGTCTAGTGTCTTTATAGAGGACATGGTTTGCCAGGCATCTGGTAAGATCTACGTGGTAGGCTGGAGGTGGGGGATTGATTATAAGCCCCTATAGGAAGTAGGGAAATGATGGGTATGTAATGTCAGCATTGGGGGCGGGGAGTAGGTTCTGTAAGAGGGTATCTGCTAGGCTGTAGGACCTGGGAGGACCCTCTGTCCTAGTGATGCCTAAGTGTCTGGGAGTTGAGAAAACCTTCGTGATTTCCCTTCCATATGGCAAGTGTTGGGGTTGTAGTAAATCTGCCCAAGCTCCTAAGATCTAGGCAGGTGATAGAGCAGGTTGAGGTAACAAGCCTCATTTAGGTCTGCCCATAGCCACTTGACAGCCCCAAACATGGACATACCTCATGGGTTAGTCATATCTCAGGCCTGAGAAACAGCAAAGCCACACAACACCTCCAGGCCCACATCAAACTTACTTAGGCTGAGACACGGGGCTGATATTTGGCCCACCTTTTGGAACATATGATGTGCAGGCTCCTCCCCTAACACACAGGACCGATGAGGGTAGCGGGACCCTATCTTGGATGCTCAGCCCATCAGAGCAGAAGCCCTCACCACACCCCCATGTCTGCCTCCCCACCCACAGAGATCCAGCCACTTTACTTCTTGGGACTTCTTGGCTAGGTTTCCTGAGCAGGGCCTCAGTGACCTCTAACTCTGGAGCCATAACCTGTGACTTTGTGGTTTGGTGGTCTCTGATCTTGGGATTCTGCCACTTGGATCTGTCTCCCAGAAGTGTTCCAAGGATGATCTACTTGGGAGAAAATGTCTTGACAGGCATGGTCACCATCCTAGGTTTCCAGGTGACCCTCAGGTTTCCTGGTGGCAGGACTTGGATGGGTTCTATATGGCCTTGGGGTATAGAACTAGGATCCTTGAGAAACTATGGGAAGCCAGAATTTGGCTTGACATGAGAGACTTGTGTGACGGAGCCATCAACAAGGGAGTGGCTGCCTCAAGAGTTGATTGCCACTGGAAGTTCTTATAGAGGGCACTTATCTTGGGGGCTGTCAGGGACCCACCAAGGTGACCTTGAAGAACTCTGATGTTGGATCTTCCATTCCTTAGGGCAAAGGGGAATGTGAGAATCTCCTTGGGGGCCAGGCTACCGAACACAAGTGCCTTGTGCTTCAGTTCTCACACATATACACACCAGCACCCAGAGCGAGGAGAGACTGGTACTGGGAATGGCCTCTCTGGGACTTCACCATGGCTTTTCCCTGGAACCCTGGCATCTGGATTCCCAGACCCAAATGTATCAGAGCCAGTGAGTTAGCAACCAGACCTGCTGGCACAGAGCAAGGGATCCAAACTATTTAAGGCCTCTCCAGTGGCCCCCTGGAGAGATTCTCTAGGACAGCAGATTTTCTGGGACCCTGGGGACAGAACTGCTGACATGTCACCTCTCACCCCCAGCTGCCATCTCCTGGAAACCTTAGATCCTTTGTGTACCTCCTACAGTGTGCTTTGTGAGAGGAGGGGCTGGGTATTCCCATCAGGTTAGAGGACTTCTCAGCCGAGGAACTTGAGGTTCACCTCACCATGTCTAACACATCCTCAAATTCCATCAGAGGCTTGTAAAAAGAGGAATGCGATGCAGGTAGGGAACTATCTGGAAACTCCAGCCCTGCCCAGTTGAAACGGATAAAAAAGCATAGTGTTGATGGGAACAACAGTAGCAGAAAAGGAGTGTGCTGGAACCTGGGACAAGGGATTTCCCTATAAAGATCCTCAGGAACAGAGTAGCACTGGTGGGAGGGGACCACTCGGCACAGACTGGCATCCCTGCCCCTCCCCCATCCTCCTGCGAATCAAGAAACCAGGCAGCAAGGCTCTGGGGGCCGCTTTTATGGGGATGACCTGACAGAGGGCATGGTCCGTACAAAACCGGGAACAATACATACATATATATATTATATACAGAGACGCAGTCCTGCAGAGGGCGGGGCAGAGGCGGCAACCAGCCCGAGAAACCGGAAGCGCCCCCGTGGTCCCGCCCACCTGGCCCCGCCCCTCCATCTGCCCGGGTGGAGGTGAAGTGCTGGGGCCTGGGCGCTGAGACAGCCAGCTCTTTCAGGGGGTAGGGAGACGTCTGGGGACAGGAAAAGGGGGGGGTGGGCGAGAAATACTGATCGATGGCATGGTCTATTTACAGGGGACGAGAAGCCAAACGGATGGGACAGGGATGTCTGTTTAAAAAAATGAACAAAAAACCCAGGCTGGGGCAGGAGCGTGAGGAAGGGACAAAATGAGAGATGGTTTCTGAAAGAGGAGGGGACCTGGGGGGGGGGGTCACACCTCCCTTGGTCCACGCCCCAATTTGGGGTTAAAGTGGGAAGAGTCGATTTCACTTAGAAAGCAGGCTGTCAACAGGGCAGCCCTGGTCTCCAAAAAGATGAGTAGTAAAATTTTGCCCTCCAGTCAAAACATTGGAAAACTGAGGGTGTGGGTGTGGGTGTGGGTGGGGTGAGGCTGAATCTCTGTGGTGTTAGTACAAGGCTTCCAGGTGTAGCCCTGGACAGGGCAGGGCAGAGCCTAGCTCTCAGTGAGAAATGTTCCCCTTGCCTAAAACCTAAAACCAGGGTTTCTGCAACCAGGCCCCCAAGCCAACATCCTCTCCTCCCTGACATTCCCAGGCTTGGCCAGGAAGCTCAACCCCGGAGAGGCCACAGAACAGTTCCAAGAAGAGGTTATGGCTATTTGGCACCAGGGAATGGCGGGGGAGAGGGGAGGCGCAAGGAGAAATTGAGGGCTGCTGCCTCCCTTTTCCTATTTTCACTCCCCTTTTCCCGAAGGATACATGAGAAATCAGTGCAGGGCCCGGCCCAGCCTCCAGGCTCTGGGGTGGACTCTATCCCTCCTGGGAGGGGGGACGGGGATGGGAGGAGGTGTGGAGGCAACCCCTCCCAGCAGGAGGGTCAGAATGCAACAGAGACAGCACAAAGATGGGGGAGGGAGAAGGGCCAAGAAGGTAGAATCTCAAGTCAAGAAGCCCAAGGGCCACCCAGGGACCCAGTGGGCAGGGAGCAGCCTCCAGGTGGTGAGATGCTGGGAGAGCCCCCAGCCCCATTCCAGTCCAGAGACAAAGGCTGGAGGTTGTAAAGTCTGGCAGTTTGGTCTGCAGGTTCTTGTGTCCATCCACCACCCAGGCCAGCCCTTGGCCTCCCCTGGCCTCTGTGCTTCAGCCCCATGGGGCAAGAAGAAGGCCATCCTTCCAGCCACCTCTGTCTGCCTGGGCCACCATAAGGGGGCCTGTAATATGGGCCCTCTGGTCCCTGAAGCTGGGGGAGGTGGGGCGGAGGGGTGGAGGAGTCGGGGCACCTGTCCCCAGGCTGGTAGGGGGTGGGGTGGAATATTGAGGACAGGGGAGAGAGGACAATGGGAGGGGATTCGGTCAAGGAATGATTCCTGTTAAGTAGAATTAGAATTCCTCAGTGTTTGCAGGTTTCCTTCCAGTTCTGAGATCTGAAAAACAAAGGAGAGAAGGGGTCAGGCCTGGGTACCAGGCATGGGCCCTGCCCCTTCTGTCCCACTGGTGGGGATATGACTCTGAGCTTTCAGCCAACAGCATAACTCCCCCTCTCTCCCTCCAGGATCCACAGAGTGAGTGCTGGATGAGGGCTTACCTGCTGCTCCCTCCATAGGGCCCTGCTCCCGGGGGACTCCTGGGCCTACCTTGTCCAAGAGCTTGTCCATCTCCTCCTTCCTAGCCAGCTCCGACTCCTCCAGAACCCGGCGCTGTGCAGTCTCCTTTTTTAAGAACTCGATCTCCCTACAGATCAGTGGCGGACAGACAGTGGGTAAGAGTACGTGGCCTGGCTTCCAGCCAGGGAATATCAGAGTTCTCAACCCTGTCCTCAGCTCTACCTGGGCAGCTCTTCTGTCTCCCTGTTCTCAGGTCGGGGAGAGCCAGGTATCCCCAAAGCCTCTGGGGTCTTGCTATGCTGGCTCTGGTGGCATCATTCTGGGCCCAGGTACCCCCAACATCACGGGGCCCTCCAACTTCTGTGCTCCTCACCTCCCTACTCAGTTGGAGGTATGGAGGGACTGCCACAAAAGGCCTTTCAATCCTCCTTGGGCCCAGGACTCACTCCCCCAGCCCCCTTGGCCACATACTTCTGCTGGTAGTCCTTGATGAGTCGCTTAGCCTTGCTGTACTTGCGCTCCAGGGCCTGGTACTGGGCCTGGGTCTCCCGTAGGTGCTCGTCCACAGCCTGGCACAGGCTCTGGGCCTCGCCCCAGTAGCCCTCCAGCTTCTCCATGCGCTCCTTGTTCTCCTCCACACTCTGCTCCAGCTGGGCCTTCTCTACCCGCCACCGCCCCTTCTCCTGCTCTAGGGTCTGCAGCTGAGAGAGGAAGGAGCAGCCTTCGGTTGGTGAGAGCCAGAAGAAGTCCAGGAGCGCCCCCATTCTGCACTGGAGCCAGGGTCTCTGAATGATTCCTGCAGATATAGGGCCCAATGTGCCCCACCCCTACTACTAACTCCTTGGCTGAGCCTGAGAACTGAAACTGGAGAGGGAAGAGGTGGGAGTTCTGAAGCTGAGGTCCCAGCCAAAGTCCCCGACACTGTACCACACTCCTAAAAGGCAGGAGGCCCAGGTTAATCAGTGACTAGCCCGGGTTAATCACTGTCAAGGCAACTTCTGTCTTAAGCCTCAGTCCTCTGATCTGTAAAATGGGAGTGATCCTGCCTTGCCAAGCTCACAAGGGCTACAGTGAGGCGGCAGATGTAAAAGAACTGGGCAAGTGAGGGTCACCACTGCCCTCTGTTCCCTCTGCAGCTCTAGCCCTACTGACTAGTCCCTGCTTCTGTGGCTTCTTGAATACTTCTGGCTTCTCTCCCAGCTCCCAGGCCACCCCAGTGCAGACCTCCCAGCCTCAACATCTCAGTCCTAGAGCCTCTGTGCTTGCTATACTCACGTCCCACACCCCCTCTGTGCACTCAGAGCCCTGAGTCCCAAGCTCCAGCCCAACCTTGCTCCCAACTCCTCCCAGGCACCATGCCCCAAACCCGAACCCCACCCACACAAACTTATTCCCCCTTTCTTGTCTAGCCCACCATCTCACTGCCACCCCAGCACTCAGCCTCAAGCCCTTGCCTGCTCCTCCATCACTTGCTCTGTTCCCCAGCCACACAGGCCTTCCCACAGATCCTCAGATTTGCCAGGTTCCCTCCTGGCACAGCATTTGCTTGTGCTGTTCCCTCTGCCTGGAATGCTCCCATCTCCCCTCCCCCTTGCCTCGTCATTTCCCACTAGCTCACCCTTCAGAACTCTGCTCAGATTGTCACTTCCCCAGAGAAGTCTCTGTGAGCCCCTCCAATGGCCCAGCTCCCCTCACCCCCCCAAACCAGATCAGAGCCTGCTGCTCTAGGAGCTCAGTAACCCTGTTGTCTCCTGTAGACTCCCATGTCAGTCTGTAATAATACATTCATTGGTGTGCAGCCTCTAAGCTATATAAGAGCAAGAATAAATCTGCTTTTGCCCATCGCAGGGACTGGAACAGTGCCAGTCACCTAGAAGGCACCTGAGAGATGTTTATAGGTTGAAAGCATGAACAGACCTTTGACTTGTCCTTCCCCTTCATGCTGTGCATCCGCCCAGGTACATGGCCTGTCATCTCAACCTCAGCAATGCAGCTCCAACCTGATCCTCCCTTCCATACCTTCTGCCATTCTCTGCACAGCTCTGGCTGGCCCCCGCCAGGATACCACCTGAGCCTCTAAATTTGCTGGTCTCCAAGTCCCGCCCACTCACCCTCATGCCCTCCCACTTTATAGGCAGTGCGACCTTTCCTCATATGGCTCCCATGTGGCTACGGGTCCAGGGCAAAAGTCCTTAGGGGAGAGTCAGGACACTGCAGCTGCAGCCCACCCTGGCAGTCCAGCTCTGCTCCCACTTTTCACCCACAGGAACGGCTGCCACAGCACACGGGCCTTCCAAAGCCAGCCTCCAAGCTCGAGTTTGTCTCCTGCCATCGAAGCCTTTCCTCCGCCTCAGTCATCTAAATTCTGCCCTTCTCCTGAGACTCAGCTTCACTCTCTCCTCTCTCCATGCATGGTGGGTATAAACTCACATGTGGGTGTACTGTGTCCGCATGACCCCTGTGTACGCCTGCCTCTCCCCACCACACTGGAAGCCCCACGGGAGTTGGGACTGCTAATGTCCAGACCCAGCAAAGGCCCAATACAGACTTTTAATATGAAGTCTGTGCATCTCCATGCCTGTAGGAGTGTTGGCACCCAATGTGCTTGTGTGGGTGTCTGTGCATGGTACATATATGTGATCGCGTATGTCATGTGTGGGTCACCATGTGCTAGCATCGGCATCAGCACTTCTGTGAGAAGGCACATGTCCTGTGGCACTCTTCTTGTGTGATGGCCATGTCTGTGGTCTCACAGCAGAGCAATGCAGAGGGGACCTACATACCCAAGACGATGCACCCAGGTGTAATGGGTCTAGTGTCTCTGTGTTCTGTCTGCATAGAGTGGGTGTCTGGGTGTCTGGGTGAGTAGCTCTGTGGGTACTATGTGCCTGGGGTCCAGGCTGGCATCTGCCTGTGTATCTTTGGGCAGTTTGCATTTATTGCTGGACCTGCATGTAGAGGACACGTGTGGGACAATATAAACATGAAGACATCTAGAGTGTAATTTAGTGTGCTTTAGTATGATAACTGATAGCTCAACTTTTTATTGAGCACCTATGATGTGTCAGACACTGTGCTAAAGAGTTTCCACATATTATTTCGTTTAATCCTTACAAAGATCCTATGGTGTTGGCACTCTTGTTATCTCATTTTATAGGTTCAGAGACTGACGCACAGAGCAGCAAGTGAATGGTGGAGCAGATGGGTCCAGAGCTCAAGTTCTTAACACTACCCTCCCTTGCCTCAGAGTAGCTTGTTCCGTACGTGCCTGTGGGTGATGGGTGTCAGTGTATGTAGGTGTGAGGATGGGGGATTGTCCCCCCAGCCCTCAGACCCCATCCATGCCCCATGCCACACACACCCCTCACCTTTCTTTTTAGCTGCTGGATCTCGGCCTCAGTCACAGCATGCTTGATCTGGAGCTGTGGGGGAGAGAGGCAGGTGCTTAATTCCAGCTGCAGCAGGCAGTGCTATGGGGCGGGCTGCTGGCCTGCCTTTGCCCTCCACCACCCCAAAGACTTGCTCCTCCCACCTCCTTGAATTTGTGCACCAGCTTCTCAGGCTCCATGTCCACAGGGGACAAGGCATCCTCATTTTCTGCCAGCTCGAACACCTCGATGGCCATCTCGCTACCCGGGAACGTGGGGCTCAGCTCCTCATCCTCGTCAGTGGCATACTCTCCTGTCTGTGAAGGAGATAGAAGGCCATGCACCCTGCCCATCCCCGCCTCCCTCAGGTCTGATGACCAGGCAGGGCTTAGACTGACAGCAGTCTGCCCATGTCACACTGGGAGCTAGCCCCTCAGGAGTATGGTTCATGCCTCCCCCATCAGACTGGGGGCCATACCAGAGGCATGGTTTGTGTCTTTCCCTGAAGCTGTGGGTAGTTCCGCTATAAGACTGAGAGTCCTGAAAAAACAGCCTGTGCTTTACCCCTCATACTACGGGTCCCCTGAGATTAGGGGCTATGCTTCCCCTCAGAGTGAAGGCTCTTCAAATAACTGTGTTTTCCTTGTAGGACCAGGAAGGCTCTCTGAAGACAGAGGTTGTAACTCCTCTGTCAGACTTGAGATTCCTGGAAGGACGAATCTGCATCACCTCCCTCAGACTGGGGGCTCCCCCAGGATAGGGAATGGTGCTCTGGGCTTCTTTAAAAGGCCTGGGAGAGGGGCAGAGGAAGAGGATGACTGTAAAGCTCCATCCGGCCACCAGGGGGCAATGACACTGGCAGCCTGGCCAGGAGTCCCTACCTCCTCGTCATCCTCCCCGTACTGGGCGTATCTCTGCTCCATCATCTCCCGTTGCCATCGCTCCTGTTCCAGGGTCTGCTGAATTAGCTGGGCCACCTCGCTCTGCTCCCCTGGCCGCTCTCGGCCAATCATAAACCTGCAGGGGCACCAGTGTCATCCCCTTTGCCTCTGTCCTCAGCTGGGTTATGCCACCATCCTCACTGATGCTCCTCTCTCCACACCCAGGCTCTCCCAGGGGAGGTGAAATGAGAGAGCTGAGTCCAGAGGCTCAGAATGTTAATAATGAATGGGGAAGCAGGGGGCCCTTATTGGGTTTCCTTCCCAGGAGAGGCAGAGGCCCACTAGCCTTCCTGGACAGTTTTGGGGGAGAGGTGTTGTTGGAGTTAGGGGACATGAGTTCAAGAGCTGCCAATGTAGGGGCTCTGACCCCACCATGTGGGAGAGAACAAGGCAGAGGATGGCAAAGCTGACACACCCTGGCAGTGCTGGGGCTATGGAGGGGTGTCTTGTGTATGCTCTAGGCCCTGAGCTTCAGGAAGGGGCGGGATGATGGTGACTGAAGATTAGGATGGAGAGGAAATAGTGGACTTCCAGGCATCAGCCCCTCCTCTCCGTGGCCACCCACATCCTGTTTCTCTCTCCCACCCTTTCCTGGGGGCAGTACCCCTCTTGGAGGGGGCAGGAAGTGTTCCCTGAACATTATGCCAGGGAGACACACAGGGAGCTTCTAGCACAACATCCGTAATTGACAGGACAAAGGAGGAGAGTGCTCCTAGAATTATACAGGACAGGTGAGGAGGAAGGGACAAAATGCCCAGTAGGGGTCCCCAATTTGGATGTCATTCTCCCTGTACACCTTGGTTCTTCAATGAATGATTTGGGACAGGCAAGGGGAAGGAGAACGAGCCCAAGAGGCCAGTTTAGAGCCTGAATGCTGTCCACCAGCAGTGGTCAGGGCCTTGGGATGGGAAGGCAGGCATGGGGCGTAGGATGTGGGCACAGCAATTCCTTTGGGCAGGGAGGCAGTAGGACGTCCTTTGTAAGTTGGGCCACCCAGAACCTTAACTGGGTGTGGGCAAATGGGCAGAATGTCTGGATGCAGGCCAAGTCTCCTGCCTGCTCCCACTCCCCACCCGCCCCACCCTCTCGGCCCTCACCGCACACGGCCCTTGGTATTCCGGAGCACGGAGGCTGCAAAGCTCTGGGTCACTCCCACCAGACTGGTTCCATCCACCTCTACCAAGAGATCATTCACCTGGATCCTAGGGGAGGTGACATTGGTTAGGGGGGACATGATGGGAACAATGGAGCTAGGGTGGAGATGGCCCCCTTCCCATCAGAAACTTGAGGCTCAGTCCCCACAGGGACCTGGGACTTTTGTCTACCTGCATGAAATGTATGAGGCCCGAGGATCAGGTATCAGCCAGACCCACCAGTGGGCAGTGAGACGCAGGCAAGTGAAGCACACATAGCAGTGTGACATCCACAGAGCACATCACCACCATGCACACTGACGAAGGCCCACAGCCCTCTTACGTGTACACGTTTGCGTAGACGTGAGTCTGAAGATTTCCTCCCAAATGCCTGAGACCCACATAATATGCACTCTTGTATTCGCCCTCTGTCCCACAGGGTCATCTCACCCTGATACAAGTGCATGGCCCCCAACACATTCCAGCTGTGGTACTGGAAGCCCTTGTCCTCCACACAAGAAGGAGAGAGATGGGGGAGGTCCAGCCTGGCCTGCTGAGGGGAATGAAGGAGTAGGGAGACCTCCTTCCTCCACTCTCACCTCCCTGAAAGCTCCAGGCCTTCTCTTAGGGCTCCCATGCAGAAATGGAAGAAATAGCCTATCGTAAAGAGCTCACGCCCACACGTACCACATGGGGACACGAGCTCCTGGACACGCTCTCACATGCACACACACTTCCCAAACTACTAACAGGCAACCATGCGAAAGGCTCTAAAAAGTCCAAATGAGGAGGGTAAGTGAAAGAGCAGGGACCATCATCTTCCTTTGCTCACATCCCCCCACCCCCACCCCACCAATGCCACCTGGGCTGCAGCAGGCAGAAGCCCCCTGAATGAGGCAACCCCACTTCTACCAACATGATCCCAAAGTCACCCAGCCCTCACAGGGACACCCACTCACCTCTGGCATATGGAAGGGGTCTGGGTTTGGAAGTACCACCACGAGGCATCCCTGATATCAACCTCTGACTCTCAACCATCCTAGGGTGCCCTAAAGCCCATCTCCTTCCCCCCTGCAATACGCACACAGTGGAGCAGCCCAGAGGGGTCACTGGTCTGCCCAGGACTCCAGGAGGCCCTTTCAGAGCCCTCAAACTCACAGATACCTGCTCTGGCCTCAGATGCCAAACACAGGCACACACACACACACACACACAAGCAAGGAGCAGCTTCCTGTCTAGGCACACCCCCACCAGTCTTTGTAGCCACACCACACACCTGGATCCCCTTTGCTCTCTAGGCTTCAGCCATAGCTGCCTGCTCTGGTCTCCTGCCTATAATACTTCTTAAGCCTAGCTAACTTCTGCTCATCTTTTAGGT
>NW_011888885.1:5340807-5370350 GCF_000151845.1 Pteropus vampyrus | reverse complement strand
GTACACCTTGGTTCTTCAATGAATGATTTGGGACAGGCAAGGGGAAGGAGAACGAGCCCAAGAGGCCAGTTTAGAGCCTGAATGCTGTCCACCAGCAGTGGTCAGGGCCTTGGGATGGGAAGGCAGGCATGGGGCGTAGGATGTGGGCACAGCAATTCCTTTGGGCAGGGAGGCAGTAGGACGTCCTTTGTAAGTTGGGCCACCCAGAACCTTAACTGGGTGTGGGCAAATGGGCAGAATGTCTGGATGCAGGCCAAGTCTCCTGCCTGCTCCCACTCCCCACCCGCCCCACCCTCTCGGCCCTCACCGCACACGGCCCTTGGTATTCCGGAGCACGGAGGCTGCAAAGCTCTGGGTCACTCCCACCAGACTGGTTCCATCCACCTCTACCAAGAGATCATTCACCTGGATCCTAGGGGAGGTGACATTGGTTAGGGGGGACATGATGGGAACAATGGAGCTAGGGTGGAGATGGCCCCCTTCCCATCAGAAACTTGAGGCTCAGTCCCCACAGGGACCTGGGACTTTTGTCTACCTGCATGAAATGTATGAGGCCCGAGGATCAGGTATCAGCCAGACCCACCAGTGGGCAGTGAGACGCAGGCAAGTGAAGCACACATAGCAGTGTGACATCCACAGAGCACATCACCACCATGCACACTGACGAAGGCCCACAGCCCTCTTACGTGTACACGTTTGCGTAGACGTGAGTCTGAAGATTTCCTCCCAAATGCCTGAGACCCACATAATATGCACTCTTGTATTCGCCCTCTGTCCCACAGGGTCATCTCACCCTGATACAAGTGCATGGCCCCCAACACATTCCAGCTGTGGTACTGGAAGCCCTTGTCCTCCACACAAGAAGGAGAGAGATGGGGGAGGTCCAGCCTGGCCTGCTGAGGGGAATGAAGGAGTAGGGAGACCTCCTTCCTCCACTCTCACCTCCCTGAAAGCTCCAGGCCTTCTCTTAGGGCTCCCATGCAGAAATGGAAGAAATAGCCTATCGTAAAGAGCTCACGCCCACACGTACCACATGGGGACACGAGCTCCTGGACACGCTCTCACATGCACACACACTTCCCAAACTACTAACAGGCAACCATGCGAAAGGCTCTAAAAAGTCCAAATGAGGAGGGTAAGTGAAAGAGCAGGGACCATCATCTTCCTTTGCTCACATCCCCCCACCCCCACCCCACCAATGCCACCTGGGCTGCAGCAGGCAGAAGCCCCCTGAATGAGGCAACCCCACTTCTACCAACATGATCCCAAAGTCACCCAGCCCTCACAGGGACACCCACTCACCTCTGGCATATGGAAGGGGTCTGGGTTTGGAAGTACCACCACGAGGCATCCCTGATATCAACCTCTGACTCTCAACCATCCTAGGGTGCCCTAAAGCCCATCTCCTTCCCCCCTGCAATACGCACACAGTGGAGCAGCCCAGAGGGGTCACTGGTCTGCCCAGGACTCCAGGAGGCCCTTTCAGAGCCCTCAAACTCACAGATACCTGCTCTGGCCTCAGATGCCAAACACAGGCACACACACACACACACACACAAGCAAGGAGCAGCTTCCTGTCTAGGCACACCCCCACCAGTCTTTGTAGCCACACCACACACCTGGATCCCCTTTGCTCTCTAGGCTTCAGCCATAGCTGCCTGCTCTGGTCTCCTGCCTATAATACTTCTTAAGCCTAGCTAACTTCTGCTCATCTTTTAGGTCTCAGCTCCAATATCACTTCCTCCAGGAAGCCTTCCCTGATACCCAGAGAGCTCAAGCCCTCCTTTTTATGCCTTTGTGGCACCCTGTACTTTCCCACCATTTCACCATTTTCTGTGTGTCCACTGAAGTATCTATCTGCCCTACCACACCGCATGCTTCCCAAGGGCGAGGCCCTCATCACTGGCTCCCCACGGCCTGGCACCAGCCCTACGAAAGTCAGGGACTAGATATTTACTGAATGGAGAAAAGAATGCTTGAATGTACTCTACCAAGCACACAGCCTCCATGCCTGTGCTCTCCCTACCACGACCCAATGACATACCCAGCCTGTCTTCAGCCCCGCTAGAATGCCAGTGCCGTGAAAGCAGGGGTTCTATCTGTCTTGTTCCCTGCTATGACTTCAGGCGTGGACCATCACCTTGCACAGTAGTGCTCCACGAACATTTGAGCCCCTCACAGGTAGTGGCCCGTCCCAGAGACGACAGCTGGTGGGGAAGGGGGAGGCGGTACCTGCCATCCCGATGGGCTGCGCCGCCCTCTGTCACAGTCTTGACGAAGATGCCCAGCTTCTCCAGGCCCATGTCCGCCCCGGCCCCCATGCCAATGATGCTGATGCCCAGGCCCTCAGCGTCTGTGGAGGAGAGGCCGGTGAGAGGACAGTGGGTGGTGAGAGGCTGGTGGCGTGTGTGGTGGTAGAAAGGAGGGGACAAGGAGCTGTAGCCTGGGTCTTGCAGAGGACAGAGTGAGAGATCCACCCCCTCTCTAGTCTTCACTCTGGGGCACAGCTGCACCTCAAGAACAGTTCCCATGCTTGGGGGTGTCCAACAACTGGGGAAGGGACGAGGTTCTGTCCACCCTGTCTTTGCCAAGCCAACTTGGATGTTCTTGGGTCACTAACTGCCCTCTGCCCAATCAAAGAACTGATGGGCAGCAGAGCCTGCTGAGGGTGGCCTGGATGGATGGGCCAGAGACGTGTATGTAGATGAGGGTGTGTGGAGGGGTTAGGGAGGGGGTGGGGTGGGAGTGGTGGCAACGGACTCAGTCTTCTCCCTTTCTAAGCAGTCTCATCCATACTCACAGCCTCAGTGACCTAAGACCTCCTGCTCTTCTCTCTCGTGAGGCCTACACCCCTCTCCATGGCTGCCCCTGCTGGTCCCATGGGCCTCTGACATCCAAACTCATCTTCCCCCACAAACAGTCTCTTTCTGTCCATCACTTCTTCATGGGGCCTAAGAGTCACCTGGATTCCCCACTTCCCCTCACTACTTTTGCCTAAGCCAAACGGACACCAGAGACTGATGATTCTGCCCCCTAACCCATCTCTTAAGTCTACCCACTTCTCACATGACCATCACCTTGGTGATCTCTCCTCATCCACTTAGGACCCCACATCACAGTTTGGTGTGGTCTTTCTAGAATACCTTTCCCACACCTTGTGATGGCTTCCAATCCATCTTGGAAAAAAGATAGTGTCCTTCACGTGGTCTGCAAGGCCTCGCTTGCACACCCTACTTCCCCTCATTGTCCAAATCCGGCCAAGCCTGTCTTCTCTCTTTCCCAAACACTTCTCCCCTGAACTCCTCTTCAGACTCAAGTGAAGTATCACTTCCTCGGTGAACCCCCCCATCCTCTGAGTCTGGTCAGGTCTGTAAAATGCTGTTTAGCGGCCCTTCCCGTCCCTCCCCAGCACCTATTACAGCACATAAGGAGTTAGTTAGACATTACCGTTCCACCAATGTCTGCTGTCCCCTTTGGTCTCCCATCATCGTATGGCCTATACACAGCCCAGGATGCAGCCCACAGTGCCCTCAGGAACCTGGCACCAGACTAGCAGTGGAAGCTTGGGGCTGGACTGGAGTCCATGTGGCTGTGGGGTCATGACAAGGGCCCAGGGCAGAAGCTGGCACCAGAGAGGAGCCCCACATGGCCTGGGCCTGGCCTCTCACCCTTCTCCAGCTCCACAGGGAACAGCTCCAACCTCTCCACCCGCTTCTCCAGCTCGTATTCAGCAGAGGCCGCCATGGGATCCACGTCCTCGTTGCGACGATCATAGTCCTCATTAGAGTAGGTGCTGAACACCTGAGGAGGGGACCACTTGTCAGAGGGGCCGGCAGGAGGACAAGGGCAGAACTAGTGTAGGGAGGCCAAGAGGGCAGGCTCCGCCACCCACTGATGTTCCCCTTTTACCATGGGCTTCCTCCACCCCCCAGACGCGTCAAGATAAGGCCTCCTCTAGCCCTGTGATGACCCCAGCTTGGAGTGAAGGCCCTTCTACTTCTGGAGACCATGAGGCAAAAGTGAAAAGGGCTGCCACCTTGCCCAGTCCACACTGTTATTCTCTCCTGCAGCCTCAATGGCATAAGCATAGGCTGCAGTAGAAGGAAAGGAAGAACCATGCAGGAGAAACTGTCAGATTCAGGAATCCAGCTCCCCAGGTCTGAAAGAGACCAACTGACCGGGGCAGAGAGAAAGTGAGAGATGAAGACCCAGAGAGCCAGACAGGCGAGGGTGGACGCGAACACAGACACAGACAGCAGGACAGCGGAAGGAACAGGCTGAGCAGAAGAGGGGAAGAGGAGGAGGGGAGAAAGAATGGAGACACTGGAGGATGCCAGATGGGGAGAGAGGGGGGGATCTGGTGTGAGATGCGGGGGGTGGGGGGGAGGGGAACAGGAGAGACAGGGATGGATAGGCAGAAGGGCACCCAGGACCCAGCTGACCTGAACCTGGAGTTGAGGCCAGGGTGGGGGAGGAAGGCAGAAAGGACCATGTTCACCCCAATGGAGGAAGGGAAGGCCCTCCACCTTAGGTGCCCCTCAGGTGGTAGGAGTGGGGGAGAATGCCAGGCCCATGTGGCCTTGTCCGCATAGCCGGGCCTCAGTTTCCCTGCAGCATCACAGCTCTTTGAGGTTGGCCTCTATCCCCAGTGCACTGTGCCCTCGTGAGACGAGGATCTGAAGGAGGTGGCAGCCTCTCTGACACTGCTCACAGTGAAACCAGCCTCCATGGGGAACCTAAGCTCTGCCTTGTTGTCCCATGTGCCCCTGTGCTATCTCCCTCTTTTCATGTCTCTCAGCAAAAAGGGTGATTCCTAGCCTGACCTTCCTCCAAAGAACAGAGAAGGTAGGGCAGGGGATCTGTGGTAGTGCCCAATTCTAGGTCCAGGCAGGGGTGCCCCCAGTGGGAGGTTAATGAGTACCATTTGGGGTATCATGATGTGTTTGTGCTTCATTGCCTGCAGTGAGAGGCTGGCACCACTTGGAGCCAAGTGGGGGCAAGGAAGGGTGGGAGCAGCTCTGTCAGATGGCTGGGCCTG
The DNA here is from genome assembly GCF_000151845.1 of Pteropus vampyrus. Taxonomy (NCBI): domain Eukaryota; kingdom Metazoa; phylum Chordata; class Mammalia; order Chiroptera; family Pteropodidae; genus Pteropus; species Pteropus vampyrus. Next base: position 5,365,312 of record NW_011888885.1, on the reverse strand, counting down.
AGGCCTAAGGAGCAAGAGTGGGACACTATGTCCCCTGAGGCCCCTGCCAGGGCCCCCTTTCCTCCAGGAACAGGCCCCACAGGCACCTGGCAGGCAGCAGCACTCTTGTGTCCCAGCCTTTGTTTAGGCTCCTCCATGTCCTCCCTCTGCCCTCAGAGGCTCATTCCCAGGATGAGGCTCATAGGATTAAAAGCACAGCTGGGGGTAGGGGGCTATGTGACCACTTAACTCATTGCCCTCGATTTCACAGCATCAGAGAAACTCGAGCTCAGGAGGCTCTTAAAGCTCGTTGTCAATAGTGCAGTGGTTGGACTGCTCTCCTGACATTTGTCCAGCAGTCTCCAAGTCCCCTGGAAGGATGGTCACCTGGTCTGCAAGATGCCAGGTCCACCGTCTCTGTTAGTCAGGATAAGGCTGTACCCAGCTAAGCTCTGGTGGGCCAGTCACTTGTGACTTTGTCCCCATTGCACATGTGCCCCAAACCCTAGGTCAGGAGCTGGTGTGAGCCTGGATCCGGCAAACTGGCTTTAGCTCACTTTTGCATCTGAGTCCCCTGACCCTCGCCTCTGCTCCAACAGATAGGGTCCCTCTGGCTTTGTGGTGGCTGGAGTCACCAAACCCCTCCCCCCATGCACGTGTGCACATGCACACACATGCGCGCACACACACACACACACACACACACGCACACAGTGACCTCCAAAACACCCTCACAGCCTGTCCTGGGTTCTGCCTTCCCCTCGGTTCTTGGCCTGTTAAATTCTGCCCTCTGCAGGAAACCCAGGCCTCAGGCTCAGAGACCCCAGAACACCCCTCACATTGCCCACTACTTTGTGCTCAGCCTATGAGAGGGCCCTGGGCCCAGTTCCCCTGCCTGAGGTGACAATCTAGAATTGGACTCTGTGTCTTCAGCAGAAGCCTCGGTAAAGGCAACAATTGGGTCATCAGCGGGATGCAAGGCCCTGGACTTAGTATCAGTGCAGGGTGGGGGCAGGGAAAGGGAAAAAAATGGAGATCCACTGTCCAGGGTAAGGAGGAAGAAATCCCCAGCAAGGTCAAAAGTCAGACACAACAAGGCAGCACCACATGCCACTGGCTCCCACACTCCAGCCAGCAACAGTCACCAGGGAGTCAGGGAGCACTGTTCCAAATCATGAGCTATTTTTTACCCCAAAATCAGGGTAAGGTGTCAAATATAGACAGTCAGAGGCCCAGGACTGAAAGACCAAACTCTGAGGGGATCAGGTGGTTCTGAGAACTGGTGGTTGGTGGGGTAGGTGGGGGTCCTGCCTCCCTCAGTGGTCCTACCCTCTTCTTTAGCATTCCAAGAAACACCATAAGCCTCAGCTCCCTCCAGGATCCCATTGCTTCAGGAGGGGAGAAGGGTTAGGAAAGGAGCTGTAAAGCTGTAGCTGGGGAAGGGGCTGGCCTGGCTGGAGTGCACTTCATAGGCCTCTTGATAGGAGGTGGGAGAGGGACAGAGGTTAAGATACTCAGGGGCCAGTGAGAGGCAGATTGGGCAGCTTCAGTGTTCAGGAGTAGTTATGGAAACTGCGAGCAAATAGATGAGGGTTTGGCTAGGGAGGAGTAAAGGCAAGATCCCCGCCAAGGAAAGTCCGAGGGCCTGGCACCCCTATTCAGTGGACCTGGCGCTGGATACCACTGAGCCTGGAGTGGTGAGAAAGGGCCATCTAGGCTGAATGTGCTAGCCAAGAGTGGAGAGTGGAAGGTAGTGAGGGGGGTGGCCTGGGCTCTTCAGTCTCCCCAGGGGATGCCCCCCCTCCACCGCCTGCCCACTAGCACTGTTCTGAGGATCTCAGGGCACTGGCACAATCCACAAATCAATTACCAAGAGTAATGGTGGGAAAGGGAAGGTGGCAAACTGAGAACCCAAAAATGGGGCAGCTCCCACCCCTCTTTCAGGGCACCCAGAGGATGTGGCAAGAGCATTTGGGGCCTGCCAAGGCCATGGGAGTCTGTCCTATTGAGCAGCCAAGAGCAAAGGCATGCAGGCTACTGCTGGGTTCTCTGGTGGGGAAGGTTCACATCTGGTTTTCTCCTTGCCCTGCTGAAGCCCTAGCCCCATCATGGACCACACAAAGTGCCTGCTCTCTGTGGAACACAACACCTCTACCTGGCCTGCACAGACCTCAGGAGCAGGGCCCCAGCACCTGCCTTCCCCCAGACCCAGTCATATGGCCCCAGGCCAGCTCGCCCTCACAGAACTGCTTCCCTCTTTCACTTCTGCAAAGTTGGGGTGGGGGCTACAGATAGGGTAGAGGAAGGGCTACGGTTCCCTGCACTTTCGTTTTGGCAGGTTCCTGGCTGCTCCCTCCCACACTGCAGCTCCTATATAGGGGGAAAGCTGGGGGTGTCTCTGAGCTCCCCTGACCTCTCCCACTCAGAGTTGGGTAAGGAGCAATGTGGGAAGGATCTCCTGAGGACACGGGGACACACACACACACACACACACACCCTTTTCCCACCACCTTTGGTAGAAGAGTGTCTGGGAAAGAAAGAGAAAGCAGGTGTCCCGGGACCCGTGGGTAGGGTGGGTGCGGCCTGAGCGCTGGGCGGGGCAGCACGCAGAGGAACCTGAGGGCAGGTCCAGGCAGGCCACCGCCGTCTCTGGACTGAAAATCGTCCCCTTCTGACAAACAGCTGGAACTCCCCTACGTCTCCCTCAAGGTGCTAACTTCTCCGAAGGGGGCTGGGTAGCAGGGTCTGACTCAGCCTGCCAAACTGGCGGGCGGGCGAGGCGGGGGCGACAGCGTGCACGTGGCAGGGGCGGCGCAGGGCAGGGAGGGGGGCTCACTTACTTGGATGGGCGCGGTGCTAAAATGGATCTTCCGGCTCGGGGCCGGGTCTTCTTCCTCCGAGAGCCCCGGGATCTCCACGCACCCCGACTCGGGCTCGTAGGGGGGCTCTCCATCCTCCTCATCATCTTCGTCGTCCTCTTCCAGGGCACTGCCCCCAGAGTCCTCCCCTAGACCACTGTAGGCGCTCACGTCCACCAAGTCTGCTTCTGAGAAGTCCTCCTTCTTGGACTCATCCGCCTCCTCCGGGGCCACGTCCGGGGCCCGGCCATTGCCCATCCCTCTCTCGGGCGCTGCCACGGTCGCCGCCTCCTCCTCGAGAGCCGTTTGGGCCTTCTGCTCCTCTGGTGCGGGGCTGCCTGTGGTTGCCAAGGTGCTGCCATTCTCCAGGGCCGCGTGGACCGTCACCTCAGCCTGGATCACCTCCCCTGGCGCCGCCTCAGCCTCCGACTCCCCGCTCTCCTCCACCTCCACGGGCTTAATCTTGCGCACCTCCCGGGGCTTGGGGGGCGGCCGGGCAGGGGCCACTCGGTGCTGCGGGGGCTGCTGCCCTCCCGGGCCGCGCTCTTTCTCGGCTGCGGCGTCCCCCGACGGGGCGGGTGGTGGCGGCGGCGGCTGGAACACCCGGGACCGCTTACTGACCAGCTTCGAGTTGACCTGGGGGGTCCCAGCGGCCGCGGCCCTGGGGAGCCCGGGCCCGCGGTGGAGGCCGGTCCTCGAGTCGGCCTTCTCAAATACAGCGCTGAGCTGGCTGACCGTAGGCGACACGGCGTCGGCGTCCAGCTTGTCCAGCGCCTCGGTGCTGCCGTTGAAGCGCACCACGACGTCCAGCTTCCGGTCCTGCAGGCCAGCGCGCTCCTGCCTCAGCAGCCGCCGCGCCGCCGCCTCCTTGTCGCCGCCCGCGGCCGTCGGGACGCTCCGTTCGAACAGCTTCCGCGTCTCCTGCAGCCGGGACGGCGGGTGCGGCGGCGGCGCGGGCTGCGCGGAGGGCGCGGGCTTGGAGTCGAAGCGGCTCACGCGCTCGGACACGCTTGTGCCCAGCTTGAGCAGGGCGCTGTGGTCCACGTTCTCGTTCAGGCTGCTGGCCCTTGGCAGCGACAGGCGCACGCCGCGCTCGGGCGCCCGCGGGGCCTCCGTGGGGCCCGCGCCTCCGCCCGCCTCGCCCGGCGGCCCCGCCGTGGTGCCCATCTGCAAGAACATACTTTTGATGCGGTGGACGTTGGAGCCATATTTCTTGTGGTGGGCCGCCTTGGGTGCCTCGTCCGGCCCGGGAGCGTCCGGCGGCTTCAGCGCCTGGATGCCCGCCTCGTAGGCGCTGCGGTGCGGGGAGGCGCTCCGGAGGGGACCCCCGGGCCCCCGCGGCTCCGTCTTCATCATGGTGGGGGGAGCTGGGTTCGCATACCCCCGCTTCCCGCTCCCCCTCTCCAACCGGCAGCTGGCCAAGTCTGGACCACCTTCCCCTCCCTCCAAAAAGAGAAACCCCGAAAGGCCTTTAATAGGCTCCCACCAAAACCAAGCTGCCAAAGACAGTTAACCCTGCTTTAAAAAAAAAAAAAAAGGGAAAAAAAATCTCCGAGCGCCCTGTGTGGGTCGCCTCCCCCAATTAAGCTGCTGAAGACAGCCAGCCCCGCTTCCAAAGCCCGAGCGGCCTAGTCTGGTCCCCCCCCCCACACACCCAATTAGAAAAGCGGCGGCTGGCCGGTGGGACCGCGCGCCCTGACCGCGAAACAGCGGCAGAGGCGCCGGTTCACATCGTCCGAGGCGGTGTCAGCGGGGATGGCAGCCCGGGCGCCCCCCACTCCGGTCGGGGACCTCGGTTCTCGGGGGGCCCAGCACCCCGGCGCCCATGGCTGCTCGGCTGGCCCGGGCCGTTCCGCCGCCGCGCTACCCTCCCTCCCTCCCTCCCCCCCGCGCCCCGAGCCTCGGTCTTTCTCTGGCTCTGCCCGAGCGGCGGCTGCCGGAGATCGAGCGGCTGCCCTTCTCGCCGCCGCCGCTGGGGAACTGGCACCTCTGGGTCCTAGAGGGATCGGATTTCCGGGGCCGGCGTCTGTGAGCCCTCCCCTTCCCCTTTACCCGAATGTATCTCCTCCCAGTCCCTCGCCGACAGCCTTCCGCTGACCCCAGATCCTGGCCAGTCCTCTTCAGTGTTCCCATGCCAACCTATGATTGCGGCTTATCACAGTCCTCGTAACGGCATCCGCACTAAATAATGAAGGGAGGCAATCCAGCCTCAGTGGTCTCAGTGAGGGGCGGCGGGGCGGGAGGGGGGCTCTCCATCCCAAATGTGGAGAGAGGTTAGAGAGGAGGAGCAAAGGATCATTTCCTTCACGGTCCAGCTACCTAGCACGATTCAAGGCCATCAGCATCAAAATCGCTTGGCACTTTTAAATTTGTTCAAATTCAGATTTCTGGGTCCTCCTCAAACTTTGTGAAGCAGAATCTCGGCGGCTGGGCCCAGGAATCTGCATTTTAACAATTTCCCACAGGAAAACTTTTTGCAGCCATCCTCTAAGATGTGAAACCTTGGCTCAGTGTTGCTAGCCTTGTGGTGGAGGACGAAGGGGTCTGGAGAAAGGAGTCCGTCCCCATCACCCAAACTGGCCTTTGCCCTTTGGAAGTCTGAAGAGTGTATCCTATCACCTGCATGCTCTGCACCCAGGCTGGAAGGGAGAGGGCAAAAATGCCTATCTACATTCCCTTGCTAGGGCAATCTTGCCTCTCAAATAGGAAGAAGAGTTTTGGAGGAGGCCTTGGGCGAAAGTTTCACCAGTGAGAGCTCTAGTTTGGGTCTCTGAAAGGATCCTGGCCACTGTGTGTGTGTATAGAAGAAAGGGTGAAGGGTGACATTGACCTATATACATCCTCTGTCTTGGCAACCCAGAAAGCTCTTTTGATGCTACCCCCATCCCCCACTTACACAAGGGGCTTGGAGTGCTTTCTACCCCTCCCCACCAGCCAGGGCCTGGGAGTGGAGGTCTACCCTCTAGACAGGTGGTCCCCAACCCCTGGGCCACTGACTGGTATGGGTCTATGGCCTGTTAGGAACCAGGACACACAGCAGGAGGTGAGAAGCTGGCAAGGGAGCGAAGCCTTTTCATCTCTATTTGCAGCCGCTCCCCATCACTAGCATCACTGCCTCAGCTCCACCTCAGATCATCAGGCATTAGACTCTCATAGGAGTACCAGTCCCTAGTGCCAAAAAGGTTGGGGACCGCTACTCTAGACCAATGACAGATGCATTGCTTCGCTCCACAGATCACAGAAAATGATGAACATTGTGGGTCCTAGGACCCAGAGAACAACTCAGGCACAAAGCCTCCCCCCCCCCACACTCCCAGCTGCTTCCTGCATCTCAGGCCTTCCTGCGGCCTCTGCCTCCTCCCCCGCCCTCTTCCTTTCCATCCTCTTCCTCTTCTTCCCAATTTTCCACCCTCTTCCCCCCTTGCCTAGAAGGGTTGTCAAAGGGAAATCTCCCATCCCTCCACTATAGAGGTGTGTGTGGGTTTTGTGGGATATAAACCAGTTAGCACGTGCAAAAGAGTGTGGGGGGATGGGGTGTGGGAAGCCGCCTGGGAACCCTGAATATTGGGACAGGGAGGGGCCAGGAACTACTGGACTGGATCCTGAGGCTGGCCAGCCTGAGGCTAAGTGAGAGGGAAGATCTGGGTTCTGAGCTGAAGCTGGAAATAATCCCAGACCTTAGGCTTTCCAAGGCCACCTGCATCTTCTTTGCCCAGCTGCCCATGAAACTTCCCCTTCCCTAATTTTACATTTTGGGATGGGGCGTAGTGAAGAATCCAACTTCAATCTCCACTCCTGCCTAACCCCTCTTAGAAGACTGCTTTCAGGAACAACCTTTGAGACACTTAGGTTTCTAAGCTCAAGTCTGGGGCTTGACACCCCCCAGACCCCCCAATCCCAATATGGAAGTGGGTGAGACAGAAATCTCACCTAGCTGGGGGTTAGGAGTTTGGGCAGAGTGTCCTCAGAAGTTCTGTGTGAATTGGAGAAGGGTGCAGGCCCCTGGGTGTTCTGCCCAGAATCTCCCACACCCTTTGGTGAGTCATCGTAACTGGTCCCAGCCCATGGGGTCTGTGCCCACGCTTCTGGCCAGGTGGGAAGCAGGCTCCTAAGGGTGGGAAGAGGAGCTGGGAACCAGCCTTCAGGCCCAGGAACCCTGGGACCCCCAACAACATCTCCAGCAACACCTTGGAGTGAACTAGAATTTGGGGGATGCTTGTCCTGAGACTTCCAAGAGTGAAACCCCTTTAAGGGCTCTGGGATGCAGGAGGGTGGAGCCAGCCCAGAGCTTGGACGTCTGAAGCTAATAAGTGGGATTATTATTTCATGGGTTCCTGCTTAGCTCAGTGACACCCCCAGCCAGAATTCCCAAAGAAGCTTTTATGGAGCAATAAGTGCTTTACCATCACTCCTACCCTGCTGTCTGGAAATAAGCCCATTGGCCTGGGAAATGGGTGGGGAATGGTGTTATCTCCTTCCCCTCCCTGCCAGTCTCCAACGGTAAACATTCAGCACACCTCCCTACACAGTAAGGGTGAGGAGGGCAGTTACTTTTGGAAGGGTTACTATCCAGACTGGAGGGTTTAAACCTAATTGTTATTCCTTGGGCTGTGACTCCCAGCTATCTCCTCTGGTTCATTACCCTGGAGTAATTTAACTATTCTTTCTTTTTCCATTGTCCTTGGTGGAGGAGGCCTTGATGGTCAAGTTGCCTGGTGGCTCTTGAATGGAAGTTTCTTCCTTACCTTTGCCCTGGAATAGAGGGTGGAGTGGTTCCCAAAGTTGCCCGAGGAGCTAGGCTGTTAGCGTTCAAATCCTGGCTCCACCACTTACTAGCTGAATGACCTTGAACAAGTCATTTAGCCCCTCTGCGCTCTGAAAGGATACACTGAGGTGAAAGTGGCTGGAACACAGAAGATCCTGTGCGGGGAAGGAGATGCCTTTTCCAGTCCTTGCTGAAAAGGCTGGAGGCTTCTATAGGGAGAGATAATCCGTCTCCACCCCGCCTCCTGATAAGCCCCTCCCTACCTGTTACCACCTACCCCCAAATCTGATGAGGGCCCTCAGACACTGTTCCTTGAGCCTTGCTAGTTTTAAACACCAGGTGTAACTGTAAAGTTGGGTGATGCAGGCAGGGAGACACCTGATTTGTGATAAGTCCCAAACCCCCAGAGTCCTGGGCTCAGGCCCTGGCTGAGTGCCAAGGTCAACTTCTCTTCCCAGCCCTTGGGCCTTGTGACTCAGCCTCTGAAAGTGGGATTTCCGTGGCCATGGTCATCTGAGCAGAGGCTAGCCTTCAGCTGCTTTGCATTGAGCTAGTGGTTCCTGCCCCAGTCACTCTCCTTATCTGTCTCCCTTTGCTAGGGACTTGGGCTGATACGAAGAGGCCGGAATAATGCAAGGAGGATGGAAAGGTGTGTGTGTGTATACATACTTTACATACTGGACTCAACTCCTTGATGTCAGTGTTGGAGGGCCTTTAGTGGTCCTTGGCTAATCCCTTTCCAGAGGGAATGAAGAAGGCTGAGATGTGGAGAGGGAAGTGACTTACCCAGTTTTGGAGGAAAGAGACCAGGCTAGGGTTCACCAAGGTCTGAAGTGAGTCCTAGCTCCATTCACTTGCTGGGTGACCTTGGACTAGTCATTTCCACTCCCTAAGCCTCAATTTCCTCAAAATGCTCAATTTGGATATCTGAGTGTGTTTTCTGAGCATGGGCGATCCTGGGTCTCCCCCATTTTCTGTGGAGTGGAGCAGAAAGTGAGCTTTGAAGCTAGATAATCTTCATTAGAATCCTCAACCTACCACTGCCCAGTTGAGGGACTTCAACAAATTCCATATCAGTCAAATGGAGGTAATATACCAACATCATAGTGTTGTGAGGATTAAACGAGTTAGAAACGCATAAAGCATTTGGAACAGCTCCTGACGCAAAGTAGGAGCTTGGTGTCGGCTGTTATTGATTACATGGGTATCTGAACATGTATGAATATGTGTGCACATGCGCACCTGTGTGAGCAGGTACGGCTAAGAATGAGAATGTCTTTGCAACCCTCTGTGTGTCTTCATGGGCAGACATGGGCCTCTGGTCTCCATCTAAGGTCTATTAAAGGAAATTCTGCACTATAAACACCCCCTGCCTATAGCTCCTCCAAATCTTTCAGAATCACCTCTAGAGTGAAGGCGACCTCCCTTCTCTACCTCCCAAAGGGTTTTTTATTCTTGACTCTTGGTTCTTCAGTCTCCCATTGCCCTTGCAGGGAGAGGGGTTTCTTGGGGTCATCCCACAGCTGGGAGACTGCCTTGCTGCCTGTGTCCCTCTGCTCTGCCCCTCCTTCCTTTCTTTCATTCACCCTCCACACTTCACTCTAGTGCCACTGGAAAAATTCCCATGCATCTTGGAAATCCAAGAGGGAGACCAAGGAGGAATGAGAGAGAGAGAGAGAGAGAGAGAGAGAGAGAGAGAGAGAGAGCGAGAGAGAGAGAGTGAGTGTTGGGGGCAGGGAAAGGATGGGACAGAGGAAAGATTTCTCCACATCATCAGTTGCTTTAAAAGAAAGCCTATATTTAGCTGGGTTTAGAGGGCCTGTAAATATGTATTTTGCAACGCAGACAGCCATAGCTATGGGAGCCCCAGAGATATGCAGGGAGGTCAAAGAAAAAAAATAACCAGAAAGACTGGGCAATATATTTTGTCATCAGCAGATTCGAAGAACTCTTTCTACTGCTTGCTCCAGCTGCTAATAATACACATTACTGAGTTTTGATGGTAGTTTCTATTTTTCATCTTCTTTCTGGATCTCATGCACTGGGTGCTGGAGGAGGAGACTGGCTCTCAGAGTCACCTTTCACCAGCCTTTGCTTCATCTGCCCTGAGTCAAGGGAAGGAGCATCCTGCCCCTGCCAGATTCCCTCCTGACTGGCTCTGCCAGGCTCTGTCGCACTGGTGTGGCACCTGGCACAGGTGCAGCCTCTATGACGCCAGCTCTCCAGGCTCCCACGCTCAGCCCCTTGTATTTTATGTGGTCTTAGGAGTGAGGGAGGGGAGTACGAATCCTGTCACTTCAGAGCAGTTCTACTTCTTTCTTTAAAAAATTATTTATACTTATTTTTTTACTTGTAGTTTGAAAAGTTTCTTTAAAAATAAGATTAGTTCAGAGAATCACATAACAATTTATAAATACTAACATTGTGCAATTTTTGCTTCAGGTTCTCTCATATAAAAGAAATAGAACATGAGAGTTGAACTGAAGCCCCTTTCTCCCTAACCCTGTTGCCTGCCCTACCTACTCTCACAAATTGGAATGCATCCTTTAGAGCACATACTTTTTTAAATTGCTAAATATACATAACATAATATTTACTATTTTTACCATTTTGTGTACAATTCATTGGCATTAAGTACATTCACATTGTTGTGTAACTATCACTTACTGTCCATCTCCAGAAATTTTTCATCTTCCAAAACCGAAACTCTATACCCATTAAATACCAACCCCCCATGTCCTCTCCCATGTCAGCCCCTGGCAACTATCAGTCTACTTCCTGTCTCTGTGAATTTGACTACTCTAGGTACCTCATATAAATGGAATCATTCGGTATTGTCCTTTCATATCTGACTTATTTTGCCTAGCGTAATGTTTTAACGTTCATTCATGTTGTAGCATGTGTCATAATTTCCTTCTTTCTTAAGTCTAGCTATAATTTCATATTTTCCGTATACATACAAGTATTTATAAAGGAGCATATAGTAATGTTTTATGTATTATTCAATTGTATATAATGACCATCATACTGTGTGTATCATTTGTCTTTTTTTTCCCATTTGACATGTTTTTTTTACAATGGAGCCATGTTGATACATATGGCTTTCGTTCATTTCAATTTCTGTTTATTATTTCATCATGTGAATACACCACAATTTATTTGTCACTTCCTCTACTGACAGGCATTTGAATTGTGTCTATGTTTTGCTATTATAAGCAGGACTGCAATGAATACCCTTGTACTTGTCTGAATCATTTTTAGAGTGTATACCTAGGAGCGGAAAGCCAGGGTTGTAGGGCAGACACTTTCAACTTGACTGCCAAACTGCTCTCTGTAGTGACCGAACCAATTTATGCTCTCACCACCAGCATTTGTATGTGATGTCTTGTTTGACCACATCCTTGCTAACATCTGCTCTTGTTAGACTTTATTTTTGCCAATCTGATGGGTGTGAAGTGGTATCTTATTTGAATCTGCATTCCCTATCTATGAGGTCAAGCATCTTAATGTGCTCATTGGCCATCTGGGTTTCCTCCAGGCAAATTGTTTATGTCCATATCCTGGGCTATCTATTGCAGCTTTTGATACAAATTACAGTAAGCCCAACTCGCTGTGGTTTAAGCCCAAAAAGAATTTTACTATCTCACATAACAAGAAGTCCTAGGATTGGTTAATTCAGAAGCTCAACTGTGACATCAAGGACCAGGTTCTACCATACCCTCCTCATCATTTGGGCTTGCCTTTTAGATCGGTCCATTATGGTTGCCTAAGCTCTGGGTGTCTCATGCAGACAGCAATGTTCAGAGGCAGAAGAAAGTGAATGCTTTCTTCTTAGTGTCTCTTTCCCAGAGGCCCCACAGGAGATCTCCCTTCTGGTCTTGCACAAAATTGAGTATATGTCCACACCTCAACCAATCACTGACCAGAGGAATTGAATTGTCTGCTATATTTAGACCAATCACCACCTACATGATGGGCTGGGGAAGGCCTAGCCTCCCCCAAAACCTAGACCCCTGATTCCTGAATCATACCCGGGTTCTGTTAGCAAGAAAGAGAGGAAAGGATGCCATTGGAGTGGCACTCAAAAGGTCTGTGCTTTCTTTATTGATTTGTAGGCAGTTTTTATATCCTGGATACCAATCTTTATCTGTTTTATGTTCTGCTAACATTGTCACCCAGGCTGTTGCTTGTTTTTTAACTTTGTTTATAATGTCATTTTCATAGCAGAAAGCTTTGTGTTGTTGTTTGTTTTGTAATACAAGTAGTAAAATCGATCAATCTTTTGTGAATTGTGTTTCTTGTCTAAGAAGTCTTTTCCTACCCTAAGGTCTCCTACATTTTCTTTCTAATTATTTAACAATTTTATTTTTCACTTTTAGGTCTTTAATCCATCTGGAATTAATATTTATGGACTATGTGAAGATTTTTCATATAAAAAGCCAAATGTCACAACACTTTTTATTGAATAGTTTATTCTCTTTCACTGAATTGCAATGCCACTGCCATCATAAATCAAATTACCACATAAGCTTGGAACTGTTTCTGGGCACTCTATTCTATTGATCTCTTTGTCTAGCCCGGCACCAATACCACATTGTTTTAATTACTATCGCTTTCAAATAAGTCTTGCTATCTGTTAGAGACCTATTCTTTTTCAGAATTGTCTGGTCTCTTCTTGGTCTTTTGCTCTTCCAATGAATTTTAGAAACAGTTTTCCTAGCTCCCTGAAAATTCCTGTTGGAATATTTAGTGGACTTGCATTGAACCGATAGATTAATACGGAGAAATTTTCTTCATGACATTGAAGCTTCTCTAAAATTAATAATCCCTAAAATTAATGCATCTCTCCATCTCTCAATTTATTCCTTTTATAGCCTATAGTTTTTATAGTTTTATAGCCTATAGTTTTTCTTCCCAAATATCTTTAAATGTCTAAGCTTTTTTCTGAGTTCTGTACAATTTCAATTTTCTTGTAAATTATTTCTTTTAAAAAAGATATTACAGTTTCTAATAAATTATTGCTCATGTATAGAAACACTGTTGAATTTTGTATTTTACCTGTACTGGGATATTAATCTGTCCAGCAACCTTGCTGATCTCTCGTAATAACTCAGTGACATGCCTGTACAATCTCTTGGATTGTCTATATAAATCATACATCTGCAAAAAATGTCAGAGATTGTTTCTTTTACTTTCCTAATCCTTCTGTTACTGAGTGGCGGCTTCAAAACTTGTCTTCTCCCAGCTCTCAGGCTGAACCAGTGGGCTGGCCTTGGACAGCTACTGCCTTGCACTGTCGGTTATAAATAAATAAAAGACCCCTTACTTTCTCCAGAGCTTTACAGTTTACAAAGCAGTTTCGCTTCCATTACCTCGTCGATCCTTATTGCCCTCTCTTTACAGAGAGGGAATGTCTCGGTGGAAAAGGCTCTGGGCCCCACATCCAGAGACCTACTGTGAGAATTCTGTACTGTGGGACCACAGGCATTCCTTCCTCTTGCTTCTCCCGTAAGCTAAAAAGTTTGGCCCGGGATGGTCTGGCATTCTCAGAATCATGACTCAAGGCACCCCTTTGAGGGCTGAAGTCTACCAATAAGAAGGGAGGATGATTCTGGGTACACGTAGGTCCTCAGGCTGATGCTCCCAAATGTGGGGAGGGGAGGAAATGTCCTTGGGTGTCTGAGGGCTGATATAAGTGGTGAGGAAGAGGGCACTGTATCCAGCCTCCTGCCTCCATGCCGGTTCCCCTCTCTGTTTGGAAGAACATCCTCTGGACCCGGAAGGGGAGGACGAGGTACTGCTAGAGGGTGCGGGATCCCTCCTCCCCTCAACTCGACTCCCTCTGGAATCGCCGCGCACAGCGCGAATCTCTGACGCGCATCCCCAACCCGGGGCGGGGCGTTCCGCTGCCAACCCGCCTCTCCACCCCCGCCCCGCCCCAAAACTGCGCAGGCGCAGGTCCTGGCTGGAGCCAGAGAACGCGCCCTCTTGTGGCGGACTGACAGCTCGCACCCTTTGTTGTTGCTCTGGGGGCTGCGAGGAGGCTGGAGGAGAAAGATGTGGGTGGGGTCTGGGAGGCAGATGCGACAATCAGATCACAACGACAAGACTCTCTTTCCTTTGTCTTTCATGACAACATATAATCCTCCGTTTTAGATGCAGACGATGAAAATATGGCCTTCAGAGATCAAAAGACAGATTCATAGATACGGAAGTGGGATGAGAGAATTGGGGGAGAAGAGGCATGCATTCGATCAATCACTCATTCATTCAGCAAACATTCGATGAGATGGGGAGAGACAGGGACAAAGAACCAGAGGGATTAAACTGAGACACTGACGGGCAGAGATCCGACAGAAAGCTAGAGAGGCAGGTGGAGATGGCAATGTAGCAGGGATAGAGACCCAGGTAGCTGAGGGCAGGGCTTGGGGTTTCAGGAGTGAAGCAGAGGAAAGGGAAACCAGGGCTGGGCTTTGGGGAACAAGGCTGAGATGCAGAGACCTGACCTTTCAGTTCCTCCAGATGGATGCTCCAACTGGTGACGACCAAAGCAGAGCTCAAGATGGGACAACTTAGCACTAGAAGGGATACCAGTAGCAATGGAATGAAGCAATCAAATGTGTTTAAAGCCATAAATTTATAATTACACTACTAATTTTTCAAAAAAGCTAATTGGTCACAATTTGGAGGGTGCTAGGGAACCAACTTATTATTTGGAAATTAGTAAATACAGGAACAGAGTCAAACATTTATCCTGTCTTTCCTATATGTGCTGTATACCGCTCGGTAATCAAATAGTGAGGGGCAGTTTTTTTGTCTAGAATTATTCCAGCTAATAAAAGAAGGGGTGATTGAATTTGAATATCACCATTTTGTAAAAAAAAAAAAAAAAAGAGTGGATAGATGAGGCACTGAGAGCATCAATGGCTGCTGTGCCCGTGAGTGGAAGAAGCGATACCATCACCTATGAAGTGATCTTGCCAAAGAAAGTGGGACCTATGCCTGATCAGGACTCTTCATCCAACTACAGTTTATGGGAAATAACAATGTACAGGAAATACAATTTACAAGAAGTACAGAGGTCAGAGGAACACGGGAAAGAAGATCATAGAGATGCAATCAGCAAAATCCAGACTGTGGAAAACTACACAACAAATAACCCGGTTCCCTTAAGGAGAGAGAGAGAGAGAGAGAGAGAGAGAGAGAGAGAGAGAGAGAGAGAGAGAGAGAGAGAAGAGAGAAGAGAAGAGAGAACGTTAGAGCAGGAACTTACAGATTTAAAGAGATTTTAAAAAGACCTGTTAATCAGTTGCCATGTGTGCACCTTATATGAATCCTGATTCAAACAAATTGTAATAAATAAAACAAAATGACATTTATGAGAAATTGGAAATTTGAACACTAGAGATCTTATATTAAGGAATTATTATTAACTTTGAGGTCTCATTGTGTGATTAAGTATAATAATTGTGATTATGTTAAAAAAGAATCATTCTCTTTCAAAGGTACACACTGGAATATTGACAGAGGCAATGAAATAGGGAAAAATTGAAAGAGGTATAGATGAAACGAGACTGACCATAAGTTGATTGTTGAAGCTGGGTGATGGATATATGGGGGCTCATTATGTTAATCTGTATACTTTTGTCTTATTTCAAAAATTTCTAAAATACATTTAAAGACATTGACCCTCCTCCCTACATTCCAGGCCCCAACGAGTAGAAGGTGCTGAGTGTTACAGCAGCAGGTTGCAATTCAGACAGTTAGTTCTGAGGTGCGGAGGTCTCCTGAGGGGCCAGAGGAGACTTTCAGGGGACTTCCAGCTGGTTCCTGACATAGTCTCTGTTTCCTCTGGTTTTGGGGAAGCAGAGAGGGATCAGTAAGGAAGGCTGGCTTCTGTGGGCTTGGTGGCACTGGGTTCGGGCACTGCCACCTTAAGACAGCTGAGGATATGAGTGGGTGGCTCTAAAAATAGCAGGGGGAAGCAGCAGGGGGGCAGGAGGGAGTCACATGGCGCTGCTGAGG
The DNA here is from genome assembly GCF_000151845.1 of Pteropus vampyrus. Taxonomy (NCBI): domain Eukaryota; kingdom Metazoa; phylum Chordata; class Mammalia; order Chiroptera; family Pteropodidae; genus Pteropus; species Pteropus vampyrus. The sequence continues at coordinate 5,349,685 of NW_011888885.1, read as the reverse complement.
GGCTGAGGCCTGGCACCTCTGCCTGCTTCCCCAGAGCCCTCTGAGTTTCCATCTGCCTCCAGAACCTTTCTCCCTCTTGCCTTCCATCTCTGAGAAGGCAGAGAGGTGCTAAGGTGATTCTGGGACAAACGCCGCCTTGCGCAAGAGCCTGAATGGATGCTAACTCTGGAATCTGCTGGCTGTCCAGGGACGGGTGGGACCATCATGTGGGGAGAAAGAGGAAGAGACAAGGACTAAGAAACCTGCTCACCAGGCACCCCAATCTATGGGCCAACACTCACCCCTTCAGGCCTGACCCAGAGCAGGTCCCAGATGTCTTTGCCTGGGTGTTCGGTTATAGAGGTGAGGTGGCAACGCCCTTTGTTTCAAGGTCAGGAGGGATGCTCACACAGACACCAAGAATTTTGGAACACTGGTATCCATAGGCCCCTGCCTCCTCCTCAGGACATCTGGGGAGGGTGCCCCTCTGCCTGCTCTGAGTGGGAAGTCTCCAGGGAGGAGGGCACCCTGCCCCTTTCACACCTGGACTAGGATCCTTTGGCTGATGTGGAAAGGAAGGGGAAGTGGTGCCATAGATTGAGTCAGGACTGGCCTGAGTGCTTTACATGCATTCAGCTGGTTAGTAGTGTGGCCTTGGGGAAGTTTTACAGCCCTTGTGCCTCAGTTTTCTTATCTGTGAAATGGGGACAATAATAATATGATAACACCTGCCTCATGGAACTGCTGTGGGATGGAATGAGTTACTCCATATAAATATATGTCAAACCATCAGCATGTAGGAGGCAGGAGCTAGCTGTCATTACCCGCCAGCATGCAAGCCCCACATGGGCAAGTGTCTGCTCACCTCTGCATCTTCAGTGCCTGCTACATGGTAGGTGCTCCATTAACACATGCTGAAGTTGTGATTTTGTGGGTGCTACACAAGGACACCAAGAGATTGGCACTATTCTTGCCAGTTTGTAGTTGTGGAAACAGAGCCTAGAGAAGGCAATCGACTCTTCCAAGGCCACATCTCCGGTAAGTGGTCAAGGTGGAGTCATGTCCAGGCCTGCAGGCCTCCGAGCCTGTGCCCCACTCCCCACCATCTCTTCCTGGCTGGTCTTGTCCAGACCGCTCTCTTCTATACCTAGGGTATGTGTTGGGAGTGCTTGGTCTGGGGATAAGGGCTGGGTGAATGGGGCCCTTGTGTGCTGTTGAGGAAGCTGTCATCTAGCCCCCTACACTTACTAGTTGTCAGGCCCAGGTCCAGGGATCTAAAATTAATAAGATCCTAGTCCACCCTAGAAAGTGGTGTGGCTGGGCTGTCACAGGGGCTCAGGGCTACCCAGCTTGGCCTAGGGCAGGACGGAAAGGCTTCAGGGATGATGGAATGCCTTTGCTGAGTTTTGAATGGTGAGTGAAAGTTTACCTCATGGATGAGGGCAGGAAGGGAAGTCCAAGCAGAAGGCACAGCTTGGGCAAAGGCGAGCAGACCCAGGAGAGAGTGTCAGGTCAGGGGACGGCAGAGTGAGGCTGGGCTGAAGCCTGGGGCAGTGTGTGTGTGTGCATGCGTGTGTGTGTGTGTGTGTGTGTGTGTGTGTGTGCTGTCGGGGTAGAGGAGGGGATTCTAGGCAGGATGGCCAAGTACAGGAAAGGTCTGAAGGCCACCAGCAGCTAGGGCACTCAGGGCAGTGGGAGACATTAGGGTTTTAAGGGGGGCCTAAAGTTGTCAGGTTGGTGGTTTAGAAAACTACTCTGGCTACTGGAAAGGGCTGATTGGAAGGACCTTGTCACGTGAGGAGGGTGTCCACCCTAGATTCAGGGCCTGCTCTGGGTGGGGAGGGGGAGCGCCTCACTGGGGCCCAGCTGCTTTGGGACACCTCCCCATCCCTCCTCCCACCCCTCCTCCCTGCTCCTGTCTCTGTCACTCACAGGGCTGGCCAGGCCTGGGCAACCATGGCAGCCGCACTGATCTGGATTCCTCTCCTTGCCGGCAAGTTGGGGCCTTCTTCAGGGAGAGGCCCAGGATGAGGGGGAGGAATTTAGCGGTGATGACATACATAGAAGTAAAGGAAGTTCCTCAGGGGAGTTTTCTCAGGGGTGAGGCAGGAGTCGGAAGGACTTTGTGGTGTTAATGCTGCGGCTGTGGGGTTCCAGGGCACTAGGGCTGGAGACTGGGCCCTGGGATGTGGGGGCTGGGAGCTCAGAAGGGTGAGGTGTCCTAGGCCAGGGTGGGTCTGACGGCATAGGCCCAGAGTGTCACAGGCCCTTTAATGCGCAGATCAGGCTGGCTTCTTTCTAAGTCCCGGCTAAATTTGGCCCTGGGAGGGTGCAGCGCCCGCTGGGGCAAGTACTTTCTCTGGGCCTCAGGAACCCCTTTGCTCAGCTCTAGTGCAGGCCCCTTTTCCCCTTGTATATTAGGGGAGGTGGGTGGGGGCCCCAGAATGGCTATCCCCCTCCTCTAAAGGCTCTTTCCCTCTCCACCACTCCTCTAGGCTCCCAGACACTCAACACTGGGGTCTTTTCCAAGTGCCCTTACCCCCCACCACCACCGCCCCCCCACAACACACATCGCACACCAGAAATCCCACAGCCCTCTCAGTCAAACATCAGGCCCTGCTCACTGGGACCCTCAGTGGGGACCTAAAATGAGGAGTGGGGGGCTCCCTCGAATCCAAACCAAATGAAGCTCCAGGTCCCATCACTGATTGACGTGTGAGGCACCAACAGGGCCCCACTCTGTCCTTTCCTGGGAGCCAGCAAAGGAGCCCCTTTCTCTCACAATTCTCCTGGGCCCGGTCCCTTAGGGGCACCAGCGACATGGGGCAGGGGGAAGGGGAGTGTATCCCATGCCCAGGACTGAGGCTGGTCTGTGTCTGGGGCCTGCGGGGTCCCCTTAGGTCTCTTAGCAGGGCTGTGGGGCACCGAGGCCCAGCAGACCACTCTGCACCCCCTCGTGGGCCGCGTCTTCGTGCACACCTTGGACCACGAAACCTTCCTGCGCCTTCCTGAGCACGTCGGTGAGAGGGCCTGATGGGCAGCGGCATGGGCTGGGGGTGCCTGGCCTGGGGCTGGTGAAAGCTCCTTGTGCCTCCAACCTCTTCTCTTCCCTTCCCCCAGCTCTCCCCCCCACCATCCCTGTCACCTACCATGCTCACCTCCAGGGACACCCAGACCTGCCTCGCTGGCTACGCTATACGCAGCGAAGCCCCCACCATCCTGGCTTCCTCTATGGTACTCCCACCCCGGAAGATCGTGGACGCCAGGTCATCGAGGTACCAGCAGAGACCCCAGGGAGCTGTGTCACATGTGGGTGTTGGCTCACGTTCATGCACATAATCCACATGCCCCTACTTAGGTAGTAGCTCAGTCCTCTCCTGCCAGGTCCCCAGCTGTACCACTTTTATCCCCTAACCCCACATCCGGGCCCTCTTCCCTGTCCCCTCCAGGTCACAGCCTACAACCGGGACAGCTTTGACACCACCCAGCAGAGGCTGGTGCTGTTGATTGGGGACCCAGAAGGTACCGCCTGTCCTGCCCCATCTGGAAGGGTGTGTGTGGAAGGGGAGGCTTGGCAAGCAGTGGGATGCAGGGCATCCTGGGAAGCCTCTGCAGCTGTGTTCTTGGCTGTTCGGCGGACAGTCTGTGAGTGTTCAGGAAGGGTATTTGGGGCCTGTGATGTCCGGGGTGTTAGGAGGAAGGAAGAAGTCTGAGGGGATATAAGGAGGAACTTGAGTCAGAGGAGTCTTGGGAAGAATCCATGTAGGACTGGGTGCATCCTGAGGTGCCAACCTGGCCTTTCCAGGACCCCTGCTGCCATACCAGGCTGAGTTCCTGGTGCGCAGCCATGATGTGGAGGAGGTCCTGCCCTCAACACCTGCCAGCCGCTTCCTCATAGCTTTGGGGGGCCTCTGGGAGCCTGGGGAGTTCCAGCTGCTCAATATCACCTCTGCCTTGGACCGTGGGGGCCGTGTCCCTCTTCCCATCGAAGGTCGCAAGGAAGGGTAAGCATGCAACCCAGGAGGGCTTCCTGAAGGAGAAGGAGGCAGCTTGCCTTCTGTCTGGGTGGTGGGCATGGAACACAGGTTTCCCTAATTTCCAGGTAGGGCTTTACCCATCTTCGTGCTTCCGCACATGATTCTAGGTAGTTTTGCCAGACATCTTTGCTGTAAGCATTTTGACTGCAAGCATTTTACTGCAAACATTTTCACTGCATAACTAATTGCTCATAAGGCAATTTTGCTGTAAAAGATAAAAGAGCGAAAAAGAGGGACTTTAAAAAGGACATAATGAAACATGAAAAAATAACAAAATAAGAGACTTTATTGCAAAAAAATTAAAATACATTGTTTTCAAAGTATTTTCATATATATGTGTGTGTGTGGAGATATATATATATATATAGCTTGTTGATTCATTTTGTTTGACATCACACTTTTTTTCTTTTCTGCTAAAATTCCTTCCTTCGTTAAGAGAGGTATCAGTTTCCAACTAAAGAATTGATAATTAATGCTCTCGAAAACTTGTGAATTAGTGGCTGCTTCTTTCATATTTGAGTAGCTTGGTAAACTTGGTTTTGACGGGTGAGAGGGATGACTGTGCTCACTGAAGGATTTGTCAACAGATATGATCATTTTCTAGTAGAGTACGCAATCTGGCTTTACACATAGTTGTTATTATTCATTATTTTCAGACCACAGCATCTACTCAGCACGGTATAGACCATTATGAGGGTTAAGATTTAAATAATATAAAACAGTAGTACTGTGAGGACTTTGTCAATGGAGAAATGAAAACACTGGCCACCCTTTCATCTCCTTTTTGCCCTTCCTGCACCCAAATCCTTGTCATCCTAAACTCCACATTTCCTGTGCCCCTTGAGGGCATTGAAGGTCCAGCCTTCAGAGGACATGTCTGGGGAAATAAGACTCCCCTCCCCGCCACCCCAGGACTGGGCTGTCCTGCATCCTCTCACCGTAACTCCAGATCTCAGGGGACCCCTGTAACCTCCAAATCACCAGCATTCAGTGATGCCCTCCCAATTTGCTGACAGTGGCTTCTATCTGGGCCCAGGGTGTACATCAAAGTGGGCTCTGCCTCACCCTTCTCCACCTGCCTGAAGATGGTGGCGTCTCCCGACAGCCATGCTCGCTGTGCCCAGGACCAGCCTCCACTTCTGTCCTGCTATGACACCTTGGCACCTCACTTCCGTGTTGACTGGTGCAATGTGTCTCTGGTGAGGAGGGACCCTGGCTCTAGGGTGGGGATGGGGCATGGCTCCCATCACAGTCTCCCCCCTCCCCCTTCCCATCCCAGTCCCTCTATTGCTTTCTCTGATTATCTCCATCCTCTCTTTTTCCTGCAACCCACACACAAGTTCCATTTTCTCTCACAAGAGGGCGACAGAGTCCACAACCCAGGCGAGGGCTCTTCTGGAGCCTGAAGTCCCCAAAGTGCCCGACCTAACAGCTAGAAAAATCACTTCCACGGAGCCGTTCCAAAACCTTGATTTTGCCAAGGTGTCACAGCTCTGTCAGCTTTCTTCTAAGGTGTCACCTAGCTCATCCGCCTGCGGTAATGAACAGATAGCTAGCTGTTCGTCATAAACCAGAGATGTTTACCACTGCTCTTTGGTGACTGAGCTGAGGTATCCAGGGTCCCTAGTGTACCCTGTTCCTGTGAACTGACCAACAGCACAGCCAGGGACTGGTAATCGACAACAGTCTTGAGCACTTGCTAAGTGCTGGGCACTATACATTCAACCCGTTTTATCCTTATGACCACCCCAGGAGACAGGTACCACTATTAGCATTCTGACTTTACAGGCAAGGAAACTGAGACACCAAGAGGCAAGTCATCCCAGCGACCTGCGTGTCTGACTGAGTCAGGATTCAAACTTAGGCAGTCGGGCCATAGAGCTGTGCTCTAACCATCCTATGGTCCTGCCTCTCTGAGAATTTCTCTCCTGGCTCTTAGTCCAGTGCTTATCCTGTTTGGTCACCTGAGCTGGGAGAGGCAGGCAGGAGGAGAGCCTGTGGTTGCATGAGGTGGTAGGAAGTGGTGCCCCAGCCCCCCTGCCCTGTCCCCCTGGGGGTCTCTGTCCAGCCAGCTGCTCCTGAGTCAGCCCTGGGTTCTCTGAGCAGGTGGATAAATCGGTGCCAGAGCCCGCAGATGAGGTGCCCACTCCAGGGGATGGGATCCTGGAGCATGACCCGTTCTTCTGCCCACCCACTGAGGCCACAGCCCGAGACTTCCTGACCAGTGCTCTGGTCACCCTCCTGGTACCTCTGCTGGTGGCCCTGTTGCTCACCCTACTGCTGGCCTACATCATGTGCTGCCGGCGGGAGGGACGGTGAGTGTGGGGACAGAGGACAGGGACGGCAGTGTGGCTGGTGCTCAACCTGTGGTACTTTTTGTGATGCTTGTGCTGTGTGGGGACCCAGACCTCCTCGGGGAGTGGGGTACTCAGCGAGGAAAAAGGTGGGGCCGCTTTCTAGGGGGCTCAGGGCTCAGGTTCTGCCTGGCACCGGGAGGGGATTGTGGATAACAGTTAATCCCTCCTTTTGTTTTTCTGCAGGCTGAAGAGAGATCTGGCCACCTCTGAGTGAGTAAGGGAAAGCTGGGGGTGGGGTAGGGGCCCCCCACACTGTCACGCTGGACTCTTTAACCTCCATGAGCAGCATAGACCAACCAGATTGCTGGGATGATAGGGGCCACCCTTGGCCTCTGAACTCCAGCCCTGGGCCGGCTAGATGCTGGGCATGACTTATCCCGGCCTGGCCTTCCCATTTTTTAGTCTCCGTGGAAGAGCCTAAGATGAGATGGGACAGGGGAGGGGAACTGACCAGGCGTCGGGGGTCTACTGCCAGTCTCGGGGAAAGGATTTGAGGAGCAACTTAAGAGCCTTTCGACACACACAAACCCACACACACTTCACTGTGAGTCAGGCACTTGGTTTTCTGTCCTGACTCACAGTTGGATTCTGCCACCCAATTACTGTGACCCTGTCTGGCCTCGGTTTCTCCACCTGTGATGAGGTTGGACTAGCTAATGCCGGTGGACGTTTTCAATTTCCCCAGCCCTTCCCAAATCCATGTCACCCTTATTTTGCCCAGGTTTCCCGCACCCCTGGCCTTATCCCTCCTCTGTGCCCCAGCCGCTTCCTTCCCCACTTCCTCGGACCCCAGAGATTCCAGAAGGCAGGTGTTAAATAAGTTAGGCTCCTTTTATTCTCACTGCACTGAGCCTGTGGCGGGCCTGGCCCCTCTGCCTGCTTGCCAGGCCTGCCTCATTAATTGCGGCGACATTTGGCCACTCTGCGTGCCCCCTTGATCAGCCGCTTATGTCCCTGTTTGGAGCTCAGGGGCAGCCTGTGCTGCCCGGACCGGCGCCGCCCGGACCGGCGCTGCCCGGACCGGCGCCGCCCAGGCTGGTGCTGCTGCTTCTGCTGCCGTCTCTTGGCCTTGGGCTTGAACTTGGAGGCGAACTTCTTGCCCATGCGGAAGGAGCCCAGTGTGCCCCTGCCAGTCACCTGCTTGAGCATGCCTTTGTCCACTAGCCCCTTGAGTATTTTCTTGAGGCGCCAGGCGTTGCGGGTCATGTTGTAGCCCGTGGCGATCAGAGCGTTCTTCAGGGTGTTCAGGGACACGCGGTTGTGTTCCCCCTTGTCCGCCATAACCCTCAGGATCACCTTGGATATGCTGGGCTTCCGGTGGGCTTTGGGGCAGGCGCGGTACCCAGTCTCACTCTTGCTGGGGACTCCTGACATGCTGGCCTGCCGGCCTGCACCCAGGACACTCTTCGAGGCCGAGGGTGTAGATGGCGGTGGTAGCAAAGTATCTTTCTGCATCTCTCCCTGGGGTGGGTGAAGGGAACTGGGTGCAAGGGCCTCCAGGATGGCGGCTGGAAGTCTCCACTGGGTTGTTTCTCGGTGGATAAGGTGCCTCCCAGTTCCTGGTTTCCCTCAGAGGCTTCCTCGTAGGGCTCTAGCCAGGAGGAGGACCAAGGATGATCACCCACTCTGGCCTCCACAGACTTGTGCCTTGGGTGCAGGGGGGTGGTAAGATTATCTCTGTGGTGACCTCAGGGGTACATTGTGAGGCCACTAGAATCCTGTGAGGGTCACAGTGGCCCCATTGTTCCCTCCTGGGAGGGGTAGATAGGAGATACCAGATAGCCTGGGCATCTGACATGCTGGGTACCCTGAGAATAAGTGGCTGTGTGGGCCCGGTTGGGGGGTCCACAGGTGTGTGCGTGCCTATGTGTTTGCATATATGCATGAGTGCCCACCCATTCCAAGGTGTTCTGAGACCCCAGTTTTAAACCCATCATTGTTACCCCACCATCTCAACCCACTGGGTTGAGGAGTAGAAACATTTTTAGAATCGGAATTATACCAACATTTATGAATTTTTAAGGGGAATAAATTTCCAGAGTGAATAGAATGTAATTCCTTCATCTACCTAAGTTGATTTAATTCCTTGATCAACTTTCTATACAAAGCAACGAATGGACTTTTTCCCGCCTATTTTCATTTTTATTTATTGGAACGTTTTTCTCATGAGGAATCAGCGGTTTTCTATGTAAACTTTACAACGGGGATTTTATTCCTCAAGCTTTTTGGCCTGTGCCAAATTCGACCAATCATATCTTCTTCCACTGTGACTGTGGATATTCTCTTCTGACCAGTTATTTTCAGCACATCCAGCTTTCTTGAGTCAGTTTTGCAGTTCTGATGGTGTCGGGAAAATCTGCTTCCTCCCTCAATTTTGAATCAACAATCGTTTTTACCATGTGTGATATTAGCTCTCGGTTTGGATTTTGTGTTGATTTATTTCTGTAAGGTGTTCCTTCCTTCCTTCCTTCCTTCCTTCCTTCCTTCCTTCCTTCCTTCCTTCCT
>NW_011888885.1:5337577-5340307 GCF_000151845.1 Pteropus vampyrus | reverse complement strand
CACCTGTGTGTGTTGTCAGAGTAATGAGACCCAGATGTGGGGCTGAGGGTGGGGAGGGAGCCCATTAACTGAAGCCCTTCCCGGGCAGGGGCATCACCTTCCTGGCTGCCCCCGGCCCTCGGCATCCACACGCTTCTTGCTCTCTTTCCCCCTCAGTCTCCCCTTGCCTGGGAATGGAAAATTGTGTTTTGGACAACTCGGCTTGCCAAATTCCAGGCTAAAGAGCTCATTTTGACCCTCCCCTAGCCTTCGAGGGAGACTCCACCTCCTCCTGCCAGCCAGACAGGACTGGGTCCTACTCCCCCAGGAGGAGTGTAGCCCATTCGGTGTGGAGCTGTAGGCTAATCCCCAGGCTCTAACTGGAGCCTGTCTCCACTCGCTGAGGCTTGGACATGGGTGGCATCGCTTATCCTCCCCCAGGTGATCCGTAACCCAGTTGCAGGTAGGGTTGCTTTTGCCCCACCTCGTTAAGAAAACCAATTCTTATTGTTTGTAATGAAAAGTCAGGGTTGTCTGCGGGACCTGGCAACCAGGTAGTCTGAAACAATGTCTCCAGGTTGAGCCCCACGAATGCGGATGGGTTCTTGTAAAAGAGTTTGGAGTCATCCCTCCACTGGAGGCCAATTGGGCCTTAATAAAATGACACCACTGATAATAATAGCAACCGAAGGCTCCCTACGATAATAGCTACCACTTGCTACATGCTGACCAGGAGGCATTCCAAGTGTTTTTCCTGTATTAACTTATTTAATACTGCATTACAGTTGAGGAAACGGCAGCACAGAGAGGTTAAGCAATTTGCACAAGGTCACACAGCCAGTAAGCAGTGGAACTCACATGCAAACCCAAAGCAAGTCTCCACGCTTAACCATTGTGCTACCCTACTTCTCAGCATGAACTAAAGCCTGCCCCTGGAGAGCAGAAGGCAAGTCCATGAAAACATCAAATGAGAATGAGTCTTAGCCTTCTGAGGAAAAACAGGTGCTAGAGCTCAGGAAGGACTGCCCAAAGGGTGTGGCTTTGGGTTCTCTTGGCTGCTGGGATTTTAGGCCTGTCGAGGGTGGAGCCTGGTGCAGGCCTCCAGGAGCCTTGGTCTGAAACAAAGACCAGGAAACAAAACTCTGGAGCTAGTCAGTGCTGGAGGCTGAGTGGGGCGGGGTGTGAGGGGTCAGAGTACAAAGTGGGAAAAGGACAGGCCTGAGGAGCCAAAGAATGAGGTGGTCAGGGCCCAACAGGACATGGGGAAACAGCTTGGGCAGAAGCTAGGAGGGGAGAAAAGGTGGAAGGTATAGATTTGCCAGACTACGACGGGGATGGGGCGGGAAGGAGAGTTGGAAGATCAGTGGTGGGAGGGAGTTTTGGGGGAGGGAGCTGAGTGCTAGAAAGGACCTAGAGGTACTTCAAGATATAAAAACAGAAAACGAAGCCCAGTAAACACTGGTCTCTGGAAATGTATATCCACTGTGGGTATCTATTATGTCTTAGTATCTCAAGAGCTCTTACCATGTGCCAGGCACTTTTCTAAACACCCTTTTAATCCTCACAGCAATCCTAAGAGGTAGGATTGTTAGCCCCATTCTATAGTTGAGGAAACTGAGTCATAGAGTGGCGAAACAACTTGTGAAGGACACACAGCTTTGGATCCAGGCTATGTGCACCCAGAGCCCCGGCCTCAGTCACTGGGCACTGAGCGGGGACCACAACTTCCTGTTTGCCCTTCCCCGCTACCCATCAGGTGTAGGGGTCTCTTCCCACATAACTGGGGAAGACTGTAGGATGGCTCAGAGGCAGCACCACGCTGCACCCCCAAAGTGGGGCGAAGGGCTGACTCCCAGGGCTGATGACTATGCTGGCCCTCTGCCCTCAGCATCCAGATGGTCCACCATTGCACCATTCGCGGGAACACGGAGGAGCTGCGACAGATGGCAGCTAGCCGAGAGGTGCCCAGGCCACTCTCCACCCTGCCCATGTTCAACGTGCGCACAGGCGAGCGGCTGCCTCCCCAGGTGGACAGCGCCCAGGTGCCCCTCATCCTGGACCAGCACTGAGAGTCTGCCCAGGTGGGTCTGTCTGGGCTGTGCTAGCTTCATTTCTTGGAACAAAGCAGCCTCCCTCTTAAGGCTGGAGTGGGTGGTGGGGCTGGGGGAAGTCAAGGGAGGGGCATACAGACCTGTGCGTGTCTGGGGCAGCAATGTGGCGGGGTGGGAGGGGCTCAGTGGTGCCAGGGCTATGCCCCCTAATGCCAGGCTCGGGGTCGGAGGGTCAGGGTGGGGAAGGCAGGAGAACCCGGGCCTGGACCTCACAGCCCCCCACTCTATCTTTCCTCTGCCATTCCAGCTCCAGCCTTGGCCTCATCCTCTCTTCTCTCGGCAACTCAAAGAGCAGCCACCACCCAGGGCTGCATCTTTCCTTCTGACTCTGGCTCCTGGCCTGATGGTCCCCAGGCTTGGAACAAGCAGAGCGAGGGAGGCGGGGGCGGTGCGGGTATCTGGGGTCAACATCCGCAGAATGAATCCTTGCCATGCTACACACCCACGGCCACCGTTGCAGCCTCCTGCCACCCCGCCGCTCACTGCCCCTGGCTGCCCTCAGGGGCATCTCGCTATTTCCTCAAGTTCTCTGGAAGAAAGAGGGACCTGCTGTATGTGGCCCTAGTCTTAATCCTTACATGAATCTGACAGCAAGGGAATTATTGGATCATTTTGTAGATAAGGAAACTGAGGCCCAGGG
>NW_011888885.1:5321977-5337527 GCF_000151845.1 Pteropus vampyrus | reverse complement strand
TTGGGGGAGGGAGCTGAGTGCTAGAAAGGACCTAGAGGTACTTCAAGATATAAAAACAGAAAACGAAGCCCAGTAAACACTGGTCTCTGGAAATGTATATCCACTGTGGGTATCTATTATGTCTTAGTATCTCAAGAGCTCTTACCATGTGCCAGGCACTTTTCTAAACACCCTTTTAATCCTCACAGCAATCCTAAGAGGTAGGATTGTTAGCCCCATTCTATAGTTGAGGAAACTGAGTCATAGAGTGGTGAAACAACTTGTGAAGGACACACAGCTTTGGATCCAGGCTATGTGCACCCAGAGCCCCGGCCTCAGTCACTGGGCACTGAGCGGGGACCACAACTTCCTGTTTGCCCTTCCCCGCTACCCATCAGGTGTAGGGGTCTCTTCCCACATAACTGGGGAAGACTGTAGGATGGCTCAGAGGCAGCACCACGCTGCACCCCCAAAGTGGGGCGAAGGGCTGACTCCCAGGGCTGATGACTATGCTGGCCCTCTGCCCTCAGCATCCAGATGGTCCACCATTGCACCATTCGCGGGAACACGGAGGAGCTGCGACAGATGGCAGCTAGCCGAGAGGTGCCCAGGCCACTCTCCACCCTGCCCATGTTCAACGTGCGCACAGGCGAGCGGCTGCCTCCCCAGGTGGACAGCGCCCAGGTGCCCCTCATCCTGGACCAGCACTGAGAGTCTGCCCAGGTGGGTCTGTCTGGGCTGTGCTAGCTTCATTTCTTGGAACAAAGCAGCCTCCCTCTTAAGGCTGGAGTGGGTGGTGGGGCTGGGGGAAGTCAAGGGAGGGGCATACAGACCTGTGCGTGTCTGGGGCAGCAATGTGGCGGGGTGGGAGGGGCTCAGTGGTGCCAGGGCTATGCCCCCTAATGCCAGGCTCGGGGTCGGAGGGTCAGGGTGGGGAAGGCAGGAGAACCCGGGCCTGGACCTCACAGCCCCCCACTCTATCTTTCCTCTGCCATTCCAGCTCCAGCCTTGGCCTCACCCTCTCTTCTCTCGGCAACTCAAAGAGCAGCCACCACCCAGGGCTGCATCTTTCCTTCTGACTCTGGCTCCTGGCCTGATGGTCCCCAGGCTTGGAACAAGCAGAGCGAGGGAGGCGGGGGCGGTGCGGGTATCTGGGGTCAACATCCGCAGAATGAATCCTTGCCATGCTACACACCCACGGCCACCGTTGCAGCCTCCTGCCACCCCGCCGCTCACTGCCCCTGGCTGCCCTCAGGGGCATCTCGCTATTTCCTCAAGTTCTCTGGAAGAAAGAGGGACCTGCTGTATGTGGCCCTAGTCTTAATCCTTACATGAATCTGACAGCAAGGGAATTATTGGATCATTTTGTAGATAAGGAAACTGAGGCCCAGGGCGAATAAATGACAAGGTCACGGAGCAAGCAAGTAGTACAGCTTGTGTTCAAACCCAATGTGTCTGCCTCCACACTGCCTTCTGGAGGGGCGAGAGGTTCTAGAAGCAGGAGATCCAGGCTCTTACCTGCCCAGATCTCCTGGAGAGAGCGCTCCTTTGTAAGCTGTGTAGCGAGAGAAGCCCACCTAGACATGAAGAGAGGGGCAGGACCGCAGGACCCTGAGTGCCCAGGCTCGATGCCCTCTTCCTGATGGGCAGGGCGGAGGTGTTGCTGGCTTGGTTTGGACCCAGTGTGAGCCCTGGAGAGCTCAGTTGGCCAGGAAGAGGCCTGAGCTTGTTTTTCCCAGGTGGCTACAGCCAAAACAGGCTGCCATCAAGCGCCACATCCAGGCTCACGTCGGACTCCTCCCTTGGGAGGACAAGCTGGAGAAGAGACGCAGAGAAGGACAAAGAGCAGAAGAGCAAGGACTTGTGGCCCGGGCCCCAGGCCCTGGCTCCAGGCGGCAACTCCGAGAGAACCTGAACTAGGCAGGGCATCCACCAGATGTCCCTGGGCCTCTAAATCCCTTTTTGAGTTCTATGAACCAGGCCTGGGACCTGCCGCTTGGGGCTCCCTCAATCGTCCCTCCCCACCTCGTCCAACCCGGTGGTGGTGGGTGGGAGATGGGAGGTCGAACAAGGTGTTCTCCCTCACTTGGGACAGGGGCTCAGGCTTGAGGCTGTTGGGTTAGGTGGACCCTGGGCCAGGGTCCCTGAGGAGGGCTGAATCTCTGAATACAGTGTCCCAGTGTTCAGAAATGGATAGGCAGGGGGGTCACGAAACCCAAAATTGTCCTTGGACCCCTTCCACTTTCTCTCACTCCCCAGAATCTCTGCCTTCCCCATATGTCCAGCCTGAATCTGTCCCCTTCTCACAGCCTCCACTCCGCTTCAGTCCTGCAACAGGATCTTGCTCCCGGACCCCGTGACAGCCCCCCTGTGCCCTCCCTGCCCTGCCAGTCTCCTCTCAACAGCAGCCGGGCCCATCCTTTGAAAGGAAAACTTTTTCTTTTCCTACGGTTCTCAATTCTGACCAGGCACACCCCTCTCTCTGACCTCAGGACCCCGCCGTCCCTCACACGCCTGCTTCAGCCACTGCCTCCTAACACTCTCCTGTTTCAGGCCTTGGCCTCTGCTGTTCCCCGTGCCGGGAACCCCCAGTCCTCCAAATCCACACAACTCCCTCCTCACTGCGGTCATTTTGGTCTCTGCCCAAATGGCGGCTCCTCAGAGAGGCGGGCCCCCTCCTCAGAGAGCCCCTCTCCATCGGGTCTCCGGGTGCCCTGCACCGCACCCCTCACTCTGAGAAGATATGCTCTCTATGGTGCCTTGGGGTCGGCTTCCTGCCCTGGCAGTAAGCTCTGGGAGGCCAGGGTTCTGTGTGCCCCTAGGGGGCGCAGTGCCTGCACACAGTAGGCACTCTGGAAAGCTGTTCTGAAGGCATGCACGAAGGCATGCTGTCCGTCTGGGTTGCTCAGAGCTTTTAAAGAGGTTGCTCCTCTTTTGGCAAAGAGCGTGAGCAAGGCCATTGCTAATGCGTCTACCATTATATTCTGGTTCCCCTCCCTGCTGGGCATCCCATTAGTTAGTTAGTTAATGCCATATGCATCTGCAGAGGCCAGCAGGGGCTCAGTGCTGGCACAGTGTATGTGCTCAAGAGACTGTTGTTGACTGACGGCTCTTTGGGTGCCCACCCCCCAACCACACGGGTTTTCTGGAAAGCTGTTGCCTCTGACTTCTCATTTGCAATTTCCTCCTTTCTCTGAGGGCCCCTCATCTGGCCTAAACCAGGAGTTGCACAGAATCTGCTCAGATTGGAGGTTCGGCACAGCCAGCCTGTAGTCTGGGGTGGCTCCTCCTCGATCCTTGCCCCCTCGAGGTGGTGGCTACTCTCGCCCTGTCTCTGTGCTCCCACCTTGGGCCTCTGCGCTCTTCCCGTGCCTGCCAAGGGGCCAAGGCTGGGAGAGCTCAAGGCCGGCCCCTCTCTTCCCTCCGCTTCCCAGCTTTGCCTTGGGATCTTGGCAGCGCCTTCCTCCCTGATCAGTTCCAAGGAGCACACGGGAGCCTGGCTGCCGGCCTAGAAGGAAGTGGCCCAGACAAGTAGCTGAGAGGATGGCGTGACTGCAGAGGACACCGAGCTGTGCCTGGGCACACACGCACACATGCCTAGCGCCCCCTCCCCCCACCCCCCAGCAGCACAGGGAAGGGCACAGGCACACTCAGCACCCTCTACTCACTGAGGAGTAAGATTCCACCCAGCCCAGGACAGATAGCCAAGGTGTCCCCCCACCTCACACCCTGCTCTCTACCCTTGGCTCTTGCAGTCCCATAGGCAGCACTGCCCACATGGCTCAGTGCGTGGCCTCCGCCTTCTCCCTAAGCAGAGCCTGCACACATGGCCTGACCTAGACTTTTCCTTACCACCTCTCAATCAGCGAGGAGGGTCTCTGCCAGACATGGGGACATGGGTACCGCCTACAACGGGCCCCAGCCCCCACATGCACACTTCTCCTTTATTCTCAAAACGCACATCCCATTTCACAGAGAGCGCCTTGATGCATCCATTGGGGTTTAAGGTCAGATTGAGCAGGGCTCCAATCACAGCTCTGACACTTAGTTTACTCATAGATGTAAATTGTAAATGCCTCAGGCCGTTGTGAGAATTCGTGAGGACCAGGCAAGAACCTGGCATCTGGCAGCTCCCAAGCATGGAGACATCATTATTTACAAGTACTCGCACGATCACTCCCAAACCAGAGGTCAATGGTGTCTCCCTGACCCCTAAGATCTGGTTTAAGTGGGCACAATTTTCATTCTGTGTCCTGTGAAGAGTTCGAGCACCCCCTGTGAGTTTGGGGTGGAGGCTGAAATTCTCAAGCTCCTGGGCACTGATCTGCTGCACTGTCCTGTAAGGCAGCTGCTGGCCACCTGTGGCCACTGAGCACTTGAAATGGGGCCAGTCTAAATTGCAAATGTAATGAAAATGATAATGATAATATTAGGGAGGTATTTGGGGTTAAATAAAATAAAGTATATTATTAAGTATATTTATAAATATATTTTATAAATACGAAAATAAAGTATGTTATTAAAATTAACCTCACCTGTTTTAGCTTATACTTTTATTACGGCTGCTTGAAAACGAAAATTACATATGTGGCTCATGTTATATTTTTATCGGGCAGTGCTGGTTTCATGGCTCTTCCTTTATCTCTGCCCCAGATTGACCCAAATCCGGAATTCAGCCCCTTCCCTTGCTTCCCTCCAGGACACCTGTGTGGGCATCGGCTTTCCGAAGGCTTGGGGAGTGGGAGAAGTTTGCCTCACAGCAGTAAAGTCACCTAAAACTTGGTTATGTGGCCTCCTTGTTCTAAAAGGTCCCCCCACCCCATCTTTCTCTTCCTCCCACTGTCTATGCAGAGAAAATTCCACTTTCTGTATCACCTGTGAGCACCAAACTCACCTCCCTCTGGGCCTTGCCACGTGTGTCCTCTGCAAAGCGTTGAAATCTTCATGTGTTTAAGGGTCTGAGTATCTTCCTAGACGAGGGCCAGCCTCCTTCCAGGATCTTGCTTCCTGGTCCGTGGACATCTCTCAGCTCTACTTGGTGCTTCCAGAGCACCCACCAGGAAGGGGACACAGAGCCAGAGCCAGCACTAGGGCTCCACTGGCCCCAGGACTTCAGGACGGTGGTCTTACCCCACATCCAGCCTCTCCTAACGTTCCCACACCCCTCTCCACCCCCCATTCATCCTCATCACACAGAGAGACCAGACCCTTCTATGGCTTCCATCGTGTCTACACGCACACACACGGCCCAAACGCTAGACCTCGGCCCTTTCAGTTCATACAGCCTCTCTTCTGCTGCCATGTGTTTACGGAGGCTGTCCCTGCATATACAGACCCCTCACCCTTCCCCAACACACTCACGTGTGTGTAGGGCCCTGTGAACACAGACACATGTGCTCATAGGTGGCTGGACACCCCGAGAGTGAGACATTCTCACTCACACAGGGACGGCTGGGTTGGAACCACCCCACTTCTCACACAGCCTCCCACACTTACGGCCACCGTGAAGCCTCCCGCTGTGGATCCTGGCTTTGAGAGCAGCCCCACGCTCTCCCCGTTCCACACACGCCCCATGCCCCTCCCCTGTGGCTCCTACAGTCCAGGTAGGAAACCTCTCGAGCTCTCCCCTCCTCATCCTCACCCTGCTCCATCCGGGAAAGTCTCAGAAGCATCTGGGAAACTGAGGGTTAAGGAGCTGGGTAAAAATAGGAAGGAAAATCCACCATGTTTTGGTCATAGAATATCCTGCCAGGTGGGCTCACCCCACAAAAGAGATCCAGGATTCTGAGAGAGCAGCAAAAATTAAAAATCCACATGAAGCCTCCTTCCTTTCTAGAATTTTTCCATCTGGATCTGACTGAAAAGTCATCCACAGGAGCGTGGCCCATCTCTTCACAGAGAAGCAAAGGTGAGTCCCTCAGAGCAGTACTGACAATTGCCAGTGCTGTGGGACCACGCGGGGGGCAGTAGGGTCTGGGGGAGCAGGTCTGGGTGGCTGTATTTAGGGCAGCTGTGATGTCAGCAGAAAGGAGGGCTTGAGCTGGGAATGTGGTACAATGGTTTCTTTGTCTCCCTCCCCTCCTGTCCTGCACACACAGCGAAACCACATTCTGACTTCATACCACGTGACCCACCATGGAGCTGCACAGCGGGACGCTGCTACCACCACAGCCCTGGTGTGCCATGTCGCCTCCCGTGCACTCGTACGTGCGTGTGCACACTCATACACACGTATTCATGCGCCCACGAGTGTACATATGTCGTGAGAAGCAAATTCACTCCTTTGCCTAGAACTGCGATGCCCAGTAGCCACGGGTAGCTATTAAAATTAATTCCAGGTAAATAAAATGTAAAATTGAGTTCCTCAGTCTCACTATCCCTATGTCAAGTGCTCCGTAGCCACATGCGGCTAGTGGCTGCCATATGGCCAGCACGGTCAGACTACACTTCCATTGTTGTGGAAAGCACTGGTCCGGGGCCTTCCACTGATGTCTGCTCCCACACACGGGCTGGTTTGCACTTGCTCTTCCCCTCACACTTGCTCACTCTTGTTCATAAAGGCACACACAGCTCGACACTCTCACCAAGGAGGCCTGCTTCTCTAGCTCTCCTTCTCCCTCTTTAGTCTTCCAATATCTGGGCATGGCCCCTGGGCCTAGCCCTGTACTGCAGCCTCTGGCCTCAGTCAGCTCCGCTCAGCCTGCGGAGAGTAACAGGGTGAAAGCATGACAGCTTACAATGGCAACAATGTCTGTTACTAAGGCTAGGATGAGTTTTGCAGACGTGCAGGGCTTTGGAAAGTCAGAGGGGGCAAACTTACCCTGGGTTGGGCAGGAGAACACAGGGGGACAGGAGACATTTGAGCACGGCCTGGAGGGTGGGGAGTGAGCAAACAGAGATAAGGATGTCTCTTCTGGCAGGGGAAGACGCATAAAGAAAGATACAGAAATGGGAAGTGTGGTGCATATGTAGGAATTGCTGTCACCCTTTTTGGCTGGCGTGTAGGTATGGACAGGAGAGGGGACAGGGAGAATGGACAAGTGGGTAGCTGCCAGGTAGAGCCAGGCTCAAGATGCTTCAGGATCCCTGAAGCGGGTAGGTAGGGATAAGATGAGATAGCTAAGGGCCCCAGAGGGCCTGAGGTCCATCCAGGTAGATAGAGGTACTGAGGGAGGCGAGGCAGGTGTCAGGCAGGATCAATTAATCACAGTACTGGATAATTTGCATATGAATCAGCCTTCCTTTACATGCCACAATTGCTTGCCCTCTCTAGACTAATTCCCTTTCTACACTGTACTGATTGTGGTAGAAGTGCTAACAATGAATTATTAAAGTCCATAATGAATAGCCATGACTATTTAATGATAGCCAGGGTATGAATATTGCAGATGATGGCTTCTATGGACTTTTTTCATCTCCTTGAGGGAGGGACATGGGCCTCTCCTGCCTTTGAGGTTTAGTCCCTAAGTAGGTGGGAGGCGGGGACAACTGTCAACTTCTCCCTGTCTCCAGGTCTCTGGGCACCTCATCTGCTCCAGACTTCGGCCTCTCTGTGTCCCCACTGACTGCACACTGCTGTCCCTCTTCCCTGAAATTGGAGAGCTGATTGGTCACCTTCCCCCTGGGAGCCTCAGGGTCTCAGGCTGGCAGAGTAGGGGCCAGCAGAGGAGGAGGAGAAGGAAAGGGGAGGGAGAAGCAGGAGGAAGAGGAAACAAGGATTTTTAAAAGGATAAGGAATAGGCAGGGGGCTGGGGCTGCCTTCCTAGGCCACCCCACACGCAGGGTGTCTCGAGTTATGGGGACTTAGAAGGCTGAGAGGGACCCAGTACATTCTCAGCTGGGTTAGGGCCTGTCTCCTTCCTGATAGCATTCTGTAAGGTCTTGACTGCAGCCCTCTGTGGCTTCTGGGGAGACTCTCCTGAGGGCCGGGCAGACTCCTTCCTTCTTTTGCCTGGGAGCCCAGGAGAGTGAACAAGAGCCATTTCTTCCTCCAGGTCTCCTCGAAAGGCCCTCAGCACAGGGCTCATTGCTCGTTGCTCCTTTGGAGAAGCTCAGAGAGGTCAAGGAGGGAGGAGGTCAAATGACTCTTTATGTTTGCCCAGGGAGAGGTCTTGCTGAGGGCTTCTGGTACCCTCACCAACCCTGCTTCCCTCTCCCAGGCATGCGCCTCCCACTGCCCTATGGTCAGTGCCTTCCCATGTGCCCCCACCCTGCAGGGTGCCCACAGCAGTGGAGAGGGCAGTGAGAGGTGATGGCATTGATGGGAGAAGGGGCACGAGGTTTGGGCAGCCCAGGATCTGACGGGAGGGGTGTGCGTGTGTGTGTGTGTGTGCGTGTGTGTGTGTGTGTGTGTGCGCGCTCACACGCACGCGTGCACACTGCACATGTGTGTTGCCTGTATGCACTGTGAGGGAGAAGAGGATTTGGAAGATTGCATGAGAGAGGAAAGAAAATCGGTTAAGGCATAGGAAAGGCAAGAGGAAGGGGGAGGGACCATGGAGGGTGCTAGATGGGAAGGAGGAGGACCGAAGGGGCAGGAAAAAAAAGAGCCCACCCCACCAACCCCAAAGCTTCCTCCCCAGGCATCCCATCCCCCAACTCCAAGGATGACAATTAGAAGGCCACTGCAGATAGGTTTGGGTCATTTCCACATGCTTTATTCCAGCAATCAAAATAATTAAAAACATCTCAAATTATTATACACATACAAAATAGGTACAGAGTCTCTTGCTTCCTCCCACCCCAGGGGGAAAATTGCTTTGTGCTTTGGGAAGTTTGTGCTCCGAAACCCACGAGAGAGGACGCAGGACAGACCAAGAGAGAGGCGTGAGGATGGGAGGCAGTTGAGGAGGAAGGGGTTTCAGAGAAGAAAGAGGTCTGGAGAGAGAGGCCTGGGCAGGCCCGAGGCGTGAGGGGGGTGGAGAGAGAGGGTGGAGAGTGAGTGGCACTTTCTGGAGCCTCAGCTCTCTCTCCTCCGTGTTAAATAGCACCTTTAGAAAATTCACATGAGTCCCCATCCACAAGAAAATAAACCAAAGGATTAAAAAGACTTTGAACAAAAAAGGAACATTTGCTGGCCTGGGGGAGAGGGGGGCGTCTCAACTTCTATAGCACCAGTGATCCCCTTGCCACCCCACCCCCCCCATCACAGAGATGTAGCACCTTTGATATAAAACGAGAAGCCGCTTCCACCCTGCCCCTGCCCCGCCCCCACGCAGTTGCCCCGGTGACACATATAGAGGTAGTCTTTCAGCAACACAGTTACACGAGGAACACAGCAGTCTCTCCCGCCCAGCCCTGTTGCACGGGGATCGACACATTTCCACGCTGTCACAGCCCCTCTTGACTTTTCCAAGCCCGGCGTCGAGGGGCCAGTGGTCCCCTGGCATGACCCCCTCAAAAACGAAGGGAGGGTACATTGCCAGGGCCAAGGGACGCCAGATGGTAAGGCTTCTTTGGTAGTTTGAGAACCCCAGGTCCCCCCAGGGTTTGGGGGTGCTGGGTAAGGGGAGTGGGCTGGGAGTGTGGGGGCCATTTGGGTGTTTTAGCATTGCCTTTGGTTGCTGGGCAGACAATGCATGCTATCCTGTGTCTTTTGGGGAGACTTAGATTTGGGGAGCAGTGGAGGGAGGCCCCAAGAAGGCATGGAGAAAGGAGGAGAAAGGGCAGCGTTGGGGTATCATAAGCCCAATGGGCAGAAAAGGACTTACCCCCACATGGGTCTTCAAGCAAGTGGACCAAGCTTCCTTTTTTAAAAAGTTATTTATTTATTCTTTTTTTTGGTTTTTGGTAAGGTTGAATGCGTTTTTGGTTTTTGGTCATGTTCAGTTGGTCAAAGATAAAAACTAAGTTTGAGAGATGAATGCAAAGGAAAAAAAAATTTTCCAAAGTCCATGTGAAATTGTCTCCCATTTTTTGGCTTTTTGGGGGGTTCAGTTTGGGTTGTCTGTCTGTTTCCAGGGTTAGGGGTGAGTGGGTTGGGTGGGAGGGAGCCAGGCTGGGCTGGAGGGAGTTTACAGGAAGCAGACAGGGGCAATGTCGATGCCGAATTCCTGGTCTGGGGCGCCAACGTCCAAGGGGGCCACATCGATGATGGGCAGGCGGGAGGTCTTGGTGGTTTTGTATTCGATCACTGTCTTGCCCCAGGCTCCAGTGTGACTCTGGGGTGAAGGGAAGACATTGGGAGAGGGGCGTCACCAAGCGGGAGTGGTGAGGTGAGAACTATGGCCTGCCTGGAAAACCAAAGCCCAGAGAGGGGACCCTGCCGGGGACTCACCGTGCAGCCATCGTAGGTGACAGTGTAGGTGAATCGGCTGTTGCCCTCGGCCCGGAGCTCGATCTCGTTGGAGCCCTGGAGGAGCAGGGACTTCTTGAGGTTGCCTGTGTGCTGGTCCATGTAGGCCACGCTGTTCTTGCAGTGGTAGGTGATGTTCTGAGAAGCCTCGGTGGACATCAGGCGCAGGAAGGTCAGCTGGATGGCCACATCGGCAGGGTCGGAGCCCTGGCCGCCATACTCGAACTGCAGAGGGTAGGGAGAGCGAAGAGTGAGTGACCGTGCTGGAGTCTCTAGTCCTGGTCTCCCTTCCTGGAGTCCTCAGACAATCTTAGCGAACCCCCACGTCCAGAGATGGCCTCACTTGCCCACGGGAACCCTATGTACCCAGGACACCTGCCTCCCAGCCCGGCTCTGTCCATCACACCTAGAAGAGGTCTAGAGTACCCAAGACCTTCCTTCACGCCCCTTCAGAGCCCTCGCCAGTCCATCTCGTGAGAGTGGCCCCAGAGTCCAGCTCACGCACCTGGAATCCTCCGGTCATGCTCTCGCCGTACCAGACGTGTTTCTTCTCTTTGGGGTTCTTGCTGATGTACCAGTTCTTCTGGGCCACAGTGGGCTGAGTGGGGTACACGCAGGTCTCGCCTGTCTCCATGTTGCAGAAGACCTTGATGGCGTCTAGGTTGCAGCCTTGGTTGGGGTCAATCCAGTATTCTCCTGCAATGGGGCAGGGCAAGATGGAGTCAGAGAGTGTCTGGGAGGCGAAGCACGCATGGGTATCATCAGAGCCCCTAGGGCCTCAGCTGTGTCGTGGCGGGAGGAGCAGGACGGGGCGGGGCATGGGCGGGGGCAGGGGCGGGGCAGGCCCTCACCGCTCTTCCAATCAGAGTGGCACATCTTGAGGTCGCGGCAGGTGCGGGCGGGGTTCTTGCGGCTGCCTTCAGGGCTCCGGATGTTTTCGATCTGCTGGCTCAGGCTCTTGAGGGTGGTGTCTACCTCGAGGTCACGGTCACGGACAACATTGGCATCATCGGCCCGGTAGTAGCGGCCGCCATCGTGAGCCTTCTCTTGAGGTGGCTGGGGCAGGAAGCTGAAGTCGAAACCGCCGCTGGGAGGACCAGGGGGACCAGGAGGGCCAGGAGGGCCAGGGGGACCCTGCGCAGAGAGGGAGGAGTGCGGGGATTACTGGGGTCCGAGCGTTCTCCGGACTGGAATGCCATGGACAGACAGGGTGGGGAACTACGTACAACAGGACCAGCATCACCAGTGCGACCACGAGGACCAGGGGGGCCAATGGGGCCTGGAAGACCGTTCAGTCCATCTTTGCCAGCAGCACCAGCAGAGCCAGGGGGACCCTGCAGGGAGAAGATGGTTTAAAAAAAAAAAAAAAAAAGACTGTCAGAAAACACAGGACCAGCCCAACTCTGGCAGAGAAGCCTCCCCACCCCCGCCTGGTGCTGGCTCTACAGCTTCATCATCGCTGCTTCCCACAGCCCGGCCAGGGAACCTTTTGTGGAAGAAATAAATGGGAAGGGGAAGCCAAGGGCTGGGTAAAATTGTCCAGAACTCTTCTTCCCTTCCTTTAACACTTGCCCTGGACCCTTCTCCAGAGAGGTAAAGGGCCCTGAAGTGAGCCTAAGCTTAGGACCCATGAAGAGGAGGTGGATAGAGGGATGACTTACGCGGGGACCAGCAGGACCAGAAGCTCCAGAGGGACCTTGTTCACCAGGAGAGCCCTGAAGGACAGATGCAAAGGCAATTCAGTCCCATTGTGGGTCAAATTCAGCCAGCAACCTAGCCTCCCCCCTCTTTTTTTCTGGAAATCTATTCCTAGGGTGTCCATAAGCTGAGACCCCTCCCACAATCCTTCTTCATGTACCCCTTGCCCTCTCAGAAGCTCCTTGGAAATGTCCATAAATCTTCAGACCCCATTTCCCACCAGGGAGGAATGAAGATGACTATTCAGAGAGGGAAACTGAGGCAAAGTGGGCTCCATCATCATACAGCAGGGCACAGGAAGATGTAAGAGAAGAATCAATGGCATTGGGGGCTGGGGAAGGGTTGAGTATACTCACAGGGGGGCCAGGGGGACCCTGGAGACCGGAGAAACCACGGTGACCCTTTATGCCTCTGTCGCCCTGTTCGCCTGTCTCACCCTTGTCACCACGGGGACCTTGGGGTCCCTAGAAGAGAAGAGGGAACAGGTTGTCAAGTGGAAGGTCCATTAGCACTGAGTGGGGTGCAGTCCATGCCTGGACAAGGATTCCGAGGACACACAGGTCACTTACAGTGGGGCCACGGGCACCAACGGGGCCGACGGGACCAGCAGGACCAGCAGGACCCTGGGAAAAGCAAAGAGAGCATTAGATCCTGGCCAGGGAGGCCCGAGGCTGAGGGCTGGCACAGCCTGAACTGCAGGATGAGACCACCCCTTGGCCAGACCCCTCTTTCTTCACATCCTTTCCCACTATGTCTATCTCTCCTAAGCCCCAGATGAAACTTCATGTGAGCTGGGCAAATACCTGAGGACAATCCCATTCCTCG
This sequence comes from Pteropus vampyrus, assembly GCF_000151845.1. NCBI lineage: Eukaryota > Metazoa > Chordata > Mammalia > Chiroptera > Pteropodidae > Pteropus > Pteropus vampyrus. The sequence goes on along the minus strand of NW_011888885.1, from coordinate 5,324,731 downwards.
GGAGAAGATGGGGTACTTATTGAAACGGGGGCCTCCAGGCTAAACTGTGGCTCAGTGTTTTCAGGGAGGCCAAGAACCTGGATATCTTGCAAGACCTCCTCTCCTTCCCCTTCTCAGTGAAGTCAGATGGACATCTGCCAGCTCCTAGGCAGGCCTGGAAAGTCCCTGGCCTGGCCAGAAGCAGTAAGCAAGCGCCCAGCTACTTACAGTCTCACCACGGTCGCCACTCTTGCCAGCAGGGCCAACGGGGCCAGGGGCACCAGGAGCACCAGGGGCGCCGGGGGCTCCAGCAGGGCCAGTCTCACCACGGTCACCCTGGCAAGGAAGAGGAAGGAAGTGTGGTTAGCCCCAACTGAAAGGGCCAGGCTCGGGCAGGGGAGCAGCAGGTGGGGCTGTGGCCCGGGGGTGCAGCTGTCTTACCTTGGGGCCAGGAGAACCATCTCGTCCAGGGGAGCCTTCAGCACCGGGAGATCCCTGCAGAGAGACGGACAGACGTGTGTCAGCCAGGGGAGGGAGGCGAAGGCGAAGGCCCAAATGACCATGCTGAGGGCACTGGAATGGGGACGGCGACTGCTTACCTCACGTCCAGACTCGCCAGGGGGTCCAGCCAATCCAGGGGGGCCCATGGGACCAGGGGGGCCACGTTCACCACTTGTTCCAGAAGGACCTTGTTTGCCAGGTTCACCCTGAGGAAGAAGAAAGAGTCAGGCCAGAGATGGGGTAGGGGAAGCCCCAAGAAACCCCCAGACCATCTACCGTGTCGATTCTCATCAGCTCCACCACCCTCATCCTGTGCCCTCCAACTCATGTGACAGTTGTTCTTGGGGTCCCCTAAGGTGAGGGGGCACTCACAGAGGGGCCAGGAAGACCGGGGAAGCCTCTTTCTCCTCGCTGACCGGGCAGGCCAACCACACCACGTTGTCCGGCAATGCCCTGAGGTCCGGGAGTGCCAGGAGCACCCTGTGGGAGGCAGACAGCAGTGAGTTGCCTCACAGTGGCCAGGAACCATGCCCCTGCCTTGGACACTTTCAGAGCTGGAACTCACAGCAGGTCCGTCAGCACCAGGGGATCCTTTCTCGCCAGCGGGGCCGGGAGGACCAGGGGGGCCAGCTTCACCAGGACGTCCAGCGGGGCCAGTCTCACCACGGGGGCCTTTGCCGCCTTCTTTGCCAACAGGACCAGGAGGGCCAGGGGGCCCAGCATTTCCCTGGATGGGGAGAAGAGGGGCTGTCAGATTCCAGTGTATTTGGGAGCTCCACTGAGGCCTCAGTCAGGCCCACTACGCTCTTCACAGCCTGTGTCCCCGACCTGCTCCCCCAGAGCAGTGGAGTCTCCACCACAGATACTTACAGAGGGGCCGGGAGGACCAACTCGGCCAGCAGCACCAGGGAAACCAGTAGCACCCTGGCCAAAGAAGACGAAGAAGCAGTCAGGAGAACAGCCCCTCACCTGGCCCATTCGCCCCTCCCTCCGAATGCGGGCTGAGGACAGCCTCAGTACAGACACAGAGTGAGACACTTACAGGGGGACCGGCACTGCCACGAGCACCTTTGGGTCCAGGAGCACCAACGTTACCCTGAGGGAGAGCAAAGAGGCATCAAAGCTGGGCCAGTCTTGGGTCCAGGCTTGTTGGCAGCTTGGGGAGCAGAGAGTGAGATACTCACAATGGGGCCGGGAGGTCCAGCGGGTCCAGCAGGGCCAGCGGGACCAGCATCGCCTTTAGCACCAGCATCACCGGGTTCACCTTTAGCACCAGGTTGGCCATCAGCACCCTGAGGAAGGAGGGAGTATGGTGAGCAGAGGAGGGAGACATGCCAGCAGAGGGAGTCGGGTGGTTCCACGGGGCTGAGCTAGGCCAGTAACTCTAGGCAGGAAGATGCTCAAATGGGAGACGTTTCCTTCCCCACCCTCCTTTCCCAACTCAGGCCTATGCCTCTGTCCTCATCCAGTCACCCAAGGTCCCAGATCCTATTTGGTGGTGAAAAATGAAGGGAGTCTTGGTACTCACAGGGGGGCCAGCAAAACCAGCAGGACCGGGGGGACCAGGTTCACCACGGTCTCCCTAGAAGAAAAGGAAGTAAACTGGAGAGAGGCCCTGACATGGGGGTGGGGGTGGGGGTGGGGGTGCTGGAGGGACAGGTGAGGAGGAGGGGCCCTGAGGAGCATTCCCCAGGGCCCAGGGGGCAGGAGCAGTGTTGGAGAAAGAACAGAAAGAGGATGGGGTGGGGGGCGGTACGGAGGAAGAGAAGGGCCAAGGATGGGGCCTTAACAGGGTCTTCTGTACTCACAGGGGCACCACGAGCTCCAGTGGGACCAGCAGGACCGCTGGGACCGGATTCTCCCTGAGAGAGACAGACATGAGGCTCAGGGTCAGGGCCCATCCTGAATACTCCTGGCAGATGACCCCAGAGAGACTCCCCTCCCTTCGGGACCTGCTTTCCTCGGAGAGCCATGCCCAGGCTTGCTGGGAATGCTGTGTTAGGGAAGCAGGTGGGGAGGCGGCCACCTCACCTTGTCACCAGGGGCACCAGCGGGGCCAGGAGGACCAATGGGGCCAGTCAGACCTCGGACACCATCTTTGCCAGGGGCACCATCAGCACCTTTGGGACCAGCATCGCCCTAAAGACATAGGAAAGCTTGAGACTTCCAGCATGGGGCAAGGAGGTGACCTAGCATGTCTTGCTGATGTCTGAGACTCCTTCCCAGCTCTGCTCCGCATCCCCCATGCTGAGGACTTAAGACTTTTCAGGGGAA
>NW_011888885.1:5314762-5320067 GCF_000151845.1 Pteropus vampyrus | reverse complement strand
GCGCCCCTAGGTCCCTCCTGTTTACTTCGAGTGGAATTTTTAAAGGTGCCTTGGGCCCTGGGGAAACGTCTTTGCTGGCTTCTACCGCTGGTCCCTTAGCCTCTCCCCACAGACGTGCCCCTTCAGCTCCTCTTTCCACCCTCTTCCCTTCCTTCTTTCTGTCATATGCGTGCGGTGACCTGAGCTGCAAGGACTTTCATTTCCTCTGATACCTCCTTTTGAACCTTAAAGAACTCCCAAGATTTGTGGGTGACTATCATATATAAGGCCCACCTTATCCCCATGTGTGTTTGTGGGGTGCACCAACAATACTTCTTATTTCCAGGGATAGAGAGGTGGTAGTGGTGCCAGGAGGGGTTTCTCATTTTGTGAATAGGGAGACTGAGGTCCAGAGAGGGGCAGTGAGTGGCCTGAGGCCACACAACAGGTCAGTGGCAGAGCTGGGCTCAGAAGCCAGGGCTTTCGCCTTCCAGAGTGTCTGTCCCTGGCTCTGTGACACTCCTCCCTGAATACTCACAGCAGCACCTTTAGGCCCAGGGAATCCCATCACACCAGCCTGACCACGGGCACCAGGGGGGCCTGGAGGTCCAGGGCGACCATCTTGACCAGCGGGACCCTGAGGGTGAAAGGCACAAAATCAGAGGCGAGAACAGACGGTGGGCGGTCAGAAGAGTGGGCGCAGGCCGGGGGCGCGATACTTACAGCGGGGCCAGTTTTGCCATCAGGGCCGGGACTGCCGGGGCTTCCAGTCAGACCCTAAGGGGGAGTCGAGAGGTGCGGCCAGGGTCGGGGAGAAAGGGGATGGAGGAGGAAAAAGAGTGGAAGCTGGGGTGAGGGACACTCCAGAAGGCAGATCTCCAGAGCACCTCCTCCCTCCAGACCCAACATCGAACGGGCAGGGTCCTAGGCCAAGGGCTGGGGGTCTCACCTTGGCACCAGGCAGACCAGCTTCACCGGGGCGACCAGCTTCACCGGGAGAGCCTTTGGGGCCAGCAGGGCCAGGAGAACCACGTTCACCAGCGGGACCCTGGTTGGAGGGGAGGTCACAGGAACAGTTAGGGTCTCAAGTCTGGGCCTCTTTACCAGGGGCCAGAATCTTCTTCCTCCCAGGGAGGTGGGGGACTTTGAGGGGCATTATTGGAGGTGGGAAGGTCAAGGGGAGGCCAAGTGTGAAGAGGGAAGTCTGCAGCCACAGCATGGAATACTAATGACTGGGATAGGATGGGTACGAGGGGGCTGATGACAACTGTAAGAAGGAAGTAATAGGCAAGAAGCAGCAGGGTCAGCCTCTAGCCGTGATGAGTAGTTACCTTGGGACCAGCTACACCATCTGCACCAGGAAAACCACGGCTACCAGGTCCACCCTGCAGGAGGAGAGGAGGTCAGTGAGCTCAGACGTGGGACACCGGACTGGCACTGGGGGCGGAGAAGAGGACACTTACACGCTCGCCAGGGGGTCCAGGCAGGCCGGAAGGTCCGGGTTCACCCCGGGCTCCTCGTTTTCCTTCTTCTCCAGCAGGGCCAGGGGGTCCTTGAATACCAGTGGGGCCCTGGAGAGAGCAGAGAAGAGGGGACAGCCTGTAGAGAGGGCCCGTCCTGATGCCAGCTCCGGAGCCGGCTGGAGCCTAGCCTCCAGCACCAGGCGCTCCCGGCCCTCCCCGAATCTCCCTCGAGGCGTTTCCAGGCAGGTGGGCTGAGCCGCAGGGGGACTTACGGGCTCTCCCTTGGCGCCAGCGTCTCCTTTGTTGCCAGGAGCACCAGGTTCACCCTGTGTGGGGGGAGGAGCAGAGGTTGAGCAGAGTGTTGGGGCAGTTCAGTTGGCCTTGATCTTCATGCTTCCTAGGGGACGGCTGCAGTGGAGCCAGTGCAGAGTTGGGCATGAATGAGAGAGTGGTACTTACGCTGTTACCCTTGGGACCAGGGGGGCCGCCGGGGCCCTGGGGTCCAGAGGGGCCTCTGGCACCAGGAAAACCGGGAGCACCAGCAATACCAGGAGCGCCCTGTAGGGGGCAGAGCAGGTTGAGCTTAAGGAGTGGAGGGCACAGGGCAGGTGGGAGGTGGGCATCAGGGACAGCTCTGAAATCCATAGGATACTTACGTTAGCACCTTTAGCACCAGGCTGTCCATCAGCACCAGGGTTTCCCTGTGGCACAGAAAGAAGCAAGTGAGTGACAGGCAAGGGTTCTGAGCTGGGGAGGGGTACAGGGCCACTGAGGAGGCAATACTCACAGCAGGGCCAGCAGCACCAGCAGGGCCAGGAGGGCCTGGCTCACCACGCACGCCCTGGGGACCTTCAGAGCCCCGGGATCCTTGGGGACCAGCTTCGCCCTGGATGAGAAGAAAGGACTTGTCAGGAGCCACTCTAGGAGCCCAACCTCACCTTTGGATGGTGTGTGGTGAAGAGCGGGGACAGAAGACCAAGAATCAGGACTCTGAGATCAGAAAAAGGGACCCCAGGACAAAGATGCTGGGGAATGGGCTTCTCTCTTGCCCACTCTGGGTCCCTCTGGTTTGGGGAGCAAGAAGATCCCTCGGCCTGTGGGAGCTATGCTCAGAAGAGGACAGGGGTCTCACCTTAGCACCGACAGCACCGGGGAATCCAGGAGGACCGGCGGGACCAGTGGGACCCTGTGCATGAAAGGGAGATGTTAGCAAGAAGGAAGGTGGCAGCTGCAAGTCACGCTTGGGACAGAAGAGGTCTCGGAGTTCAGACCAACACAGCCTACCCCCAGTGTCATCCCCAAGAGATGACGCTGAGACCCCCACCCACTCCCAGGCACTGAGGTCTAGGGGTCATACTTACGGGAGGTCCAGCAGCACCAGTAGCACCATCATTTCCACGAGCACCCTGCAGGACAGAGGGGAAGCCCCGATTATGTCCACTGAGCACTGGTTGGTCCTTGTAACTCCTGAGGGAAACCCTTTCAGATCCCAGGGATCCCCCAAGGGGCCAGGAGTACTCACAGCAGGGCCAGGGGCTCCAGGGCGACCTCTCTCACCAGGCAGACCACGGGGGCCCTGACAGCAAAACCAAGAGAAGGCAGGTGAGATGGGAGATACACTCCCTTCCCTCAAGCCCCCATCTTGTCCCTACACCCTGCTCCCTCTCTTCCTTCTAGAAGTGGACTTACCATCTGACCAGGAGCTCCATTTTCACCAGGGCTACCAGGCTCACCCTATAGAGCAGAGATCAGAATTAGAAATTCGTTCACGGTGGGACTGGATGGGAGGTGGAGGACCACGATATTCAGACAGCCTCTTACCTTGGGACCGGCAGGACCAGAATCTCCCTTGGCACCATCCAAACCACTGAAACCCTAAGATAGGAAGGGGGGCCAAGGTGAGACCCTGTGGAGGGGGTGGACCACCTTGACTCCCACCCAGACCTGAGAAGATGCTTCAGGAGTTCACCACAGCCATTCCGCTGTCTCTGAACTACACTAAACCTCAGCTGGCCCAAGGTCTCATCAAATCTCTTTATTGGTATTTCCTTCCCAATGGAGAGAAGTTTTTTTTGATATCTACTCTCTATCCTGTGGGACTTCTGCAGCTGTCGCCCACCATGACACACGCCAAGATCCTTTGGGGAAGGGGCTAGAATGGTGGGCTGCTGAGACTTTGGGAGCTTAGATGAATCAAAGGGGACTCACTCTGTGTCCTTTCATTCCAGGGAGACCAGCTGTTCCGGGCAATCCTCGAGCACCCTGGAGCAAAAAGAAAAGAAAGACAGGACCATTAGAAGACACCGCTGTGGACACAGCCCCCAGTGAAGCCCAAATACAGCAAAGCCGGAGGCCAGACATACTATCCTGCTCACCTGAGGTCCAGGAGGCCCACGCTCACCAGGGCGACCAGGCTTTCCAGCTTCACCCTGAGGGATGGAGGAAAGGCCTTAGTGCCTGTGACACTGGGCTGGAAAAGTGTGGAAGGTCTGAATCTTCTTGGGATTGTTGGGGGTCAGATGTAGGGGCCCAGAATTTTATCTTTAAATTTAAAGCACAGTTTAAATCTACCATGAAACTCTTTATTTGGTGAACTTTAATTCCCTCCAAAGGAATTCCTATTTATTTCTGTCACCAGCATTTCAGTCTCGCCATATGGAGAGCAAATCTGAGGTGCTGACAGCAGTTAAGATTAAGGAAGTCATTCACCCTGAGGGATGGGGATGGTGGCTGGGGTGAGGGGAAGAGCCGTCACTCCTGATGGGGAGATAGGGAAACATCCCTTGAAGGGTAGACATCATTGTTCAAGGGAAGTCCTGTGCATCAGGGAGAACTTGACCTCCTTTCCTGGGTACCACCACTGAAGATGGTGGGCCATTGGGGTGGAGATTATAGGGACTCAGCTCATAGAGGCAGTGTGGGTCAGATGATATCTTCTCATGGGGGCTACTTACATCGTCTCCGTTCTTGCCAGGGGGGCCAGGGGGACCACGGGGACCCATGGGACCCTAGAAGAGATAGGAGAAGAGAAGATTAGAATCACCAAGATAATGGCAACAAGAAAGGGAAGGCTGGGATTGGAAGAAGGAGGAAAGGAAGACTCCAGATGGGGGCGGAGCATCCATATATTTGTAGAAAGAGTGTGTATTTGTACAGAGTACAAGTTAGGGGACACTTACTGAGGCTCCAGGCTCGCCAGGCTCACCAGGGGGACCTTGGAAACCTTGGGGACCCTGAAGGACAAGGAGAGGGGGCGGGGTTAGAAGGGCAGGTCTCTGCCAACCTTTCCTCATCTCACCATGAGATCTTGGAGCACGTTCCCTGCCCTCATCCCAACACTCCGCCCAAAAGACCAAAGCCCAAGGTGGCGTATGAAGACATCCTGGATACTCACAGGTGCACCAGGGGGGCCAGGGAGACCACGAGGACCAGAAGGACCCTACAAAAGAAAAGAAAGGGTGGCCACAGTGATACCTCTGTGGGAAAGTGCAGCCTGGGTCTAGTCTTGCTTTCTCCCATTGATTCCTGTTGAAACCACCCAGTTGTCTTGCATCCTTGAAAGACAAGGATGCAAGACAACTGGGTGGTTTTATCGTGATCTCTTAAGTTATCTCTGCCACCTCCGTTTACCATCACTGGCCCATCTTGTCTGGATCCCCATCAGCTCTTCTGTCATCTCTGCTCCCCCTGGTGGCTTACCATGGGGCCAGGCACGGAAACTCCAGCTGATTTCTCATCATAGCCATAAGACATTTGGGGAGCAAAGTTCTAGAAAAAACAAGAGAGAATGTATGAGAAAGTGGGGTCGGGGAGTGAGCTGAAATGCAGAACACATCATCCAATAATGGGACAAACTGACATCA
>NW_011888885.1:5303462-5314712 GCF_000151845.1 Pteropus vampyrus | reverse complement strand
GGGTCAGATGTAGGGGCCCAGAATTTTATCTTTAAATTTAAAGCACAGTTTAAATCTACCATGAAACTCTTTATTTGGTGAACTTTAATTCCCTCCAAAGGAATTCCTATTTATTTCTGTCACCAGCATTTCAGTCTCGCCATATGGAGAGCAAATCTGAGGTGCTGACAGCAGTTAAGATTAAGGAAGTCATTCACCCTGAGGGATGGGGATGGTGGCTGGGGTGAGGGGAAGAGCCGTCACTCCTGATGGGGAGATAGGGAAACATCCCTTGAAGGGTAGACATCATTGTTCAAGGGAAGTCCTGTGCATCAGGGAGAACTTGACCTCCTTTCCTGGGTACCACCACTGAAGATGGTGGGCCATTGGGGTGGAGATTATAGGGACTCAGCTCATAGAGGCAGTGTGGGTCAGATGATATCTTCTCATGGGGGCTACTTACATCGTCTCCGTTCTTGCCAGGGGGGCCAGGGGGACCACGGGGACCCATGGGACCCTAGAAGAGATAGGAGAAGAGAAGATTAGAATCACCAAGATAATGGCAACAAGAAAGGGAAGGCTGGGATTGGAAGAAGGAGGAAAGGAAGACTCCAGATGGGGGCGGAGCATCCATATATTTGTAGAAAGAGTGTGTATTTGTACAGAGTACAAGTTAGGGGACACTTACTGAGGCTCCAGGCTCGCCAGGCTCACCAGGGGGACCTTGGAAACCTTGGGGACCCTGAAGGACAAGGAGAGGGGGCGGGGTTAGAAGGGCAGGTCTCTGCCAACCTTTCCTCATCTCACCATGAGATCTTGGAGCACGTTCCCTGCCCTCATCCCAACACTCCGCCCAAAAGACCAAAGCCCAAGGTGGCGTATGAAGACATCCTGGATACTCACAGGTGCACCAGGGGGGCCAGGGAGACCACGAGGACCAGAAGGACCCTACAAAAGAAAAGAAAGGGTGGCCACAGTGATACCTCTGTGGGAAAGTGCAGCCTGGGTCTAGTCTTGCTTTCTCCCATTGATTCCTGTTGAAACCACCCAGTTGTCTTGCATCCTTGAAAGACAAGGATGCAAGACAACTGGGTGGTTTTATCGTGATCTCTTAAGTTATCTCTGCCACCTCCGTTTACCATCACTGGCCCATCTTGTCTGGATCCCCATCAGCTCTTCTGTCATCTCTGCTCCCCCTGGTGGCTTACCATGGGGCCAGGCACGGAAACTCCAGCTGATTTCTCATCATAGCCATAAGACATTTGGGGAGCAAAGTTCTAGAAAAAACAAGAGAGAATGTATGAGAAAGTGGGGTCGGGGAGTGAGCTGAAATGCAGAACACATCATCCAATAATGGGACAAACTGACATCATGCGCCTCCTGATGGGATGCACTAAGCTGGACAACAACATCACATGTCAGATAGTCCTGCCAAAATGCATCACTCGAATCTAATCATGAAGACACATCCAACAAACCCAAACTGAGGAACAGTCTACAAAACAACTGGCTTCTTCAAAAAATGTCGGTGTCATGAAAGACAAAAAAAGTCTGAGGAAATGTTCCAGTTGAAAGCAAACTAGAGAGACATGACAATTAAGTCCATGACCCTGGATTGGATTTGGATTCCAGATAAGGAAAAAAAAAAAAAATGCTATCAAGGACATTATTGGGACATTGGTGAAATTTGAATATGGACTGCATATTAGATACGATATTGTATTAATGTTAAATTTCCCAAATGTAATCATTGTGCAATGATATGTAAGGGAATGTGCTTGTTTTCTGGAAATACACACTAAAGTATTTAGGAGCAAAGGGACAAAGTATCAGCAACTTACTCTCAAATAACTGATGCAGAGAGAAAAATAACGATAATTATCTGTATACAGAGACAGAGACTGATAAAGCAAATGTGACAAACTGTGAAGGGGATATGAGAATACTTTGCACTGTTCTCGCAACTTTTCTATAAGATTGCAATTATTTCAAAATACAAAATATACCATCTGCCAAAAACAAAAACAAAAACAAAAACAAAGAAAACAACAGGGGTTTGGGGAGGAGAGGAGCACACAAGGCCTTCCTCGAGTGTCTGCACTCTATACTTACTCCTCCGAGGCCAGGGGGTCCGGGAGGTCCAGGAGGTCCGGGGGGTCCGGGGAGTCCAGGCTGGCCAGGGATGCCATCTCGGCCAGGGGGGCCTGAGGGTCCCTGAAGAGGGAGAGGGTGGGCAGGGTGAATGCAGGCCAGGAGCCACCGCACCTCCAGCCCACAACAGCTGAGAGCCCAATGCTTACCCTTGGGCCTCGGGGGCCGGTGTCTCCTTTGGGTCCCTTTGGGGTTGGGGGAGAAGAAATAAAATAAGCTAAGTTAGAGAAAGGAGGACCATGGGGAGTCACGGGCGGGATGGCAAAAGTCGAGGGCAGAGGATTATTACCTCGACTCCTGTGGTTTCTTGGTCCGTAGGCGACACTAGGGGGAGAAGATACGCGGGTTAGAGGCAGGGTTTGCTCCAGCGTCCCAGGCGGCAGAGGTCTGTCTCCCGGGCACAGGTCGAGAGAGTGGCCCAGCCCTCCCCAGTCCCAGGCCCGAAGCCCTACCCTCGCCGTCGGGGCAGACCGGGCAGCACTCGCCCGGGGGGGCTACGGCGCCGGGGCAGTTCTTAGTGTCCTCGCAGATCACGTCATCGCACAGTACGTTGCCATTGTCGCAGACACAGATCCGGCAGACTTCGGGTTTCCATACTTCTCGGTCATGGTACCTGAGGCCGTTCTGTACGCAGGTGACTGGTGGGACTGAGGCAAGAGAGGAAGAGCGAGGCTGTCTGCGGCGCCCGAGCCTCCCACCTCAGGGCTCCGGGGACCCCAACCCTACCGCCCGTCCCCTCAGTCTTAGAGACACATTTAGATTTTCCATTTCCCGCCTCTTCCCCTCACCCCCTCTTTCCCCCATATCCTTAAAAGTTCATCTGCTCCTCATCAGCGCCAGTGACAGCGCTGAGGCTCCTGGCCAGGGCGGCTATAACTCTTTCCAGTTCTCAGGAATTTAAACAAAGCTTTAGGCGGGGGTTGCTTCCAACTCCAACCTCAGCCCATTGGTGCTGAGGCCAAGTGAAATAAAAAGCCCAGAGGGGGGAGGGGGTGGGGGGAGGAGAAAGAACAGGAGGGGCTCCAGCAAGAGGGCAGGCTTGTGGGGAGTGGTCTGGGTGGTGACAGGAGGAGGCGCTGGGAGGAGAGATGGGAGGTCCAGCCCCCATTCCGCCCCATTCCCTGGGCAGGTGGGATGGCGTGGGCGGGGCTTGGAGGATGGGGAAGGGCCGATTGGCGTGGGGTCCTGCCCAGAAATTTGACATGTACCTCCAGAGTTGGAGACGCCCTGACCTCCAGCGCCTAGACATCTCAAAAGCCCTCTCTCAGGAACAACCCCTGTTTCCCAAAGCCAGCCAGTGCCTCTGGGTCACTCCTTAACCAAAGAACCCAGAAGTCCACAAATAGTAATGAAGTTAGTTGTTAACCAGGCCCACCGCGCGAGCGTTACCCAGACAGCCACTAGATGGCGGGCAACACTAAACGGTTTGCCTAGACTGGCCACTTCCTTTAGAGATAGAGGCTATTCCATCCCCAGGTTTATTTTCCAGGTCTATTTTCCAGGTCTAGAGGTGGGGATCGCACTCGGCAATAACTCAAGTCTTCCCGCTCCAGCTCCAGCGCGGGGAAGCACTGGACGGAGAGGTGCGGTGCACCGTATTGATCAGCAGAGGGCGCAAGGACCCCGCCCTGCGCAGGCCGCGCCAAAGTTTCTCAAGCTCCAACCCGCCCACTCTCCGTGCCCCCTCCCCCCTCAGCCCAGCACTCCCGCGGCCGCAGCAACACTGTCTAGCCTGCAGAGAGGGCAAACAATTTTTCCTTATGAATCATCCCACAGCCTTCCTGATAGCTTTTACATCTTGGGCTCCAAATACTCAGCTTGGCGCCCCCATCCCATCTTCGACGTACTTTCCCCTACTCCGAGCTCAGACACCCTTTTCTCCGGTTGTACTACTACACCGTGCGCGCTCAGGACTCCGTCCTGTGCTAACCACGCCGCGCTCCATCCTCCCCTCCTGCTCCTGAGTGCGCTCATCTCCACCCTCCACCTAGGGTGGGCTCCCTTCTCTCCCAGGGCGCCGAGGAAGCGCCCTCCCTCCCATCCCCGAGGCTCTGGAGCATCCCGAGTCTCCGTTTAAGTCGCGGACTCCCGAGACCCGGCGACACCAAGTAGCCTTGGACTCCCCCAAAGTTTGGGACTTACTGTCTTCTTCTTGGCCCTCCTCTTGGCCGTGCGTCAGGAGGGCGGTGGCCGCTAAGAGGAGCAGGAGCCGGAGGTCCACAAAGCTGAACATGTCTAGACCCTAGACATGTAGACTCTTTGCGGCAGGGGTAGGGGTTAGCGTCCGCTCATGCGTGGCCTCACACTCCGCGTGCCTCCTGCTCCGACCCCGAGGAGAAACTCCCGTCTGCTCCGACCAGTGGCCCGGGCCCTTTTTAAACCATCCCACTGGAGAGCGGGGAGGAACCCGGCCCCTGGGAGAGGGGGAGCCGGCCGCCCGTCCCCCAGCCAATCAGAGCTGCCTGGCCCGGCCCCCAATTTGGGAGTTGGAACCGAGAGGGGGAGGAAGAGGAAAAGGAAGAGAGTCCACCGCACATCTCCCCCCTTCGCTGCTCTGCCTCCCCAGCCCCCAGCCCAGCCTGGGCCAGAGATACTGCCGCTGGAGTACGGCTAGGTCCTCAACGTAGTGTGGGCTAAAGGGTGGGTAGGGGCGCCCTTCCGTCTTTCTTCCTGGGACCCCGGATCTGAAGAAACTGGACTTGGAGAACTGGGTGGGGAGGCTTCCAAAGGTAGAAGGTTTGAGGTGACTGGGAGAGGTTCCTCCCGGCGATGCTTCTTCATTCGCCCTCCCCACAGCCTTGGCAAGAGCCAAAGGATGGGTGTGAAAGGGCCAGCTGGGGACCCTCTAAAACAGGAGAATCAGAGAATTAAAAAGATATGCCTGTTTAGGGGTGTCTTCTGGGGCGGCTGTGGTATGGTGCTTAGAAATGTTTGGAGAACAAGTTAGACATGCCTTCGTAGACATTAAGAATCAGGTACTTGGGGGGATGCTGGCAAGAGGGGTTTTATTTTGAGGATGTCAATTCTTCTGCCATGCCTGAGGCTCCAAGACAGACTCAAATGCTCTTTCCCAAACCCCAGGCATGATTGAGACAGATAGGGTGGGGAGGCTGAGGCACTGGGTGAGAGATTTGACTACGTGGTCTCACTGGAAGGAAGCTTTGGTGTTGAGAGACAGAGTAACACAATGGTGGTGGGGAATTGCTAGGATCCTTCCATTCCCCGGGGGGAATGAGTTTGCACGGAAAAGGCTGTGTGATCACTGATGACTTAGAAAAGGATCTTGGGTTAGGGTCTGCTGTGGCTGTCGCCAGGGCTTGCTTAGAGACCCTCCTCCCCAACATAGTTAAACCAGAGAAAACCCAGTTGGAGGGCTGTTGACCAGAGAGAGGAGACTCCTTCGGGGAGCCGCATACAGCCCTGTCTCTGGCTGTTACTGGACTGAGGATTGTGGGCAAATGGAAGAATTTGGGCTTATGGGGGAGACTTGTATTTGGGGGTTTGGGATGGAATTGCAAGGAAGGGTGAGTGACCTTATTTTAGACGGTGCTTCCCACTACCCCACCTCTTTCCTGAAAACCCAGGGCATTGCTCTCCGCCTTTGGAACCAGCAGAGAATCATTTGTACCGTAAAAGGGTATGGGGACCCCAACGACAACAACCTATACTTGGGGGATACTCTTCTAAAGCCAGTGTCCTCCCTTCCCCATGTCTCAACCTCCCGTCAGTGTTCCATCCCAGCCCCTGTCTATCCAGGTCTTGGTCGGGCCAAAATCTGTGGGTCCAAGAGGAGGCAATGGGGTCCCTCTGCAGTGCTCTGTCAACTCCAGTCCCTCTTGCACAGCTCCCCCACCCCCATCACTCCAGAGCTGCAAACGTGGAAGCGGGGAGTCCCTCCTCCCCCAAACCATCCAAGATTCCATCGCCTCCCCTCACCCCCGCCCCTCTCCACGCCCTCCCCCAGCTGGTTTTGTGCAACGAAGGCAAAGGGAAAAAAAAAAAAAAAAGACCAAGGGGAGAGAAAGGGAGAGAAGGGGAGGGAGCCACGTTGGCCGGCCGTGGGCAGCCAGGAGGAGCGGTGCGGGTGGAGCTGTGGAGGGGACTTCAGGGGCTATAATTAAAGGGAAAATATAGAGTTTCCAGGGAGGCAGGCTGGAGACAGCAATGGAGGGCCGGGCCTTCATCAATTATCCCCACCATGTGGCAGCAACTTGTGGCCCAGGATCTGTCCCAGCCTACTGCCAGGGACTGCAGGGCGGGAGGGGAAGCAGGGGGTGCTGAGGTGCTGAGATGGCAGTTCCTTCCCCCTCCAGGATGGGTTGGGGACAAAGAGTCCCCTGCCCAACAGGGGACAAGGGTCTTGTTCCTCCGAGGGGTCAACTCTTCGGATTGGTTGTCTGAGGCTGGGTGTCACAGGCTTGGGGTGAGGGTTGGTGTGGCCTGGCCACCTCTCGGCTTGTTGAGTTTTGGCAGCTAGAAGGACTCCTGCCTACAGCCCCCTTCCCACATGCTCCCTGCCCAGGTTTCCTGCTCCCCACCGTACACAGAGATTAAGCCTCAGAGATGCAGATTGTACATCATGGGCCTGGGGTTCTGAAGGGTGTTCATGGACCCCTGGGGTTGGGGGATGAGCTCTTTGGGTGTGGTATGTGACAGCCAAAGCCCCAGTGTCCAGTTTCGGACCTCTGTCCCGGGAGCTGCAGGCAGAGGGTTTGCAAGCATCCATTACACGTGGCACAGAGTTGAGGCCCAGAGACTCCCCTGCCACTTTTTGACTTGAAACGCTTGGCGGGCACCCAGCCTGAAGATGTGTCTTTAATTTCTGCAGCATGACAGTGAGAAGAAGAATGTGCTTGGGGTCTCCTCCCAGCCAGGCTGGGCCTCCTTGGCCAAGACTGAGGGCTTGAGACTGGGGGGAGGGTTGAGGGAGGAAGCTGGGGCTGGAGAGGGGAGGAGACGCCACCTCATCTTTAGGAAACTCTGAAGCTCTGGCTTCTTGTGGAATGTAAGACTTTGTCTGGCATTTGGAGTTGGGGGGGGTGGTGAGCAAAAGCCAAAATCTCCTTCCCCCTACCCTCAAGAAATGGTAAAGTCATCAGCACTTAGGGAAAAAAAATCATCAAGAAGAAAAACAGAAAGAGAAAAGTGCTGAGCTCTGACTTCTCTCCCTCTCCAAATTTCCCCAGATGCCCTCCCTCTATGAGGAAGGGGGCAGGCTTGTGCTCCCCAGCATCCCCATCCCTCTGGAGCCCCTCAAGCCCCCAGCCCGGACTCCGTGGTGTGGGACGAGGGAGAAGAGGCAGCTCAGGTGTCAGTGCACCTGGTGAGCAGGTGGGTCAGCCTTTTCCAGCTGCTCTGGTTCCAGGGGTTCCGTTGCCCTCCCTCCCCTATTTGACCTTCCGGAATTCTCCTCTTCCCCCACCCTGGCCCCAGACTGGTGATGGAGAAAGTATCCTTAAGAGAGGGGTTGAAGAGAGAGAAGAGGAGGGTCTAAGAGTGAGACTGCAGTGAAGACTTTGATTTTCATGTGCCCTCATCCTGGACCTCCGCACTGTTCCTGTTGAGAGACCCTGGGGGCAGAGTCTGGGGACAGTCCCCAGGTGTGTGGGGTCCTCTCTTTCTCTCTTTCCCTAGCGTTGCACCACCCCGGCCCCTTGGTTCTTAGCTAACTTCCTTAGCTTCCAGGTACAGCTCAGCTCTTCCTATGCCTGAGCTCAACCCAAGTCCTTCTGCCTCCTGAGATTTCTCTCCGACTTCCATCCTCTCCAGGTTTAGAGGGAAGGTGATGAATTAAGTTTATCCATGTTGCGTGTTAGGTGCCTATGAGACATCAAATCAGAAACGAGGAGGAAACCCTTGGGTGTCTGGGTCTGGAGTTCAGAGGAGACAAATGTGGGACGCCCAGCCTGATGATGTGAATGGAACTGTCTCCAGGGAAAGCATGGAGGAAGGAGAGACGAAGGGCTGAGACAGAGAGAGCCCTGAGGACCTTCAGGGTTTCAGGGTTAGGAAGGGGAGGAGGAGCCTGCACGGAAGACAGGACAAGAATGGGAGAAGTAGGAGGGTAAGGAGGAGAGGGATGGCGGGGTGTCCTGTGTGCGGAGAGAAGATTGTTCTAGAAGGATGGAGAATTATATGCTGCAGAGAGAATTCATATGATGAGGAGGAAAGTGGTCACTGGATTTAGCAACGTGGCAGGTAAATTTGAGCTGTTTGGGTGGAGTGGTGGCTGAGGAAGCCAGAGGAGAGTGGTCTGAGGAGTGAGTGGGAGGCCCAGAAATGGGGTTAGAGTGCAGACAATTCAGAGGAGGAGTTCAGCTGTGGAGGGGAGGAGGGGGAGCAGACACAGCATTCTCCCTTCCTCCTTCGCTTTTGCTTTCTTTTCCTCCCTCCACCCCCCATCTCCTGTCTGTCTTTCTGTCCCTTGCCTCCCTCATCTTTCTCTCAGTGGGACTCTGCATCTTTCTTCATTTTCCCCGTTTCTGTAGCTTTTTAAAATGGATCCCATTGCCTTGTTTGCTCCTCCTGCCTCTTTTCTTCCCAAGTGACCTAAGCCCTACAATGCCCACGTCCGTGTCCCATCTCCACCTCATTCTCTCTAGAGTGAGCCCTCAGTCCAGGATCTTAGCGAAAAGTCTTGATTTCTAGTCCTGGAAGATCCTGCCCCATTTCTGGGACCCCCAGTTCAAGAGGGCACACTCGGGGGCAGAGGAAGGGACCAGGGAAAGAAACGGGGTGAGCTGGGGAAAAAAGGCTTGGACAGCATGCACGGATGACACTAGGACGGTCGTGTTCCCAAGGCCCAACTCCAGCTACCCCCCCAGGTTCCAGCTGAGAAAAATGGGCTGGATGGGGACATTGTCAGGTTCAGGGACCCAAGTCCTCTCTTTGCTCACAAGTGAGGGGTCAACACTCATCTTTTCTGCTGGAGCATGAGCTACCTGGCAGGGGCCTGGCAGAGTCTTCATTGTAGCTCTAGACCCCTCACTGTGTCTGGAGGCAGAGCAGGTTCTCATCAAAGATTGAGAAAGTGAGTTGATCGAAGTGTTATTTACCCCTTTCTGGTTTGGCTCCATACTGTGCTTGTTTAACCCCATTCCCCATTTCCTTCCCTTTTTAAAAATTCTTTTATCTTCCCCACCCTTAACTCTTTTCCTTTACATGTATGCTTCGTCCTTAGTTTTTTTTCCCTTTCCCTTTCCCTCTGTCCTCTGCCTTTGGCCCGTTGCCCCACCCTTCCACCCACACGCTTCTGCTCCCGCCCCATTTTCTCTCATATTCTGTCCCCACGTCTCTGGTGCTCCTGTCCATCTCGTCTCTGGATGCCTGTCCACTACAGGACGGCTGCCGCCGCTGGGAGGGGCGGGGCTCGGGTTTGCATCACAACCGGATGTCTGGTTGAAGTGTTCAGGAGATAGATGGTTCCTTTGAAGCCTGGATTTAAAAACAAAAAAAGAGTGAGGGGGGTGTAGCCTCCATGAACAGAGGCACCTGTCCAGATCTTGATCCTGATCTCCCTACTTCACCCCCACTCTCATGTCCTCAGCAGATAAGCCTCTGCCACGGATGTCTGGGGGCTTCCACTTCAACATTAACTACCAGCTTTTCCTCCCAGCAAACCTGGGATTCTGGACTTTCTGGGGTGGGGTGGGTTGAGCAGGGGGTGAGGGGGATCCTTCTCTGTTCGCTTGTACCAGCCCTGGACAGAGTATCCCTTTGGAGAGAGTCCGGCTTAGATACAGAAAGGATACAGAATTATTTATGAAACAGTATTTATGTGCCAGGCACTTTGCTGGGCACTGGGCAATCGGTGCCCGCCTTCATGGTGCTTATGTCTGGTAGAGACAGACATGAATGAAATCATATATATAAATGTGTAATTGCAACTACAACTATAAAGTTTATGCAGGAAAGGAACACAGAGCTTTGAGTGGCAGGCATTCCAGGGAGTCCGCCTTAGACTCGGGGGCCTCGTAAGGCACCCCTGAATAGGTTTACAGATAAGTAGAGATATCTTCGGTAAGGCTCAGGTGGCAAGGTGGAAGGTTGAGGTTGGCATGATGGTACCACGTATGTGAAGGCTTTGGGCAGGAGGGAGTCTGGTAAGTTCCGGATGTCCACAGAATCCAGAGAAAGCCAGTGTGGCTAGAGCACAGGAAGCAAAGTCCAGGCAGGCCAAAGAGGTCACACTGGGGATGTCAGTCTTTGTCCTCAGAGCTTTGGGCCTCAGAGGGTCTGAAGCGGGGAGGGTCACAATCATGTCTGCATTTGTAAAAGATCATGATGTTCACTTCGTGGAGTAGGTACTGGAGGAAGACCGCGGTGGAAGGCGGCTGCCGCAGGTGTCCAGATGAGAGCTGATCACAACCTGGACCAAGTCGAAGAGAATGGAAACAGAGATAAGAGGATGGATTCAAGAGCCCTTTGGGAGATAGAACTGACAGGCGTTGGGTTGGATTGGACTTGGACTGTGGGCGCGGGGAGCGCAGATGACTCCTGGTCACCTGATCTGAGAGGTGAGAAGTGTGGTGACCTGGAAGAGAAGAGGCTGGGCGAGGACCCAGTACGGAGAAGAAGATCCTGAGTTCTGTGCTCATTGCAGACACTCTAGTTGATTCTATTCGATGAGTGATTACTATTTCCTGGGGCCACCCATGTGCTGAAGTCAACTCTGGGGATGGCAGCTCCTGCCTTCAGGGAGTGGGGAGTTGGGAAGGGAATAAAATAAACGCGAAAATGTCTCTGACCCGAGGCAGCACTGGCTGTGTGATTTTGAGTAAGTTGTTTCGTCTCTCCAAACCTCATTTCCCCAATCTGTGAAACGGGGTAGCAGTAAGACCACATTGCTCGCCTGTGTCACGCTCAGGAAATGGAAGGCTCCAGAGAGAAGCAAAGATGAGGATGCCAATGAGAGATAAGGCAGTTTTCATGGGGAAGGCTGCTTTTGGGCTGGGCCAGTGAGGGTGGGTGACAGCGTTTGAATGAAGGGTTAGAAAGAAAGAGTGGGAGGGAAGGCATGCCAAATCCCAATCTCTCTCTCTCTCTCTCTCTCTCTCTCTCTCTCTCTCTCTCTCTCTCTCTCTCTCTCTCTCTCTCCCTCCCTCCTTCGCCCTACACACA
>NW_011888885.1:5291346-5303412 GCF_000151845.1 Pteropus vampyrus | reverse complement strand
TCTCTCTCTCTCTCTCTCTCTCTCTCTCTCTCTCTCGCTTTCTCTCTCTCCCTCCCTCCTTCGCCCTACACACATACTGCACTCTGTAGGGATGGAGGTAGAAGGGAAAGAGAAGGCCTTGAGTAGAGGAAATATGGAAGATAAATTTGGACACGTAGATTGGGTCCAACTTCTTAGAGGCTTGGAATTCCAGGAGAGGAATTTATAATCGATCTGGGGGCCATAGAGAGCCAGCGACTGCTTTTGAGTCTTTTGCCAGGGATTTGCCCAGAGAAACTATACTTTGGTGACAGTAGAACTCAAGTTTGAAGGCTGTGGCCCTTGGGGGGAGGGGGAGATGCAAAGAAAGTGGGTGGGATTTGTGGATCTGGGATAGACAAGAAAAAAAGCATGGCTTGGAAACAGGCAAAGATAGACCAGATGATCCCTCCGAAGTTGAGTTTCAGCTCGTACTAGATTCCAGAACCTTGCAGTTTTAAGGTGGGAGTATCATAGAACAATAGATGTTCGGTTGGAAGAAAACTTTGAGCTCATTCTGCCCCGCCCTCCCCAACTTGCACAGAGGATAAAACTAAGGCCCAGAGAGGGGAAGTGACTTGCTTAAAGTCACACAGCTGATATTAAGGAGTCAGAGGTAAGATCCTTCCCTCATTTCAAGATCCTCAGTGGTGGGGGCTGGGGAGTTAGAGGGGCCAGGGAAGCAACTGTGGGTGGAGGGTTGACATGACGTAGGGATCCCAGAGAATGCCAGTCCAGGACAGGGTGAGAGAGAGGCTCCCCAACTCTCAGCTGAGCCATGTGGCCAGAGGGGGAAGGGAGCCTGGTGGGCAGGGTGGAACTGCCACATGGAAGAGGCTTGATGGGAACCATCTGGCTTGGGCGGAGTGTGGGCTGCAGGGAGGGGAGGAGCAGGAGCCGGGAAAGAGGCCATGGTGGGCGGGTGGATGGCGGCTTGGAGCTGGGAGTGGCCCACCCGGAGGCCCCTGCCTTCCAGACTGCTGCAGCCCAGATGCCTTCACAGCCATGGCCTGGCCCATCCAACCCGCTGACCTCATTCCCAGCTCCCCTCCCTCGCAGGCCCCCCCTCTGCCTGCCACGTAGACTGAGTGCGTTAGCTGCATCCACTGCTTGTGGAGGAAGAGCAGATTGACCCAGGCGCCCTGAGCCCAGAGCCCTGTTGTGTCAGGCAGACCTGAGGGAACAGTTGTCTTCTCTGAGCCCCTAGACCACTCTGGGCCTCAGCTTCCCCTCCGTAAAGATGGGTCCAGTAAATGGAGTAGACTGGGACCATGGGAGGAGTATGACAGTGAAGCACCTTGGAATGGGCGAAACCAAGGGGGCTCTTTGGAGGTCATGTCAGCCATCCTTCTGCCTCCTGAAGGCAGGAGGGTGTTACTGTCAGACCCAGGAAGGGGTAGGGGCAGGACACCTTCCTCTTCTCCAGCTCTCCTCAGGAAAGAGAGTTCTCTGAAGGTGTGTGTGTGTAGTGGGGGTGGTCCTCCGTTTGGGAGAGCCATTCTCTGCTAGGATGGAAGAGGGGAGGCACATCGTCTCCCCTCCCCCAGGTACCTCTCATGACCTTCCCTTCAATTCTCCTGGCCAGAGCCTCGCCTCAGCTCTGCCTCTTGACCTTCTGCCTTCCCCTTGCCTCCCTGCCCCCCAGGTCCTGGGTCTTCTTTCCAGCTGCCCCAGCTGAACAGGGGGCTGTCCCGCTGCCTCTCAAGGCGTTCCAGGCCTGTGAGTCATCGGGAATGTCTGCTCTGGCTGCTGTTTCCCTCTGGTGGCTGTGGACCCTCTTCTCCTTCCGCAAGCTAAGGGCAAGGGTGCGCCTCCCAGGCAGGGCAGGAAAGCCACGGGCAGGACCAGAGAGGCACTGTTCCCCCAGTGCAGTGAGGAGGGAGCTCGGAGCACTCCACTCAGGCTCCACCTGCCCATCACAGACAGCACTGCCTGTCCTTTTTCCCATTTCCTAGGTGGGAAAACTTAGGAGGGACAGGTGGGGGAGGGCCAGATCTTTGGTGGGCTCAGGCTCCTCCCCACTCTGTTTTAAGCCTCAGCTCGGCCAAGCTGGGAACCGGCCCAAGCCTCTTTCTGAAGGGCCCTCCCCACATTCAAGGCTGAATCTGGCAGGAAAGCTGGAGAGAGGCTGCTGCTACTGCCACAGACTCCAAGGATGACACGTCCTGGCTGGGGCGGGGAGTCCACGTCTGCAGGAAAGGGGGAGGCCGAGTGTCTGGACCTTTCCCATAGGTCTCCTGCACCCTGTGAGGCTGCCTCCCATGCCCTCCTCTCCTGTCTCTCCTCCTGAGCAGCCCTGTCCTGCCCGCTCCTCCAGCCAGAAGAAACAGCTAGGGGTGGAGGGGAGACTGAGAGGAATGGCAGGGGTTGAGAAAAGTTCTCAACGCCCTCCTCTCCAGTGTACCCCCCTGTCCCCCTTCTTCCCCCATCTTCCTGCCCCTCAGCCCTAGATTCGCTGTCTAGAGACCAAGGGTCTAGTATCCAACTTGCCTAGTGACTTTGGGCATTTCATGTCCCATCTCAGAGCCTCCGTTTCCTCATATGTAAAATAGGGGTCTGGACAGAAAATTATAGAACAACCTACCAGTGAGGTTGTTCTATAATTCTGTGACTTCCCGACTTCCCAGGCATATGGGCAGTCACTCAGGCAGGCGCACGTGCGCGCGCACACACACACACACACACACACACACACACTCACTCATACCCACTGACTCTCTCACACACGCCCCTTCACACATTCAAGTACACACTCTTTCACACATACATTTGCGTGTACACATGGCCTTCAGCTTGTTTGGGGTGCAGCAGCTCCCCACATTTTCTATTTCCCTCTTTCTCACAGCTCCCCACTCCTATCACACCTCCATCCCCTTCCGCATCGCTTCACAGTTTCCTCCTCCTGAGGTCACTGGCAGGGTAAAGGCAAAAAGGAAGAGTGGGATGTGAGATTTGAACCTCGGAGTATCAGACACCTGATGCTGCCAGAGACCACTCCCCCCACCCCGCCCCCTGGGGGCACTTGGCTCTCGCTGAGATGCTGGGTGGGAGGGATGTGAGGGGGGAGCAGAGGAAGGCTAGCTCTTCTCCGCCCAGCTGGCAAGGCCTCTCACTCCTCTTTTCTCAACTTCATTACCATTCGCTTTCAAAATTCTCTGTCCCAAAGACATCCTGGGGCCTCCTGGTAAGTGTGATGATTTTAGCAGCCTGCACTGGCCCTGTTGCCCCAGGCTGCACCCTTTCTAGGAACTTCCGCCTAAGGGAATCTGGTCAGACCTTACAAAGGACTGTTCCAGGGGATGAGCTATCTGTTGGCCAGGAAAGGCGTGGGAACTGGGCAGCAGAGCGCACCCCTCAGAACCGGCCTGACTCAGGAATAACCACAAACATCTGTACCAGGCTCATTTGAACTGATGTACTCCTCACAAAGCCCTCTGAGGTGGGTGCTGTTATTGTCTCCAATTTCAGAAGAGGAAAGAGAGGCACAGAGAGGTTAAGTCCGTTGCCTGAAGTCACAAAGCTAGGTAGGAAATGACTGAGCTGGGGTTCCAACCCAGGCAGACTGGCTCCAGAACCCGCAGGCTTAACTGCTACTCTAGAGAGGTCCAAGAGACCCAGAATGGATGCTAAGGGATGCCCTCCGGCCTAGTGTGAAGAAGCAGCTGTAGGCACAAACATGCCACTCCATCTGTGTCCAGGTATGGGAAGGATTGTATCATCACGTGGCGATCAATTGATGGCAGGCACCGTCGCAGCTGGAAGCCTCTCTCACGGTGCCATCTCCCTCCTATTTGCCAAGGAATTTTTGTGAACTGACAGCTCCACAGGTCATCCCATCTAAGCCTTACGACAGTTCTGGGAGGTCAGTCTTAATACCTCTGTTTTACAGCTGGAGAACCTGACCCTCAGAAGTGTCAAGGCATTGCCTAAGAACCCCTTCCTAGAACTGAGAGAAAACCCAGGGGACCTGGAAGCCAGATCACGATTCTTCTCATTGACCTGTGTGCTCCCTATGTACAAATCCATACACACGTAGCCATATGCAACAGACCACATGCAACTGGCAAGAGTTACAGGCCTCGGTGGCATTTCGAGTGGCACTTTGCTCCTCCCGCTGACAATCCCCTGAGGAAGGCCTTATGCCCGTTCTGTAGGTGAATAGAACCCCTCTGCTGGGGACCTTCCCCCGCACCCCTCTAGCCAGGAAGTAGTAAAGCTGTGACTAAATCCCGTGCCTGCCTGGGCTGGCCATAGTGCCAGCATTCTTCGTATGGCACTATACCACCTGCTGCCCTCGCTGTCATCCAGATAAGAAGTGCCCCTGCACAAACCCATTCCCACTGAGCACACAAGCATGTAACAGACACAGAGTTTTTTGGGTGTTATTTTCCGTGTTCCAGGCACTGTCCTAAGGGCCATACATGTGTTAGCTCGCTGAACGGCTACAACAATCCTATGATGTAGGTTTTATTAATATCCTTATTCTCATTTTACAGATGAGGAAACCGAGGCTCAGAGAGGTTAAGTACTTTGCTCAAGGTCACAGTTAGGAAGTTGCAGAGCTGGGATTTGAACCCAGGCTCTCACCATTATGCTATAACCCTTTCTCTTATACTGACTGGGCACTATTCAATCAGTCAGTTAGCAACCACGACTGACCACCCGTTGTGCCCAGCACTGTGCCAGGCCCTAGGCACACAGAGGTGAGTAAGGCACAGGTCCTCCCCACCTCCTCCCCTTGCTCCTGCCCAGCGCTGCACAGTAGATGGGGGCTGTGTGTGCACTTGCTCTCCTTCCTTCCCAGAGAGCCTCCTCTCTGGCCAGCGAGGACATGTGGATCTTGGCTCTGGTTTGCATTTGACACCTAGTGAGGGAAAATACTGAGGTGGTGCCAAAGCCTGAATGGGAACACAGAGGCAGGGAGATGCAAATGGAGTAGGACAGCTAGGGGCAGGGCTGGGGCAGGGGCTGGGGTGGGACGTCTGTCTCTCTGCTTCTGCTTCCATCCTGGTCTTAGGCTCACATCTGTTCTGTACCTCTCCATCTCAGATCTTCTCCTGGCATTTCTGGCTGAATCTCTCCATATCTGTTTTTCTGTGTCTATCTCCATCTGTCTCCTGACTCACCCTGTTCCTTCAGATGCTATCAGCCCCTGTGGGAGTGGCAGATCAAAGGCTCGGTCACCCACCATCAGAATGGACATCAGCTCCGTCTCAGATCCTCCCTACCACCTCCTCTCTACAAAGGACCACAGTTCTTTCTTCCTCAAGCCTTCCCCCCAGGCTCTCTCTGTCCCTCAATATTAGTGGCTGAAGGTCAGCCTAGATATCACCAGGCTGCATGTCTGGGATGTGTCCTGCCTCCTCCTTCAGACTGGGGGAAGAAGCTGTGTCTCTCCCATCAGACAGGGAGCTCTCAAGTGTGTAGGGTTATGTCTCTTCCTTCAGACTGAGAAGGCAAGGACTGTGCTTCCCCACCAGACTGGGGTTCCTTGAAGGTATAACCTGGGTTTCCTCCATCAGACTGGGGGCAGGGCCTGTTTCCCCTCCTTCCTCTGGATTCTCCTGGTCTCTAGCTTGGGCTCTGCCTTAGGAAGTATTTAGCAGGGATGAAGGGACTGAAAAGCTCTCCACCCTCCATATCTCCCTCTAAAGCCTGTTCAAACTTTAATGCTTTAATATCCAGTGAGCCCAACTTCTGTTCCTTCCTTCCCAGATGGGCCCTTAGTTCCCTAGGGCAGCTGGAGATAAGGAAAGACAGGAATACACATAACCTACATTCCAAAGAGAAATCTGTGGGCAGGGATTCTGCCCAATAAGCCATCCCACCCAAGATCCAAGTCTGACCTCCTCCTGGAAGCCTCCCTAGACCAGCAAAGCCCACCCACCTATCTTTCTCCTCAATTCTGGAAGTATTTAGTGTTCATCTATGTGATGGTTTCCTAATGATTTTTTTAAAAATGACCTTTTATTTTGGAATGATTTTAGAGTTACAGAAAAGTTGCAAAGACTATAGAAATTTCCCATGTACCCCTCATTCGATTCCTCAAACATTGACATTCTACATCACCATGGTACATTTGCCAAACTGAGAAACCAACATCGGGACACTAGTATTAACTAAACTTCCAGACTTTATTCAGATTTCACTAGTTTTTCTACTAATGTTCCTTTCTCTGTTCCAGGACCCCATCTGGCATATCATATTGCGTCCGGTCATTATGTCTCCTTGGTCTCCCTTTGATTCATGACAGTTTCTCGGTATATCCTTGTTTTTCACAAACTTTATAGTTTTGAGGGGTCCAGATCAGGCATTCTGTAGAATTTCCTAGTGTTATTTTTCAGAAGTAAAAGCCTTCTCTCACGAAACCCTGCACAGAGTCCTGGTATATGAGCAGGTAACAGTGGAGCTGCTCTGGTCACAGCAGCGATGAGAGAGTCGGGGAGGTGGGTGGAGGAGGAGGGGCCTGAATGTGAGTCTCCCTGGGTTCCCCTGAGGCCTCCCAAGAAACCCCTATGGTGTCATGGAACCAGTCGGAATACCATTAATTGAGGCCAAGCTCTGCTCAGTGCATAGTTTTTTTCTATAACACCTTGGACAGGTAACGATAGACTCAGGCTCACATGCTTCTGGTGACAGGACCATTGCTATTTTTTGAGGAAGCTCTGAAGGCCGGAAAGGGCTTTGAAATCTACCCTTCCCTAGCCTCCGTTGTGGGCGCACCTGGGGTGTGCTGCCCAGGTAAGCCCTGCAGACTGAGACACCCATTCCTCCAGCTGATGGGATGTGGGAGGCTGCTGGCTCCCTATCCCTCTTTAAGTGTTGCTGTCAGCCAAAGGGAGTTACTTTGCCAGAGATCATGCTCCCTCTTCAGAAGCAGTCATCCTAGGACTGGTTGATAAGGTACAAAAGCCCTGACCCCTTGTTTCAAGCAGGGACAACTTTGAAGAGCAGACAACAGAAGCTCAGAGAAGCGGGTATATTAGAGTGGATATATTATGTAAAACCAAAAATTAATCAGATGTCTCCTAGAGGATGACATGACTATTGAAACACAACCAAGTTCTAGCCCCACTTGCAGCTGCTGGGCCAGGTGTGGGATCTTCACTAAGGCAGATTAACATGCCTCAGGTGCACAGCATGTGGCTACTGGTCCAGCAAATGCATTATTTTTCATTTCTATCAGGAGAGAGGAACAGAAACAATTTGCATTCATTTGGGATGGACAGTTGTATACATTTATGGTCTCGTCCCAGGGCAAATTACTCTCCCACTATCTATCATAATAGAGTCTGAAAGGACCTGGATTATCTGAGCATTCAGTGGAATATCATATTGATCTACTATTTTGGTAGATATTTGATATTTGCCGTTAGCATCATGTTAATTGGACCAGAAGAGCAAGAAGTGGAGGGAACCTTGGTAAGGCACATACATTCCAGAGGGTGGGAAGAAAAAAACCCTACAAAGATCTAGCAGCTCATAACACCAGTGAAGTCTTTAGGGGTTTAGTGTCTGGGGCATGCCTGAACATCCTTCCACAGAAAAGGAGAAATTATTGCAGCTCGTATTTCTTACCACAAATAAGAAAGCACATCTGGTAGGCTTCTTCCAACTCCGGAGAAAACATATTCTACACTTGAGAAAACTGCATTGACCCATTTACAGGTGGCATAAAAAGCTGCCAAATTCAAATGAACTTTGCAACAGTTCCAGGTGTGGCCATTTGCACCATAAGACCCGCAGACCCTTTGGTACTAGAGGTATTTGTGACATCAAAAAAGACTTTGACATTTCAATAGGATCCACAAGGTAGACCTCCGGGGTTTTGGAGAAAGGCCGTCTTCGCTGAAGGATTATACAGTGTTTGAAAAAAAAAAAAAAAAGCCTCTTGTATGCTACAGGGCCATGTAGATGCAGAGGTGACCATGTGGCTGGAGCTGCCAATCACAAGTTGGGTTTTGACAGACCCAACATGTTTCCATGAGTCTCCTTCTAACTGAGATGCCCAGATTTCTGATGATTGCCTAGCTCTCCCTTGAAAGTCCCCTTATGTGTCTATCAATGTTCCTTTCACTTAACATGTCAGCCAAGAACATGTGCTTACAGCTGGAGGTGGCCAGAGGCCAGAGTAACAGGCATGCCCTCCATCTCGTGACTCAAACAGCAGACTTAATGACTATAAAATTTTTCCTAAAGTGTGGTCCATGGACCATTGTTGGTCCCTCAAGGTCTACATATGGTCCACAGGTGCCAGAGGTTTCTGAGGAAAAAAGGATGGAATTATTTTATTTATAAATTTGAAATGCAAATTTCAGATTTTTACAGCAATTCCATTATGTCCTTAATAACTGTCACATTCTTCAACATTGCGTATGTGCTACAAGCTTTGAATTTGATTGATACATCTTGGCAATTTGTCTCGGGTGATATATTTTCAAGTCATTTATGGGTTTTGGTTCTTACTTTTGTGATGTGTAATATCCTCAACTCAAATAAGAAGTCAATGGTTCAACAGTGGCTCATTAAAGCTTAAGAGTGATAAAAATAGTAACCCAAATACAACTGAGAACAGTATTATACAAATAAATAATGAACAAGAATCTAGTTAAAAATTATGTAAATCTCTAAGAACTAGGACATGTATGATGATTTCACACAAGCAGCTGAGATAGAAAAAGTGTAAATAGTAAGTATGATATTGAATATCCAGCACTGGACCTCGTTGCACTGGCTACCCATTCCATCCTAATCCCCAGCGTGTGTGTGTGTTATGAAACTTTGTAAAATAGTGGCATTAAGCCATCAAGACTTTTACATCATTTTCAAACACAGCAGAGTGACCTTTCTGGTAAACCATTAGAGCCCTTTTCTTTTCTTTTTTTTTTTTTCCAGAACAAGCGTAAAATAAGCTTTCCAGGACAAAATTGATGGATTTTCCCCCACCCCCACCCCGGCAGGCAGGAAGAAAAACAAAACTACTCAGGCAGCATTTAAAATTGCACTCCTCTTAGTAAAACACAGAAACAAGTAACATTATCTGAGAAGCTCGTGAAACAGCTTATTAATGACCTATGTTTTTCTCGGAAAGACTACACAACCAGCTTTTGGCAAATTTCCTTTATCAAATGACAGGGTCGAGCACCATATAATATCAATGACATACATTATGAGAAAAGAGTTTGGTGTTAATAAATCCTGCTACCTTATACCGATTAAAAATTATAAATTTTTGCTCCTCTAAGGTTAGGTTTGGACTATCACTGGTATTGAACATATTGCCATTGGAGCAAGCCATTTAAGATCTTAGAAGTTGTCTCGAGTGGCATAATCAATGACTTGAAGAAATCGTTTTATCCCATCTCTCTTTTCAAAAATTCATGTGGGCTCATGTGTGTGAAGTTGGTTAAAATCAATGATATGCAGAGTCCAAACACACTTAGCATACGTGTGGTTCACATACCAGAAAGAAAGCATTCAATAGCTTTCGGTTTTATCATTAAGACCTCATGCTTCAGGAAAACATGGGTCTGTGCTTAAGTGATTATTTCGTGAATTACGGTATGAATTAAAAAGATGACTCGACAATCGCTGCTGAAGGAGCACCAAGAAGGGCACCTATCCAAGGGTGAAAGAAGTTATGCCTAAAATCCAATCGTATCTCTTTCCTGTTCTTTCCCCAGCATTTGGCACTGTTAGCTGTTGCCCTCCGGTAACCCTTCTCCCCTTCTCTCTCACAGTAATAGCACTCTCAATTTTTAGCTGGATACATGACTACTTAGAACAAAAACTACATTTCCCCTCCTCCCTTTCAGCTACCTGTGGTCTCATGACAATGTTCTGGCCAATGGGATGTGGGCTGAAGTATGACTTTCAGGTCTTTATAGGGAGTGGGCATGCCTTTCCACTCTGCTTTCTCCCAACTATTGCTTGGAACTTTGTGTTGTGGTGAGCCACCCTAGAGCATGCCAGTGAGGGCAAGACCTAACGGTAGCAGAACAATAAGACAGAAGGGGCCTGGGTCTCTGGACAAACTAATAAGAAGAACTACCTTTCCGGCCCTGGACCACCTGTCTCTAGATTATTGACGTGGAAGGGAAATAATTATGGTCTCATTTAAGCCCCTGTTATTTTGGTTCTCTGTAATGAATGACCAAACCTAAATCCTACGAATATAGAGTTGAAGGAAATAGTGAAAATCATAACCATGATCCGGTTTCATTCGATGAGTGTACTTCTTTTCAGCATCCTATGCAAAGACAAAGGCAGAGTCCACTTTTCCACCCTGAGATATTCTAGCTATGGAGGAAAAGTTTCCCAGGGGAGTTTTGAAAAGAACGATAAGATAAAAGCATGTTTTCA
This sequence comes from Pteropus vampyrus, assembly GCF_000151845.1. Lineage (NCBI taxonomy): Eukaryota > Metazoa > Chordata > Mammalia > Chiroptera > Pteropodidae > Pteropus > Pteropus vampyrus. The sequence goes on along the minus strand of NW_011888885.1, from coordinate 5,293,032 downwards.
TGTCATTGATAATGCCACTCAAAACCACTTCTGAGGTCTTAAGTGGCCTTCTCGGGTGGCAATATGTTCAACATCTGTATTGCCTAGACATCACCAAATTATTACAATGTTTACTATTGAGTATCAAGTTAGCAGAAATTCTTAAAACTAAACTGTGGTGTGGCTGCTCTATTATGAGAGTGTGATTCTTTCTCAACACTTGATGATTTTTGTTTCTGAGCAGGAGGAATGAATCAGTGACATATTATTAAGATTATTTAGAAACCACATCCAAATATTACATCAGAACTTAAAGAATTCTTCAAATTCAACCAAAGAGAAGATTATGGCTTTTTTTTTTTTTTTTTTTTTTTGTCACTCTCTCTTGGTGAAATGCTCAGTCTTCTAACTTTTGGAAGCTTTGTACCTCTTGACCTAGTGTCCAAGAGAGTGGAAAACAGTCCTCAGAAAGAAACAGCTCTGTGATTTCTGAATTCTTCTTTGGTCTAAATCCACAACCATCTAAAAGAGCCACCAAACATTTGCTGCCATTTCTAATGACCTGTAATTGTGGTTTAGGATTTTCTAATTTAGTACAAATAAGGAGTAAGAAAAGAAACTGACAGGATGTGCAAACTCCTTATGGCTCCTTATTGTCACACGGGGCATAGATACACTGGTGGAAATTTTCAGCAGTATCATCTCTCTCTCTGATATGAAACAATTATCCTTCATATTACTTTTACAATGTTGCATTTTTATTATTTTAGAAATACAATGCTGTTTTTAAAATTTGCTTAAACTTGATGGTTGATATGGGAGCTCAATGCCCATAAAAGGATTTCTGATGCTAACTAAGAATATGGGGAACATTCTTCCTTACTTCCTAAGATGGTTGCATTCCATAGCAGATAAAGAAATCCCTAAAGGGAATCCAGAGAGGCCCCTAAGATCCTACAGCCTGGCTTGTTTAGTACAGGCCCGCGTGCCAACTCGACTGACCCTCCATCACAATCTCCTGCTCGCAATGTCCCGTCTGCTCCACTCCAAGTCCAGTGTGAGAGGTGTCGGTGTCCCCATTGTTCAAACAGGGCCGAGGGTCCAGAGAGATTTTCCCTAAAGCCACCAACTTGTGCAAGAGGGGCCAGGACAAGAACCCAAGCCTTTTGACAGCCCCAGAAATGCTCTTTCTTCCGCCTTTAAATGTCTGCAAAATGGCCTACACTACAGAACATTAACTGCTACAGTTTACTTAGGATTTACTGAGTACCAGGCCCTGGTACTTACATTGCCTCTTCTTCACAGCACTCTATGAGCTACGTGGATCATTAATTAGCTGCACTTTACAGATGAGAAAACTGAGGTTCAGAGATGTTAAGTAACTTGTCTTCTGTTGCATTGCTAGGGAGTGGCAACGGGGGCCTCAAATTGAGGTCCCACAGCCAAGAGTGGGTTTTAACTCCCACAAACAGCCATAGCTTTGGCCCGGGAGTCTACCCCCTTTAAAAATCTCTTGATCCACGGGCTCTGATCCGAGCTGCTTTCTCCTTAGCCCTGTCCCACCACCCCTGGGAATCCCTGCACCAGCCTGCCTACTCCTCTCCCTGCCCCGCCTCGTTCCCGTTCCTGTGACAAACCCCTTTTCCACAAGGCCAGGTGGTCTTGAGAATGCTCTGTCCCCTGCGCAGTGGCTCCCCAAAGTGGGGA
>NW_011888885.1:5289350-5291296 GCF_000151845.1 Pteropus vampyrus | reverse complement strand
TCAAATTGAGGTCCCACAGCCAAGAGTGGGTTTTAACTCCCACAAACAGCCATAGCTTTGGCCCGGGAGTCTACCCCCTTTAAAATCTCTTGATCCACGGGCTCTGATCCAAGCTGCTTTCTCCTTAGCCCTGTCCCACCACCCCTGGGAATCCCTGCACCAGCCTGCCTACTCCTCTCCCTGCCCCACCTCGTTCCCGTTCCTGTGACAAACCCCTTTTCCACAAGGCCAGGTGGTCTTGAGAATGCTCTGTCCCCTGCGCAGTGGCTCCCCAAAGTGGGGAGGACCCGGGTCCCGGACCACCCCCAGGTTCTGCCTCCCCGGAGCCTGCATCTCAGCTCTGTGGTCTGAACATGCCCCTGGATGCCGCCCGCCCTCCTGGGTAGCACCTGCCTGGGTCCCTCCAGAGCTCCCTTCTTGTGCCCTGTTAAGAGCCGGGCCCCCGCCCCTCGAGTTCCCCCGCCAGATCATAGCGGCTTCTTCTGAGTTTGAATCCTCCCATTTGAGTCCTGCAATTCCCGTCGCTCATTCGCACAACTCCCCCTATTCCCTGACCCTTCAGTCCCCAGGCACTTCTGTAGGCTCGTTTTCCTAGATATCCCTAAGAGTAGAGGCTTTTCAAGCCTGACCCCAGGCCCCCCAAATGCCCGGCCCGCACATCTGAAACAAGTGCCCACTGCCTCCCAGGCCGGATTCCAGGCACCCCGTCTGTGACCCGCGGTGCAGGGGCTCCCACTACACCCTTACTATACCCACCCTTCCTAGGCACGGGTTCTAACCGGCTTCGAGGACTTGGTGCCAGCTACCTCTTGTCTGCCCAGATCATCCTCCTCTCCACCTACTGTCCAGCCTGCTCTCCTTTACGTGTTTCTGACTCATCCTTCAGAGGTTCACCTTAGGTACCACCTCTGCAGGGAGCCTTCCCTGATCCACCCCATCAGGGTTCTCCAACAGGATCCCCGGTTCCCCTACCAGAGCCCATGCTCTGCCTGGCTGCTTGCCCTCTCCCATCCCAACCTCCAACAGAGCAACTCTGGGCAGATTGGGGCTCCTTTGTCATGTTGGTCCTGGCTCCTAGCACAGTGCCTGGCATGTAGCAGATGGTCATTGAATCTGGCAGGAGCAGGAGAGTAGAGCTCTTGGGATCTTGGGCTAAAACATCCACTTCAAATCCCAGCCCCTCCTTTGTTCATCTGTGTGACCTTGGACAACTTATATCCCTTCTCTGTGCCTGTTTCTTCATCTCTAAAATTAAGATAATAGGAGGCTTTTTTCACAGGGTGTAAGAACTTAAAGCTCATAGAACAGTGCCTGGCATGTAAGTAAGCATGCACTACATATGAGCTAATATATTAATTATTAATCTTATTTGTGGTGTTAGTTTACTTTTTCCTCTACATGTCTCCCACTAAATAGCAGGCTCTTTGAGTGTGATCCAACCTAATCCTTCCTCAATTCCTGACTCCCTAGGGCTCTGCCCAATGCCTGATATTGAGCTGTCCCTTGGGTCCTGCCCCAGGAACTGAGTATTCTTCCATGAAGCTCTCTCTCCCTCAATCAGCATCTTGACCCCTGACAGTGTTCCCTCTCCACTCCCCTCTCCTGAGGGCTCATGTGCCCAGGAAGCCTGGCTCCCTGCCCACTCACTCAAAATCCAAAAGGGTAGTCTCAAAACCCAAAGGGAGAGATTCCTTCTTCTACCACACCTCCCATACCAGGGTAGATGTGCCATCCCTCAGCCTGGGCTCTGAAAATCCAAAATACGGGGAGCTCTAGAAAGAGCTGGTCCATTAGTCCCGGCTCTGCTGCTGAACAGCTGTGTGACTTTGGGCAGGTTGCTTTACCTCTTTCAGCCTTACTGTCCACATCTGTAAAATGGGAACAATCCCAGCCCTGACTCCTCATAGGGTTGTCCTGATGCTCAATCACACAAACCAGAGACAGGG
>NW_011888885.1:5286874-5289300 GCF_000151845.1 Pteropus vampyrus | reverse complement strand
CCCTCAATCAGCATCTTGACCCCTGACAGTGTTCCCTCTCCACTCCCCTCTCCTGAGGGCTCATGTGCCCAGGAAGCCTGGCTCCCTGCCCACTCACTCAAAATCCAAAAGGGTAGTCTCAAAACCCAAAGGGAGAGATTCCTTCTTCTACCACACCTCCCATACCAGGGTAGATGTGCCATCCCTCAGCCTGGGCTCTGAAAATCCAAAATACGGGGAGCTCTAGAAAGAGCTGGTCCATTAGTCCCGGCTCTGCTGCTGAACAGCTGTGTGACTTTGGGCAGGTTGCTTTACCTCTTTCAGCCTTACTGTCCACATCTGTAAAATGGGAACAATCCCAGCCCTGACTCCTCATAGGGTTGTCCTGATGCTCAATCACACAAACCAGAGACAGGGAGCTTTGTAAACAGAGGCAGTGTGAAGAAATGCAAGCATAGTTACCACGAAGCTGGAAGTGGAGACCAGGACCAGGCCTGCAGCATCTCTGGTCAGGGCTGTGCCAAGGGTGTGGCCCCTGGGCTCTGGGCTGGGCAGCAAGCTGTTATGAGGTAGGGTTGATTGGGATAGACCTAAGCCCAAACTTTGTTCAAAGTCACTCAAGGACCTCTGCTTGGTCATTGTCTCCCTGCCACCCGCTCTTGCCTCTTTTCCAAAAGTAACTTCAAGTGCCACTGAGGGCCCCAAGACTCCTACTGAATCTTGATGCTCAGAGGCTTTGCCATGTCTGGCTGTCAGCTACAACTCTCTCCTCTCCTCCCCGTCACTGCCCGCCCTGAACTCCAGCCCAGCTGAATTAGGAATTTCCTAACATTAGTCATGATTCTTTCAGTTGCAAGTGCCAACAGCCTAACTCAAAGTGGCTTAAGCAGAAAATTAAATATATTTGGCTTATTTAACCAAAAGTCCAAGTACAGCTGGATCTTTGGGCTAAAATGATATCAAGAAGACTCAGTTTCTTTCTTATTTTTACTTTTCTCTGAAATGTCTTTTTTTCCTTGGACGGTCTGGCTCCATGTGGTGGTCTCAGGCAGTTCCAGGTTTATTTTGTAAAAGCTAAGCAATCCCTGGAGAAAAACAGAGCCTATTTCACAATAGTTTCAGAAAAAAATCTTAATGTTGACCTATATTGGGCTGACTTGAGCCCTTCCCTACACCAATGACAGTGGCCAGGCGAATGAAATATGCTAGTTGACCTGGGGACATGCCCATGCTAGTGACGCATGGACCAAGAGTAGAGAGGGGCAGTTCTCCAAAACAAAATCTGAATGTTTCTGAAAGAAGGAGGAATGAATGCTGGGGAAGGCAGAAATAGTAGATGTCCAAAGCATTCCACTCCTTGGCTGCTAGCATATATACACACACCTACTTTTTCCATACACATCTAATATTTATAAGCTTTTTTGTCACTATTTTTTTCTTATTTGGAAATAATTCCAAATTTACAAAAAAGTTTCCGAAGCATCTGAGAGTAAATTGCCCATATGATGACCTATCACTCCTGAATACTTTCGTATGTAAACCCTACAATGACATTCTCTAAAATAACCACATGGCAACCATAAAAATTATAGATGTATTACTATATTTATTCATGTTTTGCCATTTGTCCCAATAATGTTCTTTGTAGGAAAAAGACCCATTCCAATATCATGCATCACATTTAATTGGCATGCCTCTTTATTCTCTTTCAACATGGAATGGCTAAGTCTTTCCTTAATGATTGTGACTTTGTAAATTTTGAAGATTATAGGACAGTGGTTTTGTAGAGTATCCCTCAGTTGAGTTTGTCTAATGTTTTCTCATGATTAGATTTAAGTTATGTATTTTGGACAGGAATATCCCAGAAGCAATGCTGTGTTTTCATTGCATCTTATCAGATGATGCATGATTTCAATTTGTCCCATTACCAATGTTAACGTTGATCTTTTGATTAAGATGATGTCTGTCCACCAGGTTTATCTATTGTAAAGTTACTCCTTTACCCACTGGAATTAATAATTTTTTGTGTGTGGGGGGAAGTAGTTTGTAAAGTACTATATAAAGTTTCATTCTTTATCCAAATTGAACCCATTTTAGCATCCACCAATGCCTCTCAAATGAAATATTTTTATGATAATGGTTGCCAAATCATGATTATCTAATTCTATCATTCCTTCTGTCATTCTGCTCTATGGAAAAAGCTTTATCTTTTCTTCACTTATTTCTTCATTTATTTATGTCGATATTAACATTATTATTTATTTCGATGCCCAAATTGTTCAGATTCTGTCAGTTGGAGACTCTTCAAGTTGGCATCTCTGTCTTTTTTATTGTCTTTGTTTTGGACTGAATTATGTCTCTTCAAAATTCATGTTGAAGCCCTAACCCTCAATGTGATTGTATTTGGAGATAAAGCCTTTAAAAATTTAATTAAGGTTAAATGAGGT
>NW_011888885.1:5283124-5286824 GCF_000151845.1 Pteropus vampyrus | reverse complement strand
TTCCTTGGACGGTCTGGCTCCATGTGGTGGTCTCAGGCAGTTCCAGGTTTATTTTGTAAAAGCTAAGCAATCCCTGGAGAAAAACAGAGCCTATTTCACAATAGTTTCAGAAAAAAATCTTAATGTTGACCTATATTGGGCTGACTTGAGCCCTTCCCTACACCAATGACAGTGGCCAGGCGAATGAAATATGCTAGTTGACCTGGGGACATGCCCATGCTAGTGACGCATGGACCAAGAGTAGAGAGGGGCAGTTCTCCAAAACAAAATCTGAATGTTTCTGAAAGAAGGAGGAATGAATGCTGGGGAAGGCAGAAATAGTAGATGTCCAAAGCATTCCACTCCTTGGCTGCTAGCATATATACACACACCTACTTTTTCCATACACATCTAATATTTATAAGCTTTTTTGTCACTATTTTTTTCTTATTTGGAAATAATTCCAAATTTACAAAAAAGTTTCCGAAGCATCTGAGAGTAAATTGCCCATATGATGACCTATCACTCCTGAATACTTTCGTATGTAAACCCTACAATGACATTCTCTAAAATAACCACATGGCAACCATAAAAATTATAGATGTATTACTATATTTATTCATGTTTTGCCATTTGTCCCAATAATGTTCTTTGTAGGAAAAAGACCCATTCCAATATCATGCATCACATTTAATTGGCATGCCTCTTTATTCTCTTTCAACATGGAATGGCTAAGTCTTTCCTTAATGATTGTGACTTTGTAAATTTTGAAGATTATAGGACAGTGGTTTTGTAGAGTATCCCTCAGTTGAGTTTGTCTAATGTTTTCTCATGATTAGATTTAAGTTATGTATTTTGGACAGGAATATCCCAGAAGCAATGCTGTGTTTTCATTGCATCTTATCAGATGATGCATGATTTCAATTTGTCCCATTACCAATGTTAACGTTGATCTTTTGATTAAGATGATGTCTGTCCACCAGGTTTATCTATTGTAAAGTTACTCCTTTACCCACTGGAATTAATAATTTTTTGTGTGTGGGGGGAAGTAGTTTGTAAAGTACTATATAAAGTTTCATTCTTTATCCAAATTGAACCCATTTTAGCATCCACCAATGCCTCTCAAATGAAATATTTTTATGATAATGGTTGCCAAATCATGATTATCTAATTCTATCATTCCTTCTGTCATTCTGCTCTATGGAAAAAGCTTTATCTTTTCTTCACTTATTTCTTCATTTATTTATGTCGATATTAACATTATTATTTATTTCGATGCCCAAATTGTTCAGATTCTGTCAGTTGGAGACTCTTCAAGTTGGCATCTCTGTCTTTTTTATTGTCTTTGTTTTGGACTGAATTATGTCTCTTCAAAATTCATGTTGAAGCCCTAACCCTCAATGTGATTGTATTTGGAGATAAAGCCTTTAAAAATTTAATTAAGGTTAAATGAGGTTATAAGGGTGGGACCCTGATCCAAAAGGACTTATAAGTAAGTGGAAGAGACATCAAGATGGCCAGGAAAAGGCCATGTGAGGACACAGCCAGAAAGTGGCCATCTGCAAGCCAAGGAGAAAAGCCTCAGGAGAAATCAAACCTGCCAACACCTTAATCTTGGACTTCCAGACTCCAGAACTGTGAAAAAATAAATTTCTGTTGTTTAAGCCACCCAGTCTGTGATATTTTGTTACGGCACCCCTAACAAACTAATACAATTCCTATTAATTCTTTGAGCAGTTCTTTACCTTTTGGCACAAGATGTTCCAACCTGGGCTAATTTTGTATTTTGTCTGCCTCTAAAGAGTTCTGGCTCCTTTTAGTAAGTGGTACTTAGAAACCAAGATGTGGATGCTAGGTGCTCACTGCTATTGGAATGGCACTGCTTTCAACATCACAGAGTTCATTCTAGTTTATTCCTCTCCCTATTTGTAACATCCTTCTCCAACAGTGATAAACCTGGCTTCCATTTTTCTTAATATACTTATTTATCTGATTAATTCCCCTATTTGTAGCCACTCTCCATCTCTGCTGTCACTTCCTCCTCATGTGGATCCCATTCACTCTCCATGGGCTCTGTTATCCCATTCCAGGTCACTCCTCTGTATGGATGCCCTTCCCATGTCACTCAGGCTGAACTCTTCACACTGAGCCATCTCCTTGTGTGGATGATCCCCAAGGCTGAAATCCATACTTCTTTACCCATATGCATACAATCTTTCTTAAACACTGTAGTTCTGACTTCTCATGCCAGGTCATCCCCATGCAGGGACACCCTCCTCAACCAGGCTCTAATAAACTGCACAGAGCCATTCCAGTGTATGGATATACTTACCCCCATCAACCTGACTAACCATGCCAGCTACTCTCTCCTCTGGGTGGGTTCCCTCATCACCCTCCTCCGGCTCTGATACCTTGCTCTTGGCCACCATGGCTCCTACCACAACCATCATGGACATCTACCTCACTCTGGGCAACCTAAAGGTTTCAGGGCTGATTGTTCAGGTAAAGAAGGAAAGAGAAGGGAAAGCAGAGGAAGGAAAGAAAAGGGAAAGAAAGGAAAGATGGAAGGGGAAGAAGAGAAGAATTTTAAAAATTGAAGTATAACATGCTTACTATAAAGTGAACAAATCTTAAGTGTATACTTCATGAACTTTTACACCCTAAAAGTCTCCCTCATACCTCATCCAGTTATTGTCCTCCCCAAGATAATCCACTTCTATCAGTATAAGCTAATATTGCTTATTTTTAAACTTTATATAAATGGAAACATATAGAATATTCTTTTGTTTGTGACTGGCTTCATTTACTCAGTATTATGTTTGTAAGATTCATCTGTGTTGTTGCATGTAGCAGTAGATTGTTTTTTGGCATTGTGTATAGTATTCTATTGAATGAATATACCACTATTCATCTACCCATTCTATTACTGATGGTCATTCGGATTCTTTCTATTAGGAGTAATAGTTTTCACTATTAGGAGTAACATGGCTACTAACAAACTTGCAATGCCCGTTTGGTGCACATATATGTGCACTTCTGTTGGCTATGTACTTGAGAGTAGAACTAATAGATTATAGGAAATGCATATGCTCAGCTTTAGTAGGTATTGCCAGAGTTTATTTTCTAAAGTACTTATACAAATTTACTCTCCACTCAGTAGTATGAAAATTCCAGTGGCCACATCTTTGCCAACCCTTAGTATTGTCAGTCTTTTTAATTTTAGTTATTCTGGTGAATACATAGTGGTATTAATTTGCATTTCTCTGATAACTATGTTGAACACCTTTTCATGAATTTATTAGCTATTTGTATATCTTCTTTTATAAAAAGCTTGTTAAGATTTTGCCCATTTTTTTAAAAAAAATTAGATTGTCATTCTTTCTGTTATTTTTTTGTTGTAGGATAATTTAAATATATATTCTCTACAAGTCCTTTGTCATTTATAATATTGTTCACTCTGTGGTTTGCCTTTATACTTAATGATGTATTTTTGATCAATAAAAGTCTTTAATTTTACTGAAATAAAGTTATTAATCTTTTCTTTGTGGTTAGTTGCATGTGTTGCTCAAGAATTATTTGCCTAATTCTAAAATAATAAATTTATTTTCTTTTGCTATTCTTTATTGTTTTCTTCTAGAAGCTCTCTTTTTTACTGTCCACATTTAGTTTTCTTTTAGATGTAGTTTTAAGTTTTATTAAAGGTATATATGTACATGGTTTA
>NW_011888885.1:5254603-5282554 GCF_000151845.1 Pteropus vampyrus | reverse complement strand
ATTGTTTTTTGGCATTGTGTATAGTATTCTATTGAATGAATATACCACTATTCATCTACCCATTCTATTACTGATGGTCATTCGGATTCTTTCTAGTTTTCACTATTAGGAGTAACATGGCTACTAACAAACTTGCAATGCCCATTTGGTGCACATATATGTGCACTTCTGTTGGCTATGTACTTGAGAGTAGAACTAATAGATTATAGGAAATGCATATGCTCAGCTTTAGTAGATATTGCCAGAGTTTATTTTCTAAAGTGCTTATACAAATTTACTCTCCACTCAGTAGTATGAAAATTCCAGTGGCCACATCCTTGCCAACATTTAGTATTGTCAGTCTTTTTAATTTTAGGTATTCTGGTGATTACATAGTGGTATTAATTTGCATTTCTCTGATAACTATGTTGAACACCTTTTCATGTGTTTATTAGCTATTTGTATATCTTCTTTTATGAAAAGCTTGTTAAGATTTTGCTCATTTAAAAAAATTGGATTGTCATTCTTTCTCTGTTATTTTTTTGTTATAGGATAATTTAAATATATATTCTCTACAAGTCCTTTGTCATTTATAATATCGTTCACTCTGTGGTTTGCCTTTATACTTAATGATGTATTTTTGATCAATAAAAGTCTTTAATTTTACTGAAATAAAGCTATTAATCTTTTCTTTATGGTTAGTTGCATGTGTTGTTCAAGAATTATTTGCCTAATTCTAAAATAATAAATTTATTTTCTTTTGCTATTCTTTGTTTTCTTCTAGAAGCTTTCTTTTTCTTTTACTGTCCACATTTAGTTTTCTTTTAGATGTAGTTTTAAGTTTTATTAAAGGTATATATGTACATGGTTTAAGAGGCCAAGAATTTATAGGACATGCAAAGTAAAACAGCAGTCCTATACCACTTTATGCTTATTTCCTGGTCACCAGAGACAGTTATTTTTTAACACAATCAGCTAATTTTTTTGAGAGAGAAAATTTTCATATCTCTAAATAACAAGCTTTCGTTGCCAATTCTTGTTTTGTTCTGTTTTGTTTTGTTTTTTCAGTTTTGGGAATTCTCTTTTCACTTCCTGGTATAGATTATGAGGATTTAATTCTTTTTACCCCCTCATCTCCACTACACTCAGTCACACTCCGAGTCCCACCAATCTCCCAATATGGTTAAATGATAATTTTGGTTAATCCAATATTCAGTGTTTACCTTATTATGTCTATATCATTGATATTTGTGTCTGAACTGTATAGGTTACTATGATCACTTTTGCTTTTTGTTCTCCTGAAGTTAATAATTATCTCGTTCCATTGTTTATGTCCATTTAGTATTCCATGTAATGGTCACTATTTCAACACCAGGTGTCCAAATCCCCTGTCAAGACATTTTGACACATTGAGTATTTTGTCAGTTGGGCAAAAACTGGGGACAATCTTTATATGTTTCTTATAAAATTTTGTCAATTTCCTCTTCTTGAAGCAATCTCTTCTGCAAACTTTGATCTACCCCAATCTGTTTGCTCTCTAGACCTCATAAATAGCTCTCCTGCTGGAATCTCCTTTCACCACCCTCCTAAGGATTCCCTTTGCCCCTTTCTTACATTTAATTCTTTCATTTCCTGAAGCCCACATCTTTTTCTTTCTTGTTTTATTCGTGGTTTTTTTTTGTTTGTTTTTTTTGTTTGTTTGTTTGTTTTTTTTAGGAACGCATCCTCTAATAGGTTCTTAAAAAGGTGTGCAAAGGGGATAATTTTTAAAACTTTGAACATCTGAAAATATCTTTAATCTACCCTCATACTTGATCGATAGTTTTACTGGGTATATAGAATTCTAGGTGACCAAAAATTTTCCTTCAGAATTTCGAAGGCACATTTCTATTGTTCTTTACATTTGGATTAATAATCCATCTAGGACTAATTTTTCTGTATAGTGTAAGGTAGGAGTCAAAGTTAATTTTTCTCCCACGTTATAGGATATTATATTTTTATTCAGTACCACTTATTGAAAAGATCATTCTTTCCCCCTTATCATACCATTGGGCCATATACCTGTGGGTTTGTTTCTGGACTCTCCATTGTTTTTTATCAGTCTGTGTTTCTATAACTTTGCCAATACTAAATGTTTTAATTATTGTAGCTTTGTAATAAGTTTTACTAACAGGTAGTTCAAGTCCTCTGACTTTGTACTTCTTTAAGACTATCTTTGTTATTCTTTGCTTTTTGAATTTTCAGTTTTAGAATCAGCTTGTCACTTTTCACCAAAAAAATTGTTTAAGAATTTTTTTATTGAGTTCTTAGAAAAATAATAGCTTTGAGGTTTAATTCACATACCATACGAATCATCCATTTAAATAAGTGTATAATTCAGTGGGTTTTCGTATATTCACAGAGTTGTGCAAACATCACTACAATAAATTTTAGAAAAATTTCATCACCCTTCAGGAAAAAACCCCGTGCCGATTAGCAGTCTTCCCCTTCCACTCCTAACCTTAGGCAATCATTAATTATGTTTTTTTGTCATTATAGATTTGCCTATTCCGACATTTCATATAAATAGGATCATAAAATATGTAGTATTTTGTGATGTGCTTCTTTCACTTAACATAATGCTTGCAAGGTTCATTCATGTTGTGATATGTATCAGTATTTATTCCTCTTTATGGTTGAATAATATTTCGTTGTATGGATATACTACATTTTATTGATTGATTTATTAATTGATGGTCATTTGGGTTGTTTCCATATTTGGGCTATTATTAATAATGCCACAGTGAACATTTATGTGCAAGTTTTTGTGTGCACATATGTTTTAATCTCTCTTTGGTATATACCTAGGACTGGAATTGCTGGTCATGTGGTTACATTATATTTATCCTTTGGAGGAACTTCCAGACTGTTTTCCAAAGAGGCTGCACCATTTTACATTCTCATCAGCAGTGGATGAGGTTTCATTAAGGTTGAATTAAATATGTAGTTCAATTGAGGGAAGAATTGATTGCTTTATAATATTGACACTACCAATCTATGAACACAGGATAGCTCTATTTTTTTAAAAAGCCTCTTTCTTTTCCTCTTAGTAATATTCTGTAGTTTTCTATGTAGAATGGTAAACATATTTTCTCAGACTTATTCCTAAATATTAGTTTTTTTAATTTTAAAAATGCTATTGTCGATGAAATATTTTTTCATTTTCTAATTGCTTATTGTCATCTTGCAGAAATACTCTAATTTTGTATATTGACTTTGTTTATAGTAACTTGCTACGTTTATTTGACCTTACACCATATTTGCAGATTTTAAAAATTTCCAATATACATAATGATGCCATCGATGATAGCCAGGTTTTTATTTCTTTTCAAATCTTGTATCTTTTATTTCTTGTTCTTGCCTTACATAAGATCTCCCATATAATATTAAATAGGAGTGGTGGTGGTGGACATCTTCATCTGTTCCATCTTCAAGGAAATAGCTTTCAATACTTTACTTTTAAGTGTGATATTCGCTGTAGCTTTTTTTGTTTAATATTATCAAATTAAGAAAATTTCCTTTTATTCCTAGCTTGCTGAGAATTTTTATCATGAATAAATGTTGAACTTTTATCAGATTTTCCCCCACATTTGTTGAAATATGACTTTACTCCTTTATACTTTCAATATGGGGAATTACAGACTTGGTTTTTAAATGTCAAGCCAACCTCACATTCCTGGAACAAACTTGAATTTTTCATGATGTATTATATAACACTGGATTTGATTGCTATCATTTTGTTTAGAATTTATATCTAGTTTTTATAGAAATTATTCTGTAATTATCCTTTCTTGTAATGACCTAGTCTGGTTTTAATATTAAGGTTATGCTGCCCTCATCCAAAAAGTTAGGAAGTGTTCTCTCTTTCTCTCTCTTCTTAGTAAGAGTTTGTGTAAGACTGGAGTTACTTCTTTAGCATTTAGAAGAATTCATCAGTGAAGCTATCTGGACTTGAAATTTTCTTTGTGGGAAGATGTTTAATTACTGAAAATTTTTCTAATAGATGTGGGCCTACATGACCAAATACATTGTTGTTGTTATTTTAACAACTGTCATCCATTACATCAATTAAGAATAAGAAAAATAAGTTTTTATTTTACCTTCACTTATTCCTTTTCCAATTCCTTTTGTATATAATCTCAGCTTCTGACCTATATTATTTTCCTTCTTTCTGAAGGACTTCTTTTAATGTTACTTGCGAGGCAGATCGACTGCCAACAAATTCCTCCACTTTTTGTCTGAAAAATTTTTTCTTTCTTTTGCACTTTTGAAAGACAATCTCACAAGGTACAGAATTCTAGATTGGAGAAGTTTTTTTCTCAATACTTTAAATATACCACACCACTCTTTTCTTGCTTTTTTCTGAGGAGAAGTCAGATGTAATTTTTGTCTTTACACCTCTATAGGTAAGGTGTTTTTTTGTTTTTTTTTGTTTGTTTGTTTGTTTTGTTTTTTTCTGGCATTTATTCTGCTTGGTATTTTGAGCTTTCTGGATCTGGCATTAATTTAGGGAAATCCTCAATCATTATTGCTTCAAATGTTTCTTCTGTTTCTTTCTCTCTTTCTTACCCTTCTAATAATCTCATTCCACATATGTTATACCCTTTGCAGCTGTCCTGCAATTCTTGGATATTCTGTTCTAGGGTTTTTTCCCAGTCTTTTTCTCTCTTTGTTTTTTCATTTCGGAAGTTTTTATTGAGATCCTTAATCTTAGAGATTCTTTCCTCAGCCATGTCCCGCCTACTAATAAGCTCTACAAAAGGCATAATTCATTTCTGTTACAGTGTTTTTGATCTTTAGCATTTTTTAAAATTCTTTCTTAGAATTTCCATCTTTCTGCTTATACCGTGCATCTTCTATTGTATGCTGTCTACTTTATCCATTACAACCTTAGCATATGTATTAGCGTATGTATATAGGAATACATATTAGGAATATACATATAGGAATACACACACACACACACACACACACACACACACACACACACACACACACACAGAGGTTCACATGGTTATGGAAGCCTAGAAGTCCTATAATCTTCTGTCTGCAAGCTGGAGAACCAGGAAAACCAGTGGTATAATTCAGTCTGAGTCTGAAGTCCAATAACCAGGGGAGCCAATGGTGTAACTCCCAGAACTGGGGGGACATTGGTATAAGCCCAAAGTCCAAAGTCCCTAAAACCAGGAGCTCCAATATCTACGGGTTGGAGAAGAGAGAGACAGAGTTTGCCTTTCCTTCCCCTTTTTGTTCTATTCTCGCCCTTAACAGCTGGGACAAAGCCTGCCTGCACTGGTGAGGGCAAATCTTCTTTACTCAGTCTACTGAATCAAATGCTAATCTCTGCCAGAAACATTCTCAGCATACCCCCCAAAATGTTTTATCAGCTATCAGGGCATCCCTCAGCCCAGCCAAGTTAACACATAAGATTAACCATCACAGCATATGAATCATAGTTGTTTTAAATTCTGGATCTGATCATTTCAACATCCCTACCGTATGTGAGTCTGCTTCTGATGCTTGCTCTGTCTTTTCAAACTGTGTTCTCTGCCTCTTAGTATGTCTTGGAATTTTTTCTTGATAGCCAGACAAGATGTATTTGGTAGAAGGAACTGCCTTAAGTAATAGGGTGGTAAGGTGGGGGGAGGGGAAGCATTTCCATATAGTCCTATGATTAGATCTCAGTCTTTAATGAGCCTATGCCTCTGGACTGTGAACTTCACAAGTACTTCTCAGTCTCCCTCTACTCCTTAGGTGAGATAGGCTGGCTAGAGTGGGCTGGAGTTAGTATTTACCTTCCTCCAAGTCTGTTTAAGGTCTGGTAAAATAGTTTCTCTTGAGGACAGGCCTTGTTAAGAACAGAAAGCCTGGCTATTTCAAAATGGTTGCTTTTCTCTTCCCCTTTACAGAGGGGATTTTTCTCGGATATTTACTTTGAGAACTATGTAGAGCTCCTAGAAGTAAAACTCACAAAAGTGTGGGGTTCCTTATGACTAGGTCCCCTGAGATTTTTAACTCTCAGACTTGTGCACACTGAGCCTCTAGCAATTCATCAATTACAATTTAGGTTTTCCTGCCCCAGCATTGGCTCCTGCAGAGGCTTCTGCTAGGGTAAGTCGTGATTCTCTGTCTCTCCTGTTTTGGGGCAGCAGTTTGCCCTGTGATAAATCCAAGAAGAGTTGTTGGTTTTTCAGTCTGTTCAGCTTTTTAGTTGTTGTTAGGATGGAGTTATAACTTCCAAGCTCCTTACATGCCAGATGGAATCATTCTCATTTTTTTTTAAAGATATTTTCACTTATTTGCTAGTTTGCTAGTTATTTTATAGCACTTCAAACATGCCATTTCAATGTCTTCTGGTTTCCATCATTTCTGTGGAAATATTACATATCGGTCTTATGTCTTAAAGATAGCATATAGTTGGGGCTCGTCTTTTTTTTTTTTTTTAAATCCAGTTGTTAGTATTCAGATCATTTACATTTGATGTAATTATCAGTATGTTTAGATTTAAATCTACCATCTCCCTATTTGTTTTCTATTAGTCCTATGTATTCTTTATTTCTTTTTTTCCTGGCTTTCTTTCAAATTAATTGTTTTAAAATATTCCTTATATATTTATTAATGTCCAGTATCTATACTTTTAAAAAATATTTCCAGTGGTTGCTTTAGCACAGGTGTCAGCATATGGTCCATGAAATAAATAATTTTTTTCAATAACGAATTTATTTTTTAGAGCACTTTTAGATTTACAGAAAATTGTGAAGATAGTAGAGAGTTTCCATAAATCCTGTGCCCAGTTTTCTTATTATTAGCATCTTACATTATAGTATGGTCCATTGGTTACAATTAATGAACTAATACTGATAGATTATTATTAACAGAAATCCATATTTTATTCAGATTTCCTTATTTTTTAATTGTGGAAAAATATACATAATATAAAATTTACCATCTGAACCATTTTTAAGTGTTCAGTTCACTAGCATTAAATATATTCACATTGCTGTGCAATCAATCTCCAGAACTCTTTTCATCTTGCAAAACTAAAACTCTGTATTCATTAAACTACAACTCCCCGCTTCCCCCTTACCCCAGCCTCTGGCAACCACCATTCTACTTTCTGTTTCTAAGGATGTGACTATTTTATTTATTTATTTTTAATCAATCAATTAATTAATTAATTTTTTTATGGTGACACTGGTTAACAAAATCCAGTAAGTTTCAGTGTTAACAGTAAGGCATATATGTGTTTACACTGTGTGTTCACCTCCCATAGTTAGATTTCTTTCTGTCACCACATATTTGACCCTCTTTACCCCGTCTACCTCCCCCTTTCCCCTACCCTCTACCCTCCAGTAACCACTAGTCTATAGTCCATGTCCATGAGTCTCTGAGGATGTGACTACTTTAGATGCCTCATGTATGTGGAATCATACAGTATCTGTATTTTGTAACTAGTTTATTTCACTTAGCATAATGCCCTTGAGGTTCGTCCATGTTGTAGCATGTGTCAAAATTTCCTTCCTTTTTAAGGCTGAATAAGAATCCATTGTATGTGCATACCACATTTTGTCTATTCATTCATCCATTAATGAACACTTGGGAGATTGCCTTAGTTTTTACCAAATGTCCTTTTTCTATTCCAGGATCCAAACCCAGGATACCACATTACATTTCATCATCATGTTTCCTCAGGCTCTTCTGAGTTATGACAGTTTTTCAGACTAAGGGCTCATTCTAGTTTTCTCCCTTTCCATATTTATAACCCCCTTTGTCAACAGTGAGAAACCTAGTTCATTTCCTCAACAAATCACCTTATTGGATCAGTCCCACTGCGGGTAACCGATGTCCCATTGCCACTGCTCCCCACTGCATGCAGACCCTCCTCAGCCCTCCTGGGCGCTGACAGCCTGCCTCAGCCTACCCCTGCCACCCCTCTCCCCACTTGGATCTGCTACTCACCTCAACAGGCTCTGACATCCCACACCCTCTGGATACCCTACGTTGCCCCTTTAGAGGTGCCCTTATTCCCACATGGACTCTACTTCTGGTGCTTGGCTACTACCCTGGTCAGATGTCTCCTTCACTCCCTCAGGGTCCAATCTCCCTCACCGATCTGGCCCTAATGGGGACATCCTCTTTATCTTGTCTCGACACTCCATACTAAGCTGCCTTCCTACTTGGATGCCCTCTTTTCTCTGTTTAAGTTCCGACATTCTGGCCGAGGCCATCTGCCTGTATGATTAAGCTTTGTCTCTCCCATTCTCTCCCTCTCTCTCTCTCTCCCTCTCTGCTCTGACTGCCCTCCATGGGAGATATCCTCTGTATTTCTCTTGAGCCCCCAAACCATGCATGGGCCACTGCATTTTCCCTCCCTCCTTCTCCAACCCCAGGGATGCCTACCTTGCTTGGCTCATCTAAAGGCTTTTAAACTAAATTGTCAAAAAGAATACAAGGGAGGAGAAAACCAAAGAGGAGAAGGAGGAGGAGAAGGAAGAGAGCTTCCTGGCAATTTTTTGTTGAAAGGTGGACATGGTGTGTGACAGGTTTAGAGCTCTGGTGATGTCATCTTTTCCACAGAGAATGTCCTTCCACAGCCAGACAGAATGCAGGTAAATTGTCCTGATGGCGTGAAGCTGGTCTAGTTCCAGTTTGCCCTTATTCCTAGGTGTGGCTCTTTCCAGGGTCTCAACTGTAAACCAGATTGGAGTAAGTTGAAGAGTGAATGTCAGCTGGGACGGCCCTTATGAGAAGTGTGGCTGGGAAGGGGAGGAGAGAGCCAGGAAGGTGATTTGGGGTTTGGGAGTGTAGGGTGGTGAAAAACACTGGCATGTGTTTGTGGGCGGATGGGAAGAAGGCCGTCAAGTGGGAGGTGTGGGCAGCACCAGGAGAACAAGTTGGGGGCCAGGGGCAGGAGAGAGTCCTTGAGCCTGTGGAGGGTGGGCTTTGGACAGGAGGGGAACACCACCTCACAGGGTGAGGAGAGGAGATGCTGGGGCCACCAGGTATACAGGACTGCAGTGGGGTACAGCCTGCCTCCCTACGGGCTGCCGTCTCCGGGAGTAGCTGGAGATGAGGTCCTTGCAAAGACGGCGGCCTACAGTGGGGAGAGGAGCGGAGAAAGAGTGGGATGCAGTGAATGGGATGCAGTGGGGGGACCGTGGCTGGGTGAGGGGAGAAGGGCTTGGTGGAAGGAGGGAGGTCAATGAGAGGAAAAGGGCTGGGTAGGGAGGGGGGACTTATTAAGTAGGAGGGAGCTCAGAGGTCTTATTTCTTTGTCTCAAAGGACTCCCTTCGAGTACCTGAGAGCAGTGACTGTCCTTTCTCCTCTGACAATGGGCTCACAGCTTCAGAATGGGAAAGTGAGGAAACTTTGCTTATTCTTTTCCTGGCTGGGGAGTGGGGAGCAGAGAGGGCGAGCCCCAGACTTTCTGCCTCATGGTGGGTGTGAGGAAGTGAGGATCTTCCCCTTCCCTCCCCAGCTAAGCCTTTTGCCCTTGGGGTCCTGGGTTGAGTGTGGGAGTGGGGGTAGGGAACGGGCTCCATCGCTTCATTCGCCATGGAGGCAGGAAGGGGGACCGGCTGAATTTGTTTCTCATTTTGCTCTTGGCTCTTTTGGTGGAAAAATCGAGGCACTCCCCTTGGTACAGCTGAGGGGAAGAGGGTGAGCGTGGCTGGGAGGCTGTCCTGGCGGGGATGCTGAGGGGCAGGCGGGGCCTGGTTGGGAGAGACTGCCCCCCTTCTCAGCCCCCTCTGTTTCTACGTGGCTCTCCAGGCCCAGGGCTAAGTCCTGAGGCTGAGGTGGGGAGGGGGTGCGGTTAGGGCCTGAGAGGAGGCAAACACTGGCTTGGGTTCAGCCTCAGGCCCATAGCACCCTCTCTCCCCAGGCATGTCTCCAAAACAGGCTTCAAAGAGTAATTAAAATTCCCTTGGGCTCCTAGAAGGAACCACTAGGAAGGTGCAGCAGGAGGGATGGGAGTCAGACCAGGACAGGGAGGAGACAAGCCGTGTGCTCAGGGAACTGCTGGGCATTTCCTGAACACCTGAGGACATGCAAAGTCTTTCTGTTCATTATCTGCATCCGCTCATGATCACCCTAAGCAGCATCAGCCATCCTCATTTCACAAGCGAGGAACCTGATGCAGAGTCTGGAAGTGGCAGAGCCAGCCAGGGTTTGAACCCCGTTATGTCTGGCTCATTGGATGGTGCTCTTTTCCCAGCCCTGGAAATGCTGGGGAGACTTTCTCCCCAGGCACTGGAGGCCACCCGCAAAGCAGCTCCTTGAAGGAATCCATGAGGGGTTTGGGGATGTGGCCCTGCCTCAGCACGGACCCCTGGTCTCTCCCATTGTCCCAGACGTGGCCGAGGAGGTCTCTCCTCCTCCCACCCTCCTCTTCGGAGGTCGTGCTGCTCCCACTCCATATTTCCAGCTGCCCCAGTCCCCGGCCCGGCCCCCTCTCCAGCCTGGTGGAAAGAAGAGCCCAGAGAGGAGCCCAACCACTTTCCCTCTGGAATCTGCTGCCTCCGCTTTCGATGGAGAAACCATCTGGAGTGTATTATGAGCAGTGGAGAAAGCTGAGAGCAGGAAAATGTGAGTTGGCCCCTGTGGCTCCATTCTGCAGGAAGAGGGGCTCAGTGCTCTTCAGGGAATGGGCCAGTAGCTGCTCCCACCTTTCTGGTCCTTGGATGGGGCAGAGGAGGGGTGTGCCCAGGACAGAGTGGCCTGGGGAAGGTAGGGCTCATGCCTCCAGACACCTCTGAAGAGTTCAGTTTGAAAGTGCTTGTCTTACCCACCTTCCTATTTCACGGATGAGACTGAGGTCCAGAGAGGGATAGTGACTTCCCCAGGGTCACACAGCAAGTCATGAGGAACAAAATTGGAGTTAGAACCCTTCCCTGTATATGCACATACCAATGAATGCTGGAAGTCCCCAGAGGAAGGGTGAGGGGCAAAAGCTGGTGGGGGCAGGATAGAAACTGGATGAGTTTTCTCTCCCTCAGCTTCAAACGAGTGAAGCAGAGGGGCAAAGGCCAATGAGAACAGGAAAGAATAGCCTACATTGTTTTTGAATCTCCATTCCTCGCTTCCCAAACCTGCTCTTGTCCCCCATGCCACCCTTCCCTTGGGCCTGATCCTTGAGGATGGCTGGGTCCTGGAGTGGGGTCTCTAGGTTCTTCTTCTGGGTCCCAGGAGCCCCCTCCCCCTCGCAGGGCCCCAGCTCCAGACGTGGCAGGGGAGCAGGAGTGAGGTTTCTCCACTCCCTCCCAAGTGCTGCGCTGGCGGCTCCCGAAATAAAAATCAAATGTGGGCTTGGCAGAGGGAGCGGGGTGTGGGCTTGGCAGAGGGAGCAGGGTGGGAGATGCAGCCGGCAGCAGCAGCAGCGAGTGGTGGCAGTGCTGGGGCTTCATTCTTTCCATTGTAACTTCACCTCCTAACCTCTGGCATTTTAATTATTCTCCTACCCGATTGCTTTCTCTGGGCCAGAAGCTGAGCTCACCCTTTCCTCTAGTCTGGGAGGGGGCGGCCGCTGCCTGGACCCCCAGCCCCCAGCTTGCTCCAGGGAACGGGGATGGGGGGGTGCGGGCAGGCTGAGGGCACTGGTCTAGCTGCCCCCTTCTGCTTCTGCAGACCCTGAAGGGGCCTGGGGAGCTCCCAGGCATCCAGCCTAGCACCTCGGGTTCCATGTGTGAATCATTAAGTCTGCACACCCACTGCTCCATTTTATAGTGGCCACCGTCTTAAGCCAAAGCAAGACCGGCTCACCGCCCATTTTGTGGACGACGCAGCCATGCTCAGCGTGAGCAGAGCAGGGCCTGGGACCTGAGCCTGTAACTCCTGGTCCTGCATTCTTTCCAAACCCAGGAAGAAGGCAAGAATGGCTCATGCCTGATTATTTGCCTCATCTCCTTGTGTTTTTTTTTCCCCCCCAATGGTAGGTGATTTAAAACAGTAGTTTGATATTAAAACATACAAGGACGTAGAATGGGGTAGAAAGTAAAATGCCTATGAATTTTTCAGGTAGAAAACAAGTTTTCAAAGAAGATGTCCACTTAGGACTGTCCACAGATGCCAGGGAGCAGCATCCTCCTCCTGGGCCTGGCTATGAACCGGGGTGGGAAGTTGGCCATCTCTGTAACCAGTTTGTCTGGAACCTAGGCTGCTGTTGAAGATGCTAGTGGGTGCCAGTGGGTAGCCTTGGCCCATCCTGGGATGCAGAGGCCTTCTCTCACACCCAGGCCTGGGGCTGAAGCTCTCTGCTGATTCTGTGTTTCTTCCAGGGGAAGCAGCACACACAGGGCACCCTCAACTCTGGGCCAGCACGCCAGCTAACCCCAGCCAAGGCCTCCTGCTCCACCTACAGGCCTTGAAACCTCTCCAAGCCCACTGCCCCAGAGGCTCAGCCCTGCGGGGGCTGGAGGGGGAGGGCAGGAGGAGGAAGTCATCTGTCTTTTACTTCTTACCCTGTAAGTCTCTTCTAAATAAATGTTCCACCAACAAATGATTCCTGGGCACCTACCCTGTTGGCATCTGGCCTTATGGGTAGTCACGGTCTGGGCTCCAGTGGAGCTTCCAAAAGTAAAAAGTGAAGTGCTATTCAACACATCAAATGCTGTGATGGGGGCATTAAGGCAATGGCAGCCCCTGGTAGGGAACTCCTGACCCACACTTGGTGAGGAGAGCATCAGGGAAGACTTTCCAGAGTGAATGACAACTAGGAGGAGCCCTGAGGAAGAGCATCGCAGGCCACGGGAACAGCACCTGCCAAGGCCCAGCGATGAGAGAGAGCCTAGTGCAGAACCCACAGGAGAGCGGGTGCCGTGAGGGGATTGGCCATGGCATGGGGAGCTGCAGGAGCCCTCAGGGTGGAGGCAGGTGGGAGCACATAATCAAATTTGTGTTTTAGGAAGATTCCTGGGCGAAATGTGGCGAGCGGGTAGGAAAGTGATCAGCATGGAGGTGGGGTGGCCACTAGGAAGCTGCCCCAGAAGTCCTGAAGGGAAGCGATGGTGGCGAGGCCCAGGCTGCTGGCAGCAGGATGAAAAGAGATGGCCAGATTGACAGAGACTTAGGAGGTAGAAGTCATGGGACTTGGTGACTGACTGGCAGAGAAATAGGGCCGGCTCTGAGTTTTTGGCTGGTTCACTGCTGAACACGGTGACGTCAATATACCTGTATGGCAGCCAAGTGGAGATGCCCACTGGGCTGCCAGATATGCGAAGGTCCCCTGGAGAAAGCTTAGAGGAAAGAGGCCAGGCATGAACCTAAGGGAAGATGGAGAAGCGAAGCCTACAGAGGAGGTGGAAAAGAGTGGCCAGAGAGATAAGAGGGACACCAGAAGAGTAAGGGGTTGCCCAGCCCCTAAGGTAGGAGGTCTTCTTAAAAGAAGCATGGCTGACAGCATAGACGGCTATGGAGGTGAAGCAGGCTGTGGCCTGAGAAGGGACATGTAGTCTAGGGACCACTTTCCTTTGTTTCCTCTGACCCCCAGTCTTCTCTTTCTCGGACCCCTAGCTTTGCCCACTCTGTCCTGTCTACCCCTCTGTCTATCCCCCAGCCTCCCTACCCCAACCCCTCTCACTCTTCCCTATTCTCTGCACCCTCTTCTTCTCTCTGACTCAAAGGCTCAGCATCTTTATAAGGGAAACTTCATGCCACTCCTATCCGGCTTGAGTCCTGTTTGCTCTCCTGGCTCCTGAAATCACCTCCCTCCACCACCACCTATCACATATACCTCTTGTGATGGAATCACCAAGAATTCCCAGAAGCTGGGGCAGAGAGGAGCACTCACCATCATCCAGCCCCTGGATGATTCACAGCTTCCTCTGATTGAGCACCCACAGGGTGCCAGGCTCCAAGATAGCTCTAGGCATACGTGGCCTCCAGGGGCTTATGATTTAAAGACAAGGGAAACAATGACCCAAGCCCATCCATGCAGTGTGAGAGGACAGGCCCAGAAAATGAGCTACGGGCATTTATATCTGGCAGAGGGAACCAATGGAAGGCTTCATGGAAGAGGTGACTCTGGGTGGGGCCTTGAATGACTAGCAGGATTTGGTCAAGAGGCAATGGGAGCAAAAGGAATTGCAGGAAGAAGGAATGTGGTGAGAAAGGGCATGGAGGTAGAAAAGGGGGCCCAACATTTGGGCAGCAGCTCAGGATGGCTGGCGATCCCAGAGTGGGGCCAGAAGGGGCGAGGGACTTCAAAATGAAGAGGTCAGATCATGTGGGCTTGGAACACCAAAGGAGAAAACATCAGACTTTGTGCATGGCTGCCTCTTGACCAGGGGCTTTGGGATCGGATGCTATTTTCTCATTCATTCATTCATTCGTTCATTTGGGAAATGTTGATTGAGCTCCTGTTCTGTGCTAGGCAAGTGTAAAGGACAAAATAAAGTCCCTGCCATCACGGAACTTAAGTTCCAGGAAGAGACAGATTACAAAGTTGTAAATAAATAAAGACTAAAAATTAAGATCATGATAGGGGTTGTGAAGAAAATAATGACCGGCCATTTGAAAGTAGAGCCTGTCTCCCCCTCAGACGGAGGACTTACTGAGGAGAGAGCCTGAGTCTCCTCTACCAGACTGGACGCCCAGCACCGCTAGGGAAGGACAGGGCATGAAGCATCTGGAAGCAAGAACTGAGGTGTCTCAGAAAGCTCACAGGAATGGCTGCTTCCCCAGCCCAAGGAGGCCCCGAGCAGGATCCTCTGCTCCATGCTGACCGACACCCTCCCTCCCCAGCCACCATTACTTCTCTCAACCACCAGCTGCTCCTGGTGCCAGGTGTTGTGAGGAGGGCTGGGAACCATAACCTGGAGCCCAGACCTTGGAGGAAACGGCAAACTTCAGTCTGCTGCTAGAGGAGGCAGGTACAGAGGGGTCCAGAAGGGCCTCTAAGGAGAGACCCAAGGACAGAGGGTAGCCAGGATCTTGGAAAGGATCCACCTTCCCAGACAGGCCTGAGTGGAAGGGCTTCCCTCTCTCCCTCCCCATCCAATCCCCCACCCCATTAAACCCTTAAATTAACCTCAGCCCCACCCTGAGCCCCAAAATAAATCCTAAATTACATGCTGCCTGGGGGCAACCACAACTCTCCTTCCTCCCTCTCCAGCAAGCAGATCCACCCTTAACCCAATACTGAGGAGGGGGGCCTTCCCCAAATGGGCTATTTATATAGCTCCCCTCTTTGCCGTCTGGCCCTGGTGTCCTTGGGCAAAGCCCAGGCAGGCTACATAGCTCTCTTAGGAATTGGAAAGGAACGGGGAGGTTGTGACACTCTCCAGGAATTTATAGTCCAAATCAGGATGCTTTGGGGCAATGCTAACAATTACACTCCGGAAACAGCATAGATCTGGATTGTCCTGGGCACCAGGAATGGGTCCCAGCCTCCAGCCTCCCAGAGTGCTGCCTCCCCAAGGAAGAGACAGAGAGAGAGAGGGAGAGAGGGAGGGAGGGAGGGAGAGAGAGATCTGTCTTTAACCCAGGCTCCCAGGGGAGCAGTTCTGAATCCAGGGCACACCTTCCCACATCACCTGAGAAGAGCAAGTGGCTCTGGCTCCAAGGACCCCAGGCACAGAGTGGGTAGCTGGACATGGCTATTTTGAGGCCATGGACTTAAGCCAAGGACCTCCCTGGACAAAGTCACTGTCCATTCTGGAAACCTGGCTCTACTACTGGGGCTTCTCTTGTCAGAAATTAATTAGAGGGGTGGGAGGGGAAAGACAAGAAAGAAGAAAAGAGAGAAGAGTGGGAGACAGAGACATGAACACAGAGCAGCAGAAATATGGAAAGAAACAGACACAGACACTCAGTGACGGATAATGAGAGAGGGATGGAGGAGAAGGAAAGGACGAGGGGGTGCTTCCAGAGCCCAGGCCTGGCATCACTTCGTCTCTTCTACGTGGCACCCACGGGCCTGGACGCCTGCCCACTGCCCACTGGCTCCTTGGCCCGTCTTCCTGCCCGTCAGGAGTGTGGGTGAAGGGCCTCCAGGCTGCCCAGGAAGGAGACACTCCTGTTCCTCTATACCCCACCCTTGCTCAGTGCCCCTCTGCTTACCCTGGGAGCCTGCTCCAGCCCCCAGAGGCCTGGCCACTACCTGCTCCTCAGGGGAGATTCAAGGGGACCAAGACTCCTTCTCCTGCTTGGTTGCCCTGAGGGAGGGGGCAGCTATGAGTCCTAAGGCAAGACAGAGAACTAAGTGCCCCCCTCACTTGGACTCAGCCCCAGAGGAGGGGTGGGGAAGGAAGCCGAGAGGAAGAGAGAAGGAAGAGGAGGGAGTAGAGAGGCTGGGAGAGCCTGGGAAGGAGCTAGTCACTAGGCCTGAGTCCCAGGAGGAGGAACGAAGATGGCCAGGGATGGGACAGCAGGTGGGTGGTGGTACTGCCTTGTCTGGAAGACCATGTACACATCCAAGTTCATATCTCATGCAGATAATTTAGGGGATAGGGCTCGGCCTCTCTGAGCTCCACCTTGAAACTGTGAAAAGAGGGAACAGGGTAGCATGAGATGAGCTGACCGGGTCCCAGCCACCACCAGGGAGAAATATTTACTCACAAGTGAAGTGAATGCCAAGAATTGGGCCTGAAACCTGGAAGAGCAGGCTAATGTGTGTGTGGGTGGGGGGTGGTGTCAGGGGAGAATAAAGGGTTCCACCAGTGCTGCCTGGGAAGGGAAAAGACCCCTGCAGCATGGGGGGGGGGTTCGAATCTCCACAGCCCCCCCTCAAAAGTGGTGACACATTGCCTCCTGCTTAAACTGGATTATCTGTCTGCTAACCGGGTCCCCATGCCCCCCAGAGAACACTGTTCATGGGGCCTGGGGCATCAGACCTGTCATTTAGCTGGAGGAGGCAACCGAAGCCACAGGCGAGAGCCGAGCCTCTGTGGAGAAGCAGTGCCCAGTGCACCGCGGCACCAGCCCAGACACTTAGTGCCCTGTTTACCCTGGCGCGGGCAGCTGGCACAGGTGGGGCTCTCCAGAGAGCGGCCCGAGGCCTGGCCAGCAGACCCACCTGGAGGCCAAAGAGGAGGCCAGGACAGAGACTCTGTGGAGCGGGGGGAAGGGTGCATAGAGAGGAATCTGGCCCAGTTACATACGTGGTGCTCACACTGTAGCCCACAGGGCACTATCTGCCAAAGCTCAGTGGCCCCTCAGCTGCCCTACAAAAGAAAGTGAAGCCTGAGGCCCAGAGGAAGAAACTGATGCTCCAAAGATTCTAGACACCTCCCCCGCTACCACCACCAAAGCTTCCCAGGAAGCAGGGAGGCTGATGGAGGTGGAGGAAACCCCAGGACTTTGGATTCCTGGTCTGGTGTGCCTGAACGCCTCGCCAGGTTCGAGGGTCCCATGTTTAGCACCCAAAGGCACACATGGCTTTGTTTAAGAGAGCACCATCACAAGCCCCCACTCCCAGAGCCAATCACTGTACAGTTGTCTCCACAGTCTTTATCTATCATATAGACCATAGAAACCATATCCCCACAGCTGCCACGTCCAACATGCACATAATCTTCATAGATGTGTCAGACACACAATGCCACACCCATGGGCACACATACAAGTTCTCTGCACCCATGCACCCTCCTCCCCACATCACACTTCCAAGGAAGCCTGAGGGGGGGTCTGACATTTCAGTCCTGAGCTTCCCCCTGCCTCTCCCTTTCTCCATCCTCTCTCCCACCTCCTCTGCCCAGAGGAGCTCCTCTCCCCATCACTGCCCCCCACCTTCTGCATCTCTCTCCAGTCTCTCGGTGACCTCCCAGGTGGGCCCCTTGCCCTGAGGCCTCAGTCTCTTCTCTCCCTATCTGCACACAGTGCTGCACATCTGGGCAGCCCCGGCAGCTACCACTCTTCCAGCCACAGGCTCCAGAGAAAGGGAGGCGGCAGCTGACAATTGCTCAGGATCTTTTCCCCCTGCTTGCTCTCTCTACCATGGACCTGGACGCCCCGCCTCTTCATTCCAGATTGAGTCATTCCCACATCTGGAGCCTCTGCACATCTGGAAGAGCGGAAGCCTATGCAGAGAGCTCCACGTGGACACCCCTCCCCCATACTGAATATCATTCCTCCCCCCACTAGCAGCTGGGGTCTGGTCCCTTAATTCCCACCTAGGCAAGGCCCCTAGTCACCTAGCAGTCAGGTAGGCACCCCAGTGACAGCCTCCACGACAGGACATCCATCAGCCACAGGGCCTCTCCCCAGAAGCAGTAACTTCAGCCACTCAGTGCCCACCCCACTGGATGGGCAGGGCGGCGCTGGCCTTGGGGGAGGCCAGGCCCAGGCCGTGGAAGGCAGGCAAGCCAGGCGCTGAGGAGGCAGTGGTTTGGCCCGGCAGGCAGAGCAGTTTATCCTGGCACCTGGCCCTGAAGCCAAACATCCTCCTCTAACCTCGCAGACACATCAAAGCGGGCAGGGAAGGGGCCCTTCGGTAGAGGAAACCTGCAGTCCTGGAGGCCTGACAGCCTGGCTCAGAGCACGGGACCACCCTGTCCCGCTCGGCAGCCTGGGCTCAGGTGGGCACAGCAGTTCCGAAGGGGGTGGGTTGAAGAGGAAACTTCTACTCCGATGTCTCCCCAACCCCTCCAGTCCTGCAGAGGATAGTGATTTGCCCACATCAGGGTAGCACAGCCAGTACCAGGACTTATCTGTGACCTCTAATCCAGGGCTCCTTCCCAACTTCGCCCCCTCCCACCCCTAGGCATGAGGGGCTGGGGGGGGCCGTGGACACTTTGTGCCCCAGCCTGGAAGATGAGTGTGTGCTAAATTATAGGGGCACCGACTACATCCCCCAGGCTCCCTTGTTCAGAAAGAACCTCTCCACAAGGACAAGGGCGGGATGGAGAGGGTAAGGGGGCTTAGGGGTGGGGGAAACAAAACTTTGGAAAGAAATAGAAGCTGAAGTGGAGTCGGAAGAAGAGAACTGGGCTGCAAGCCACAAGGCCTCTCTCTGGGGACAGCAAGGGCCAGAGGAGGGAGAGGGGCTGTGAAGCGCTAACAAGGGAAGGAGGAGGTGCTAACAGGGCCACTGGGGTGAGGGGGATCCTAGAGTGAGCCCCCCAAAGGCTGGCCTGGAGATATGAAAGCTGCGGGGGAGGTGAGTGGGGGCTGCCACATCACCATGGGAGGCTGGGTTGTGTGCATATACACATGCACATGTGTGTACACACAAGCAGACACACTGCACACACCCACACATGCATGCGTGCACATAACAGAAGCCAAGTCTGTCCTTGGCTGGGGGCCAGATGATGTGGCTGCTTAGAGGAGCTATGATTTGTGGAAAAATGTGATCTCTACCCGCCTCACTTCCCCCGCCCCTCGGCTCACACTCATTCTTTGCCTGACTCCCAGATCCCTAAGAAGTGATCAGCTTCAGGGATGTCTCAAGCTGTACTTTCTCCACATTTTAGTCTGAGCCCCGCTAGACCCTTTAGAGGCCCTTCTCTAGATATGTCCAGCCCTCAGAAGGGCTACCCTTTCCACTGGCTGCCCTGAACTCCCAGCTTCTTTGGGTCTGCAAAGTTCTTCTGAAATCCAATACCGATCCCCTGTAACATTTGGATCTGAGACATGGGAACCCACTGCACCGTGCAGTAGAGCCCTCTTTTAAGGGGCCAAAAAGAGCAGAGCTAGAAAGTGGGGGTCCTAGGGAACTCTCAACCTATTTCTTCTCTCTGGTTACTGGGTCCTATCTAAAAGAGTCAACAGTGAGGGTGGGGGTGGGAGTGGGCGGCAGAGATGGGAGGGCAGGGAAGCCGTGGGGAGAAAGAGCGCCAGAGGGAGGGACCAGGGGCTCTGGGGCTCTCAAGACCCTTAACCTGGTCTTTGCTCTACCTGCCGCCCCAGACAGCCAAACTCACTAGGTTAACCTTCCCCCTGTCTCTCCCCACCCACCTCTTGGAGGTGTTTCCTTCTCCACCGTGCCCGGAAACCTACACTTTGGAAGGATAATGGCTCCCAAACGCCGTTTTTGTCTCTGCTAAGCCTCGGGAAGGTGAGCATTAGTTGTGCTCCTCCAACCGCTCATTAGGATAATAAGCTCCCTGCACCGTTAATTGGCAGGTGGCATGCCTCTCTCCACCCTCCTGGCCCACAGGTTGGCGGCTCAGACCTGGGGTCAACTCCAGAAGTCATCTCCCCACCCTCACGCCCATCACTTTGAGAATGAATAAGGGGCTGGTGGGCTTCAATTTCCAGAGGAATGTTCCAGAGAAGGAGACTCAGACCTTGGTCTCATGGCCAAGAATTCCACTTGGCAACCCAACATGCATCCCACCTCCTCCTGGCAGGTGGACAGTAAGCCAGATTTCCTTGCAGCCCACCCCATAGGACTTGCTTGATCCCTAGGGAGCCTTATGACTCACTTGGGGGGTACTGTACACTTGGGAGGAATAGGAAGCAGAAGAGGTGGATTCCTCAACCACACAGCAAGTGGAGCCTAGTCAATCAGGAACAACTCCCTCAACCAAGAACCCCCATCAAGGCCTTTGGGAATTCATTCTCCATTCTAGAGAAATGTGGCCCTTGACCCCAGGAAGCCTCCAACCAGCTTCAAATCAGTGACAACAGAGCCAGTGTTTACTTGGAACAAAGCACCATGGGGAAATGAGAGCTGAATCAGAATGGGGCCAGCCCCCGCAGCCTGGTGGGAATGTCAGGACATGTGCACACATCTAGAGATTGAAGCCCAGAGAGAAGGCCTGGGTGGGGGGTGAGCAGGAGGGGGACAGTGACGTCTTACTCAAAGATCCAAGTCCTAGAAGGCTTTCTGGAAGAGGTGGAATTGGAGTTGAGCCTTGAAAAATGGTTGAGAATTTGTTAGGTTTCGGGGAGGGGTCTAGGGACAGGTATTCTAAGTAGAGAGAGCTGCCGAAGCTGAGGAAAGGAGGGAAGAGATGGTCGGGTGTGTGGTTGGAGAACATGCAGGCAGGACAGGAAGAGCACATTGGGAGGTCAGGTGGGGGCTGGTCATGAAGGACCCCAAAGGTCTCCCTGAGATGGAACTTTATCAGGCAGAAATGGGGAGCCTCTGAAAGTTAGGGAGCAAGAGAGTGACATGTCCTAACATAGGCAATGGGGAGACTAGGCTGGAGGCCTTATGAAGATGGTTGTGATGGCCCTGGGGAGCCATACTGCATGGAGTCAGTGGCAGTGGGGATGCCTGTGATAAGCACGGTCTCTAGTCTCCCCGAGCTCTCAGCCTGCAAGAGAATTGGGTGCCCACCATAAGCCCAGCCCAGGCAGCACTCTGAGCAGTGGGGAAGCAGAAGAGGTGGGCAAACCAGGCATAGAGGGACTTGCTCAAATGTCTAGTCCCAGCACCAGTGCCACACTGGGTCCCCTGTGACCCTCTAGAAGGAGTGGTCAATACCAGGTCATCCTCTGAGGTAAGTCTCTGACCTGGCCCTTTGGAGGAAAGGGTGGTAGGCAGAGCACCTAATGCACAGCAGAGGGGGCTAGTGAGCCAGCATTCTAGGGAAACGGGAGCAGGACTTGACCTATATAGAGGGAGAGAGCAGTTCTTAGAGAAGCAAGATCCTTAATTCCTTATCACCTCACTCTGCTTCTACGTGAAATGGAGAGAAAGAGCTATGGCTCCTTTCCTCTGCCAGGAATGAAACATTCATTGCATATTATTATTAAACTAACATTTACTTACTATTATTGTATTCTAGACATTGAGTAGCTTATTTCATCCTCATAATGACCCTATGTGATAAAGAAGGTTATCCACCCCACCCCCCCTTCACAGATGAGTTTAGAGAGGCACAGAGAAGTTTAGTTTTTTGACTAAGGTCACGCGGCACACCATAGTAAGGGGTACACTTACCAACATGACATAATACTGTCCCTCCAGTCAGAGCTGGGCTAAAGCAGAATGCTGTGTGGGCTTTGAAAAGAAAGATCCAGGCCCAGCGCCATAAGCCATTTCATTATCAGTATCAGTGTCCGCCACAGTATGGTAGGGAGAGGGGCTGAGAGGAACAGAATTTAGCCTGGCTCTTCCCCCTTGCCCAGGGCCTGGCCCCTTGGGCTGGGCTAAGCCAGGTTGCACAAGGCCTCCCACCCCAGCCCCAGGGAAGATTTCTCTATTTGGAGCAGCGGCTCCCTCCTCTCAGGCTGCCTCTGGGTGTAGGGTCTCAAGACCTGCGTGGTTCTGGTGCTGACTCAACCCCAATGTCCCATGTGACTTGGCCTTCCCACCCCTCTGAGCTCCAGTTAGCTTCTCTGAGAAGGGGCGGGTGGACCAGCTGACCTCCCAGGCCCTTCCAGCTGGGTCCCTGCAGGATGCACAATTAGCTTGTTCTTTAGTGAAAGGCCTGGGGAGGTGGAGAGCGAGTATGAAGACATTTGGACTATGCTGCTCTTGGGAAACCCCAGATGGAATTTGGTGTGGAATCTAGAGGGACCCACTGACTGCATGAGGTCTCTGGGCCTCCTTGGCCCCTGCATGCCCGAGCACACACATGCACACATGCACACACTTCCCTCTACTGCCAGACGAGGTGTTGAACAGATGTCATCCGTGTCCAGGACCCTCCTGCCTCTACAAAAAAAAGCCCCTGTCTGCTCAGTCTGCCCCACTGTGAACCCGCCCCCACCCGACCTCACCTACCAAGAATGTTGGGGCCCTGGGAGCCATGGTGGACATGTTGACAACAGGGCTTAGTGTTCTTGGCCTGAGCTGAGACCACTCACCTCTTACTTCATCCTCATTTGCAGGAAAGAGTATAGCAGAGTAGTTTGGTTTCATGAAAAAAAAACTGGGGACCCAGAGGCAGGTTCCAGAGGCTTTCTGGACTCTGCCTGCTGAGCCTTCTTTTCCCACTGGGGAGATGTGGGCCAGCAGGTGGAGCAGCTGTTCTCAAATGTCTATTCCTATGACATTTAAGGGATGTGGGTAGCATTTCCAGATTTAACAAATAAAAATACAGGACATATAGTTAAATTTGAATTCCAAATAACAAATTTTAGGATAGGTATGTCCCAAATATTGCATAGGACACAGTCATGCTAAAAATATTATCTGTTGTTTATGTGGAATTCAAATATAACTGGGTGTCCTGTATTTTGTCTGGCAATCCAGACAAAATACAGATTTGTGTCAAGTGGATGCCAGAGAGCCAGAGGTGAGTGATGCTAGCTTCCTGCCTCCTCCTGCCCATCCTGAGGGCACTGGTGACTCCCTGGTCCCTTCTTCTCATCAGTCTCCCCCAAGCCTCCCACACCTACCCCTCAAGCTCCTCCATGCCCTTCTCAGCATCCCCATTTCACTCCCCAGGACACTCTCCTCCCCTAAGATCACCCATCTTCCTCTCCCATAAAGGCCACGCCTCTGTAGGGCTCGAGGCCTGGGCCGAGTGTCAGGGTTTGTGGCCGATACCCCTGACCTTAGATATGGATGCAGTGGGGCCAGGGCAGGGGTGAGAGGGCTCTGGAAGCCCAGATTAGCAAGGACTTCACTAATGAGGTGGCAGAATGGGCACTGCTGGGAGGAAATGGGAGGAAACTCTAGCACTCTCTGGACTAGGTTTCCCTTAGCACAGCCATCTGCCCAAGGGGGACAGGGGAGGCGGGGGGGAGGTGCACATTCCCTTCTACAAGCTAAGGGTCACCAAGAAATGCAAATAGAGAGGGCATTCTCTAGAGCCAGACCCCAATTCCATTTGGATCCTGAGACTGGAAGATTCTGTCCTTAGGGGCCGAAAAGGGCCAAGAGATAATGAGAAACAGAGACAGGGAAAAAAGAGAGAGAGAGAGAGACTAGGGAGAGATATACTGAGAGAGAGAGAGACCACGAAGTTGGTGAGAAAAACAGACACAGAGACAGGGAGACACGGGACCAAACCAGAGCCAGGGAAATGGAAGCGCAAAGAGAAAACCAGACTCCTTGACTGAGATAAACAGATTAAGGAAGAAAGGAGAGACAGAGATAGGAAACAGAGGGGAACACAGAGACAGGGAGAGAACCTGACAGAAATGGGAAGAAACTGGAACAGGAAGAGGGACTGGGAGAAATGGGGGAGACACGGAGCAGTTAAGCATAAGACAAAGATAACAGGACTGGGAGAGATAAACAGATAAAGAGAAAGCGGTGAAAGAATGAAGGAAAGGAGCCAGAGGAGACCGCTATCCTGTCGTACTAACTTGAGGATATTTAAGGCACAGTAGGAGACGTCTGACAACCTAAGAACTCCTGGAGCCTTCCCCCTGCCCCCAGGCCAGGGAGCAGCAGCCCGCCCACCACTGCCACTGCGCCCCTTCCCCAGGCGTCCGGGCTCCAGCTCTCCAGCTCCGGCATGGTCTCCACCTGTCTCATCCGAGTTTGGGCGTCTGGCTGTCATCCTGCGCCTACCGCCCTCCGAGGCGGCCTCCCACACCGCCCGCCAGCAACTTCCCTCGGAGGGAGCTTACGGAGACCACCTTCGTGTCCCAGCCCGGCAGCCCGGCGCTCCGGGGGAATCCCGCGTTGAGTGATGCTGCCACTTGCTGGCCGGACTGGGTAAGCACAGCGCGCCCCCAGGCCTGGGGTGCGGCGGCTGAGGGTTGGGATCCCGCCCCCTCCCGGCTGGGACCGCCTCCGCGGGGTCTTTCCAGGAATCTGGAGAGGCCTCCTCGCCGGCGCGGAAACTCGACTGGCTGCCGCTGCGCCCCACTTTAGATCCTGGGGCAAGTCTCTGAACCCTGGGGCCTTAATTGCCCCTATAGCCAAAAGGAGGAAGTGTACCAACACCTCCTCTCAAGATTACAAGGGAGGTGTGTGAGCGTAGGGGGGTGAGGGGACTCGAATGTACCGGTGCTGTGCTCCTGGTTCTCCTTCCCCAGAAATCAGCCGGGCCGCCTCTCCCTTCTTGGCAAAAAAAAAAAGAGGGTGAGGGTGAGGGTGAGGGTGTGTGTGTGTGTGTGTGTGTGTGTGTGCGCGTGTGTGCGCGCGCGCGTGCGTGCGTGCGGTACCTCCCCCATACAGACCCCTCAACCCACTCCAGCACCTTCGCCTCTCCTCTCCCTCAACCTCTGAGCCCCAGAAGTCCAGGTGGGAAGGAACTTCCAGTGGTCGGCTCCCAATGCCTGCATCCCTTCTTCCCTCGCCAGACTCAGCACTCCCTCCCTTAAACCTGGGGCCACTTATGGGTGGAGCAGTAGTTGGGGGTTGGGAAGAAGCAGCTTAGCAGTCTTGAACTGACCCCACAATTTTTACCAATTAATGTCTTCTATTTCCCCTTTTCCAAAGCCCGACCCGTACTTCTTCCCCGTCCCTGCCCCAAGTCCCGCGCAACCCGGTGCATAAGCTCCGCCCCCATCCCGAGGCGGGGCCCCATAGGTGGAGAGACGTGGGAGAGGTCGCCGCCCCGCCTCTCTCTGCCTCTCCCCTCCTCCCCTTACACGCGGAAGCTCAGTGGTTCCCACGCCAGGATGTCCGACGCCTGGGTCCTCGGCTTGGTACCCACCTTGCTGCTCGGCCTACTTGCTGGCCTCCAACAGGTGAGAGCTCGGGAGGTAGAGCTGTACAACTTTCAGGGCCCTACCCTTGTGGGTCAGGGGCCTGCTTCTGGAGCCGGGTCACCACCTTCCATTGTTAGAATTTCCTCGTGACCACACGCAATTAGCAACTTCCTTTCTCATTTGGCTAGGGAGGTGGAGGTGGGGGCAGCAGAGGAAGGCCCTGAAAAGGCCGGGGTTCCTTCACCCTGGGGGACTGTGTAGTGACACTGGCCTTCGCCCACCACCATCGTGACACCTAGCGCTTCTCTGTGGCTGGGGACTTTGACCCGCATTTTAGCCTTGGCTAGTCCTTCCTGCTCCTTCCCTGCGTTAGAAAGCCGGGACTATCTGGGACTGAATCTAGATGCCTGGCCGGCTTGTCACCCCAGCTATGTTCCTCCAGTGCTGCGTGACCTTGGGGAAGGCCCGGCCCTCTCTGGGCTGTGTTTATTTGCTTATGTCCTAGGGAAAAGGAGGCCCCTTAGTCCTTTTCTAGGAGTGGGGGTAGGATTCCAGCCCCTGGTAGGATTTAATCTGGCTGCCTGACCCAAGACTGGGGTCACACCTCTGAAATCTGTGACTCTGACAGTGGACAGGCATGCCCTCATTCCTCCCTCTCCCATTGATAGGGCAGTTCTATCCAGTCCTGGGATGGGAGATTATCTTGGAAACTGACGTGAGTCTAGAACACAGATTTTTAACTTCTGTTTTAAGATCTAAGGGAAGTCCCAGTCTGGCTCCCCAGAATGGGGCACATTCACACGACTGTGCGGCTGTGCCCCTGAAGCTCTTGTACTCCTCAGTCCCTAGGCCATCAGTCTGTGCCGGCACTAGGCTGAGCGTCATCCTCTTCTCGATTCCTCCCAACAACTCCAGGGGGCAGGCACTGCTTATGTCCTCAATTCACCTGTAAGAACAGTCAGGCACCGCTTAACAGACGTTCTGAGAAATGTGTTGTTAGGCTATTTTGTTGTGCAAACATCATAGAGTGCACTTATACAAACATAGGTGGTGTATCCTACTACACACCTAGGCTAGATGGTACAGCCTTTTGTTCCTAGGCTACAAGCCTGTACTGTACTGAATCCTGTAGGCAATTGTAACACAATGGTAAGTGTTTATGTATCTAAACATAGAAAAAGTACTGCCAAAATATGCTATAAAAAAATAAAAAATTGTACACCCGTATAGGGCACTTACCATGAATGGAGCTTATAAGAGTAGAAATTGCTCAGAGTGAGTCAGTGAGTGAGTGGTGAGTGAATGTGAAGGCCTAGGACATTACTGTACACTACTGTAAACTTTCTAGACACCATACACCTAGGCTACACTAAATTTATAGAACAACACAAGATTAAATCAAGCACGAGAGAAAATGATGCAGTCAAGAGATGCTGTAAACATGAGATGTATGAGGCTGCTCTGGTGTAACATACTGTTTTACACCAAACTTTTTTTCTTATAAGTAGAAAGTGTATACTCTAAAATAACAATCAAAAGTATAGGATAGTAAATACCAGTAACATAGTCACTTATTATCATCAAGTATGATAGACCATACATAACTGTATATGATATACTTTTATATGACTGGCAATAGGCATTTTTCAACTCCATTGTAATCTTACGAGACCACCGTCATATGTGTGGCCTGTCGTTGATGGAATGGAAACGTGGTTATGCCATGCAGGACTGTCAGCCGAGGTTCCCCAAGATCATCCTGACATTTGATAAAACTCAGGCTCTGGACCACCTCAGACAAGATGGCCCCTGGTGTAATGGGGGTAGAGAATCTAGGAGATCTTCTGTCCCTCCCAAACAGGAGCTCAGGACGAACTTATTAAACCTTTTTTATCGGTCCTGCTTACCTGGGGCCCAGGAGAGGGAGGAAGAACAGGGTCTGGGATCTGAGGGGGAAGAGGCTGCCACGGAGTGCCTGGACTCCTTGGTCTGTCTCAACTCTACAGTGGCCCCGCTCTGTGCTGTGTGGCCCTTACCCTCGCTGGGCCAACCTGCCCCAGGGATTTAGTGCTGCTCCAGCACCCCTGGCCAAGGCTTGTGACAAGCGGGTACTCACATGAGACTGAACACAGAAAAGGGGAATCAGCACAACTATTATTGACTGTTGTTGGTATTCTTAGCTTTACTGTTGTCATTAGCAATTGAAATGTTACTGCATTATTTCAAGAAAGGTATGAAGATAGGGTGGTCTTCACAAAGTTAGCTTCTTATTCTTGAGTCCTGGTTGTTTGCCCCCAGGAGGCTGGGTGACATGTACCCTCCTGTTCCCCACTGTGTTTCCCCCCCTGCATTCCTCTGCCACCATCCCCCAGTCTGGATGAAATGAAAACAGGTAATTAATGAATGCTCTTTCATTCATTCTGCCAACACTGTGACTTGGGTTTTCAACAGCAATGAAACAGACCAAAATCTCTGCCCTGTGGAGTTTA
>NW_011888885.1:5244540-5254553 GCF_000151845.1 Pteropus vampyrus | reverse complement strand
AGGAGGGGCTGAAGGAGGTGGTCTCTGGGCAGAAGAGTATTTGCATCAAGTCAGCACTGGAAGTGCCAGGAACACCCTCTCTTTCCCGCCTCCGACTCTGGGCACCAGCAAGGGCTCGCTCCTCTTCACTTTAGCTCCCGGACAGTCCCCAGCCCCCTTCTCCCCACTACATCTCCTTAGGGCGATGTAGCCACTACAACACTCAATCCCACACCTGCCCAGTGAGGTTGCCATGATGTTTATAGAGGAAAAAGGTGAGGCCCAGTGAGGAGCATAACTTGGTCTGAGTGCACAGGAGAGTACTGAGACGCGTCTGGAAATCAGGTTCTGATCCTGGCCCCAGCTTCCTCCCCTTGAACCTGGAGTCCCCTCCCCTCCCCTCGCTAGGAGTGTGGCTTGTGCCCTGAGTATAAGGATGCATTTTGGGGAGGCTGGGATCCTTCTGCCCCACAACCTTGGTACCAACAGCTTCTATCTGCCCCCACCCCAGCACCTGCCCTGAAGGATTCAAGTGCTGCGGTGACAACTGCTGCCAGGAGTATGAGCTCTTCTCTGGCCCCATGAGGTGAGTCCAGGGCCAGCTCCTCTGGGCACAGCCCTCCAAGGGGCCTGGTTCGCACAGGACTGGGCTTCCTGCCTTGAGGGTTGGTGTGGGTAAAGGGCGGGAGGGAGGTGCAGTAAGGATAGCCTGGACTGTCAGGGTGATGGTGGTGGTTCCTTACCCCAGGATCTTTGTCATCGTCTTCCTGATCATCCTGCCCATCCTGTGCATCTGCGGCCTGGCGAAGCGCTTCTGTCGCAGCTGCAGAGAGCAGGAACAGGACCGCCAGATGGACCGCGAGGGGCCCTCCGAGCAACCTTCCATTTCTCCAGCAGAGAGGGTCAGGGTGTCCGCCTCTGAGCCTCCACCTCCCTACAGCGAGGTGGGTGTCTACCACAATCCCTGCTCTGCTCCTTGGCCATCTGTACCTCCTTACTGTCCCAACTGTTGGAGCAACAGGGACAATGGAAGGCCTCCTTACCCCAGGGAAGACTCTGCAGCCAGCATTGGGGTCACCCCTGTTCCCTGTATACCTCCAGCACATGGGTAGTGATGGCCAGTGCCAGGCCATAAGAAGACTCTGTCTCCTCCTTTCCCTGCAGATTATTCTGAAGCCAGTCCTGGGCTTGCCCCCCATGGAGCCACCCCCTCCCTACAGCTTCAGGCCTGAAGAATATTCTGGGGTACACAGAGGCATCGACAACCCAGCCTTCTGAGCTACCTCCTGCTTGGAATCCTGCCACAGCCACCTCCTCCCCAGTGCTTCCTGGATCGAGCCAGAGATGCTTGGGACCCTTGGAACACTCCCACCCAACCCGCCACATCTCTGGGCATTCTTGTATTTAATTTATTGCTTTTCCTGCCCCTGTTCCACCTCAACTGTTTCTCTTATCCCAAGGGCTGGGCTAGAGTGACAGTATCCATCCATCCCCCGACCCCTAACCCAGGTTAGAAGCTGCCAAGAGGAAAATGTCATCAGTTGGAGGTGCCTGACAGTGGAACAGGCTACTCTGAGGAGTGAAGAGAGCTCCGTTTCTGGAAGTATACAAATCTTGACTGGACAGCCAGCTCTGAGATATAAAAGGCACTAAGATCGGACTGCATGAGCTCTGGGCCACCTCCAGTTCTACCTGAAGAGAGAAGAACCCATTCTGCCCTACCCTACTCCCCCAACACTTGTACTCACTAAACTTCAGCTGATTGTTGCTGAGAGTCTGCCTCAGGCTGTGTGGGGAGATGAGTCTAGGCCTTGCTGGGGGACTGGAGGGGAGAGGGGGTCATCACTGCACCCGAAATCCTGCCATTGACGAGTCCTCCAGGGTTGTGTGGACAATGAGCATAGGCGGACAGTAGGTCCATGGCCACCCTCCAGGAAAGGATCTTCACAGATGCTTCAACCTCTAGTACCTTGAGGTCTGGGGGTGCTAAAGAGCCTGGTTTGGGAGCTCAGGACGGGATGGGAGTGATCGTTGTGTGTTTCCCCATCC
Source organism: Pteropus vampyrus (assembly GCF_000151845.1). Classification (NCBI taxonomy): domain Eukaryota; kingdom Metazoa; phylum Chordata; class Mammalia; order Chiroptera; family Pteropodidae; genus Pteropus; species Pteropus vampyrus. The sequence continues at coordinate 5,252,525 of NW_011888885.1, read as the reverse complement.
CATCCTCCCATCGCTGTCCTGGGGAGACAGCTCAGCTTCCTGACTCACCATGGGGGAGGGGAGTTGGGAGGCTGGCCTCTGTGGGGCAGGGCCTTGAGAGATCTTGATCAGCCCCACCCTGGACTGTCCTGGGAGGGAGGAGAAGAGAGGGCAGATCCACTTTTTCTTCCAGTCCTATCGTCCCGCATGGTTCTGGGGCACTGCCATCTCAGCCCCATCTGTGGGATTAACCCCAAGAGGAAAGAAGCATTCACCATAGAGTCTTCCCAGGGTGTCAGTCTTGTCAGAGCCTGGCATGGGGCATGCAGAGTGAGAAAGACCCCCATGCCAGTATCTCGGGGCTCAGGCAGGGCTGGGCTCCTCCTCTGCACCATGGACCTTGCAGCCCATGAATGCTGGCCTTCCTCCCTAGGCAGAGGGCACAGCAGCAACACTGGCCAAAGCTCCTGGGAGGATGGAGGTAGATGGCCCTGGTGTGCTGGCCATGATGTCTCCTCTAGAGCTTCATTCAGCCTTGGGACATCAGAACCCAGGCATGTGGCAGGGGATGATGGCACAGCCGACCCTAACGATGCTAGGAACAGGGGCTGTCTGGCTGGGGATTCCTACTGGAGATGGCCCTAGAGGAAGGACATTGCTTACTGACCACATAGTGCCGGGGTTGTTAGTAGGAGAGTGAGCCCAACCATAGAAAGTTTCCTTCAGTTTTCAGGGATCGATCAGTGAGGAGCAGAAGGAAGACCTGTGGGGGCTTTGTGTAAACCCGGTTAGCTCTGATGAGAGAAGTCCCAGATGTTGCCCTCATTGTAGTAAACTCCCACCCCAGTGGGAGCGTGTTAAGCAGTGAGCTTTGCAGACCTGAAGGAGGAGGTCACCCTCAGCCTGGACGTTGCTTTCCTTTCATCAAAGATGACGGGGGCCTTTAAACCCTCCCAGCAGCAGCAGAGTAACCTGGAGGAAAGTGGTCATCCTGAAACCCAGCGTTGCTGGGGCCTCATGGCAGAAATGGCCAGTTCTATGGCTCTCCGTTCACTGTTGGTGAGAATGTACATAGTGTGATCTTCCCGGAGGGCAACCTAGCAGTATCCATTCATGCCACAGATATTTACAAAGATCTTACTGTTTCCGGCACCATGCCTGACACTGGGTATCCATTAAAATTTAAAATGCACATGACCCAGCAATTCCATTTCTAGAAATAGCTTTCAGAAATGTTCCTACAAAAGAGCTCAAAGAGATGTCCACGGCAGCATTCTAGCAGGAAGCGGGAGAAGCGTTGAATGAAAACATCCTAATTGTCCATTGACAGGAGCCTGTTAAATATACCAGGTCCGTCCATATTGTGAATGCTGCAGCCCCTAAAAAGAAAGAGGTGGATCCGAAGCACTGACCTGGCATGATGTCTATCATCTATAATTACAGAGAAAAAGCAAGTTGCAGAATAATAGCCTGTGATCTCAATTTGTAAATATATACTACAGCATACATAATATAAATATTTTCCCTTTACAAATGTATAGAAAAGATATAGAAGGATATGAACCAAACCACACGTACCATACTTTCAACAGTGATTGGCATCGTGAGATGGAGGGATGGAAGTTGCCAGTTGTGAGGAAGTTTTTTTTATTTTGTTTGTTTTGTTATTGTCTATATTTTTTACCATGAGCAAGCATGGCTTTGGCAAATTAAAAAAAAAAAAATCTTTAATGGAAGACACAGACAGCTTTAAAAATAAAGACACACCTTGTGAACTTTGATTAATGACAACTTATGTATTATCAGCCCTGCTATGAGGAGGAGGCTAGAACTCAGACACACTGTGTGTGTGACTCAGGGAATAGACACAGAATGGACTTGGGAAAGCCTAGACACCTGCCAGACATGTGGACAGGCGATGCCTATATGTCAAACCTATGCAGGACTATGACTGACACTCAGTATTTATCAGATGTCTGGCTGGTTGGTTGGGTGGATAAGCAATTTCACAATGACTGAGAATTCATCCCTTTTGCTTGGACAAATACAAAGAATGAGTAATGACAGATGAAATCACTGAATGAATGAACAATTGACTGAATGGGTGAATGAATGAATAAATGTGAAGATCTGCCACCAGAGGTTTGTAAAGACACTTACAACTCAGTTAATATCTTGTGGCTGTGGACTTGAACTTTAATCTTCAGAGGACTGGAGAGTGCAGGAAAACTGTTAGGCAGTGGACATGCTGAGGAGGTGGGGAAGGATCCTGGGCTCCAGGGACGGAGGGAGGAGGGGAGTGGAACTTTGCTGCGGGAGGAAGTTCGGAGGAGGATGACACCAACGAAAATCTTATCTCACCCTGAGACTGAGATTCAGAACTTCAGCTTCCGACATGTTAGTTTCTGCACCCAACATCTCCGGGTCTCAGATTCCCCATTTGTGCAGTGAAGAGGTTTACCCCCTTCCAGCTCTGGTAGGACGTAGTTCTCTGTTTCCCAAGTTGCGAGGAACTAAGGAGGTCAGAGCTTTCAGAGAACCTCCTTGACTCTGAAAGCCTTTTTCCCACCCCACCTCAGCCACATAATCAAATGGTATAACTGATCTTGTCATCTTGATAACCTCATGCCCTGAACATCACCTCCTGTTCTTCCAGCTCAGGTACTATATCAACTCCATATCAGCAATTCCTGAACCCACTGAGACCTCCAAGCCATTGGCCTTGGCCTTTTTGCAGTGCCGTCAGCCAGGTCCTCACTGCCCTCCTTATCCAGCGTGAGGTCCTTGATCCATCCCAATAATCATGACCCTGCCTCTAATTCCTTTACCCTTTTCTCCATCCATCGTGCTCACCTGGCAAAACCCCAGACTCTGGTTGGAACCAACTTTTGCTCAAGAATCAGCATACCTGTGTGATTGAATGCACTTGAAAATCAAAACTGTAAATCTCAAACTCCTCCATCATGCCTGAGAAGCTTTACTTCCTCACTCTTGAGATGACTAATATATACCTTCTATTCTCTTTGAATCTTCCACACTCCCAACCTCAATTTCAACTAATGATGGCAATACGTATTTCAGAGAAAAAAAAAATAGAAGCAATCATACAAGAACCCCCCCACCCCCAACCACCTCCTCTGGTTACAGTGGAAGCCGCATCCCACATTTCCAACTCAGTTCCACCCCTTTGGACCTTCTGAGAACCTCACTCCTGCAGTTAATGCTGCATCAGCAATTTCCCTCTCATTATTGGATCTTTATCGTCACCTGTGCATAAATAGGCCTTATGACTCACCGTAGAGAAACTCTCCCCTGACACTCGCTTTTCCTCTTGCATCTGCTTTCTTATCCGCATTCTCATTCCATCTGGCTCCCATCAGCCCTTTGTCTCCATTATCACATGAACTGGCTCTTGTCCATATCACCCGTGGCCTACATTTTGCCGAAGCCAAAGCTCAACTCTCTAGCTTCATTTACTCAGTCTCTCAACGGCATTGGACATACTCGGCCACTCCTCCTTCGTGAAAAACTTTCTTTTGTGGACTTCTCCGAGGCTGCCTTCCCTGGTTTTTCTCCTTCTTGCGGGCTGTTCCTTCTTAGGCTCTTTACCTTTCCCCTCCTGCCTCCTCCGCCATCTCTAAATGGGAGTCAGTGCAGAGGTTTCGTCTTTGGCCCTCTTGTCTTTACTTCATTCACCCTCGTAGTGGGTCTCCTCCAGTTCTGTGGCTTCACAGACCATCTATTGTCTGAACCTCAAATCTTAATCTCTGGCCAAGACTTTCTCCCTTGATCTCCAGACTTATATATTTAACTTATATTTAACTACCTATCACCTGCACTTGGATGCTTCGTGAGCATTTCACAGCCAAAATTAGGCTCTAATTTCTCTTCGCCCCACACCCCAAATCTAATTCTTCTCAAATTGTCACATCATAAATAAATGGCACCACCAGCCAGCCAGCTGTTCAGGCCAAAAAACTGAGTTCTTCTCATTTCTCTCTTCCCCTCACCCCCATATCCTGCCTCCAAAAGAGACCCATGTCCGTGTTTCTCTATTTCACCGTTACAGCCCTAGACCAAGTAGCCTTCGAGTCTTAGCCTAGGCGATCCTAAAGACAGCCTGACTTCCCCCGACTCTACTCTTGTCTCACCTCGCCCCCTGCAGTTCGTCCTACACACTGCAGCCAGGGAGGTCTTTCTCAAGCACAAATGATGCAAGTCACAACCCCCTCGCCCACCACCCCACTTAAAGGCCTTTCCATTGTACTGGAAATAAGCTCCAGACCCCTGACTGCGGCCTGCAGAGCCTTAAGGTGTGGCCCCTCCTGTCTTCTCCCTTCTCACTGTGGACTTCTCTGAGGCTACCTTCCCTGGTTTTTCTCCACAGTGGCCATCTCTTTGAGCCGTAACTCTCCCAAATCAGCCTGGCTCAGGGCCTTTGATGGCTTTTCTGCTTGGAATCTCCACCACCCCCACCGCCCCACCCACTTCTCTCCCAGTCTTCACATGGCTGCCATCTTTCCATCATTCTGGTTCCAGCTGTCACCTCCTCAAAGAAGCCTGCCCTGCACAAAGCAGCCCCCCTCTAGTCCTGCTCTATTACACAATCCGATTTTATTTTCTTCCCAGAGCTGCGAATGGCCTTATTTATTTACGTGCTTGCATAGTCACAGTCTGTTCCCTCTCTCTGGACTCACACCCCACAGGACCTGGGATTTTCCACGTTTGCTGTCTCATCCAGAATCAAGAACAATGCCTAGTACATGGGAGGCATCAGTCTTTGTTGACTCACACACTCCCAAGAGCCACAGTGGTCATGGCCTCCTGGAAAGCAAAGGCCAAAAGTTCCTGCAAGAGAAATGCCCGGGAAAAGAGTTTCTCAGACCCTGCAAACACCCCTTAGTGCCATCTGTTGATACCAGGCCCTCGATCCAAAAAGAGTTATTGTGCTCTTTCTTTCCCTCCCTCCTTCCATTCCCTTCCTTTCTCTTCTCCTTCTTTCCTTCTTTCCTTCTTTCCTTCTTTCCTTCCTTCCTTTTTTTTTCACTGCATACTTAGTGAGCACCTCTCATGTGTCAGGCACTATTCCAGGGCCTGGGTAAAGGAGGCCCACAAAACAGACACCATTCTTGCCCTCATGGAAAACAGACACCAATCAAACAACCCAACGAGTGAATCTGTGGTTACACCGTGGGCTAAGTGCTGGGAGAAAAAGTATACACGCCATATCAGAGAACCATGGTGGGGCCGGGGACTGCATAAGATTGAGTGGTCAGGCATGATCTCTCTAAGGAGCCGACAGTAAACTAATTCCTGAAGGAAGAGAAGTAGACAGATGGGAAAGAGCATGGAGGAGAGTGGTCGCGGCCGAGGGGCCAGCATGTGCAAAGGCCCTGAGTAGAGAAGGAGCTCAGGGGCTCGGGAAACTTAAAGGAGACCCCTCCCTGCTTCAAAATCCCCAAGATTCTGAACAAGGGCGTATTCATTTCCCAGGGCTGTCATAACAAATACCACAAACTGGGGGGCTTAACACAACAGAAATTAATTTTCTCACGGTTCTGGAGTCCAGAAGTGTGAAATCGAGGTGTTGGAACGGTTGGTTTCTTCTGGAGGCTCTGAGGGAGAATCCATTTCATGCCTTCTCGTAGCTTCTGGGGGCTGCCAGCAATCCTCAGTGTTTCTTAGCTTGTGGCTGCCCTCCAATCTCTGCCTCCATCTTCAACTGCCCCTTTTCTCCGGGTCTGTGTGTGTCTTAAGGACACTCTTCATTGGATTGAGGGCTCACCCTAATCCTGGATGATCTTGCCTCAAGATCCTTACCTTAATTATATCTGCATAGGCCCTTATTCCGAAGAAGTTTATATTCTGAGGTTCCAGGTGGACATATCTTTTGGGGGACACAAGTCAACCCACTACAGAGGGTATACCCCTAGACATTCTCGTCTGGAAGGCACATCAGAGATCCTCTGAACAGTCTACCTCAAAGTATAATTCCTAAATAACTAGTTCTAGAAGATACTTTTGAAAGGAGGAGACTGGCATTCTGGTTTCAAATAAATTAGGAAAATGCTGTGTAGACAACTCCCACTGGTAGATTCACAATTCACCTTAGCATATCAAAGGATTGAGAATTCACAGTAAAGAATCCACCTTATCATTATTTACAGCAGCATTTCCCTAGTTTATTTCACCATAAACTCCCGTCATCATCATTCTCATAATCCCTGTGGAATTTTGAGATCTTTTCATCCTGTGGAAATTTGAGAAAAATGCTGATGTCGCCCCAGTTTGTCCAGAAAAAAAAAAAAAGAAATGACTCATCTAAAGTCACACAGCTGGCAGGGTTAGAAGTTGGATTTAAAACTCAGTCTCCTCAAGATGATAGAGATGGAGAACAAATTAGTGAGTGCCAAGGGGTTAGGGACGATGTGGGGAGGGAGTGGGTATGACTATAAAGGGTAGCAGGAGGGAGATGTTTGTGGTGATAGAGCAATTCTGTATCTTGATTGCAGTGGTGGTTGCACATAAAATGACATAAAACTATACACCCACATTGCACCAAAATCAGTTTTCTGATTTTGATACTGTTTCTCCCAATGGTTGCATCTTACTTAAAGTAACTATTGGGCGTTATGTAGTATAAGATGCAACCATTGGGAGAAGCTGCACAAAGGGAACTTGAGACCTCTTTGTATGATCTTTGCAACTTCCTGTCAGTTTGAAATGACTTCAAAACAAAAAGGTTTTAAAAATTCAAGATCCTGTCTCCAGGTTCAAGAGGATTTTTTTATGGTTAAAGTTCATTAAATCAAATTTAGATTCAGTTTATGTGCCCAGGGCCCTAAACAAAGCACGGTTTATTACTTCTTAGAGTTTGCAGTTTATTTAAACCGCAGTAATTTGGATGTAGAGGGCTGTAATCTACACATGTTCTGCCATCGTGGTGAAGGCAAAGTTGAATGGATCTTCTCCCTCCTTCACTCCTGACCATGACTTTCTTGTAGCCAAGTGTGTGGCTTCTGCTCCTATAGAAACACAGAGACAACAGGAAGAGAATTTTGGCTTTGAGATGAGAGTTTCTTAGATGTACTTCCTTGGTGCAGGATTATATATTTATATATTTTTGGCGAAATGTAAACATTATTTACAAAAACAGGGAACTGGCTGAATTTGGCTCAGGAGCCATAGTTTGTCAACTTCTGAACTAAAACATATAGATAAGTCTTCTTTTTCTACTGCTTATTGCCTACCCAGCTTGCTTATGCAGTTGGTTGTTTCTATTGTTGTTTCGTTTTCTGAATTTTTTTCAGTTTTTTTTTTATTGTGGTAAAATATGCATGACGTAAAATTTACCGTCTTAACCATTTTTAAGTATACAATTCAGTGATATCAAATACATTAGTGATGTTGGGCAACCATCACCTCCATTCGTTCTTTCTATCTGGTAAAACCGTATCCATTAAAAATAAGAACTCTCCATTCTCTCTCCCTTCCCCCACTCCCCCACCTTCTGGAACCCACCATGCTACTTTTCGTCTCTGTGATTTTCACCAATCTAAGTACTTCATATAAGTGGAAACAGTGGTTATCTTTTGGGTCTGGTTTATATCACTTAGCATAAGGTCCTCAAAGTTTGTCCATGTTGTAGCATGTGTCAGAATTTCCTTCTTTTTTAAGGCTGAATAATATTCTATTGTATGTGTAGATCACACATTACTTATCCATTCATCTCTACATTTGGGGTGATTTCATGTTTTAGTTATTGTATTATTATGTCAGGTAAGGTTAAGTAAGGGTCCAAATTCATTCTTTTGCACGTGGACATCAATTTTCCTAACATCATCTGTTGAAAGACTGTCCTTTCTACCCATTGAATGGCCTTGGCTGCCTTGTCTAAAATCATTTGACCATATATGCAAGGGTTTATTTCTGGGCTCTCTCTTATATTCCATTGGTCTGTATGTCTGCCTTTATGCCAATATCAAACTATTTTGATCACTATAGTT
>NW_011888885.1:5227970-5243170 GCF_000151845.1 Pteropus vampyrus | reverse complement strand
CATCTGGCTAGATACTTGTCAATTTTGTTTAATTTTTCAAAGAATCAACTTTTAATTTTATTGATTTTTTTCAATTGTTTTTCTGTTCTCTATTTCATTTATCTCTGCTCTAATCTAATGATTTCCTTCCTTCTACTTGCTTTGAGTTAAGTTTATTCTTCTTTTTCCAGTTCCTTAAGTTATAATGTTAGGTTGTTGATTTGAAATCTTTCTTCCTTTTTAATGCATTTGTAGCTATAAATTTTCCCCTTAGCACTGCTTTTGCTGCATGCTCTAAGTTTTGATATGTTGCTTTCATTTTCATTCATCTCTAAGATTAATTTCTCTTGTGATTTCTTCTTTGATCCATTTGTTGTTTAAGAGTCTGTCTAATTTTCACAAATTTGTGACTTATTCAATTTACTTCTGTTATCGATTTCTGATTTTATGTCATTGTAGTTTGAGATATTTTGTATGATATCTATCTTTTAAAATCTATTGAGGCTTAATTTGTAACCTAGCACATTGCCTATCCTGGACAATTTCCCGTGAGCACTTGAGAAGAATGTGTATGTTGTTGTTGTTGTTATCCTTGGGAAGAATGTTCTGTACATTTCTGTTAAATCTAGTTGGCTTACTGTGTTGTTTAAGTCCTGTTTTCTTATTTATCTTCTGTCTGGTTGTTTAATTCATTATTGAGATTGGGGTATTGAAGTCTCCTTTTATTACTGAATTATTTATTTTTACCTGCTGAATATTTATTATTATTATTGTTGTTATTATTGCAGCTACTATTATAGAACTATTTCTCCCTTCAATTCTTTCAGTTTTTGCTTTATGTATTAGGTGCACAAATGTTTATAATTGGTTATATCCTCTTGCTGTAGTGAACTTTTTATTAATATATAATGTCCTTCTTTGTCTCTTATAAACTATTTTGATTTAAAGTCTATTTTTTTTCTGATAGTATAACTGCCTCAGCTCCTTTTTGGTTACTGTTTGCATAGAATATCTTTTTTCATCCTTTCACTTTCAATCTATTTGTGTCTTGAATCTAAAGCAGGTCTCTTGTAGATAGCACATAGTTATATCATTCGTTTGTAATCTCTTTGCCAATCTTTATCTTTTGACTGGAGGATTTAATCCATTAACATTTAAAATAATTACTGATGAAAAAGGACTTGCTTCTGTTGTTTTGTCATTCATTGTCTATATGCCTTATAGATTTTTTGTCCCTCATTTCCTGCATTACTATTTTCTTTTGTTTTTAGGGTTTGTTTTTTTTTTTCAGGAAAATGTTTAAATTCAGTCCTCATTTCCTTTTGTATACTCTCTGTAGCCATATTTTTTTTGTAGTGACCATAGAGATTAGATTTAACATCCTAAAATTATAATACTCTAATTTGCATTTATACCAGCTTATCCTTAATAACATACAAAAACTCGACTCTTTTACAGCTTTGTCCTTTCCTCTTTCAGTTGTTGATGTCACAAAGTTGCATCTTTATACACTGTGTGCCCAAAACATAAGCCAATTATTATTTTAAATGTACTAGCTTCTTAAATTATGGAGAAAACAAAAATATAGTAAAAACTGTCGTTATAACAATATTAGCTTTTATAATTGCCCATGTATTTGACTTTATTAAGATCTTTATTTTTTACATGGCTTTGTCTAGTGTCCCCTCATTTCACCCTGCAGGATTCACTTGAGCCTTTCTTGCAGGGCAAGTCTAGTGGTAATACATTCTCTCAGCTTTGGTTCATCTGAGAATGTCTTAATTTCTCTCTCACTTTCAAATAACAGTTTTGCCAGATATAGGATTCTTGGTGAAGAGATTTTTTTTTTTCTTTTAGCACTTTGAATATATCAGCCATTACCTTCTGGTCTCTAAAGTTTCTGATGAGAACTGCTGGATCTTATCGAGGGTCTTCCTGTATCAAGTCACTTCTTTCTTGCTGCTTTAAAGATTTTCTCTTTGTCATTGTTGTTCAAAAGTTTGATTATGATGTATCTTGGAGTAAGTTTTTTTGACATCTTACTTGCTCATTGAGTTTCTCTGATATTTATAGTCATGTATATTTCATCAAATTTGGGGGATTTTCAGCCAGTATTTCTTCAAATATTCTCTCTGCCTTTTGCTCTCTGTTTACCTGTGGGACTCCAACAGTACATATGTTAGTCCACTTGATGGTGTCCCATAGGCCCCTTAAACTCTGTTCATTTTTGTTCAATCTTTTTTCTTTTAGTTCTTTAGACTTGATAATTTCCATTGTTTTATCTTCAAGGTCACTGATTATTTCTTCTGCAGCTCAAATCTGTCAGTGAATCTCTTTAGTGAAATTTTCATTTCAATTATTATGGTTTTCAGCTCCAGAATTTTTTTTGGTTTCTTTTTAGTTTTATTGTCTCTTTATTGATATTTCTGTTGTGTTTATTCCTCATTTTCTTTCCTTTCTCCACAAATTCCTTTAGTTCTTTGAGCATCTTTAAGACAATTGTTTTAAAGTCTTTGTCTAGTAGATCTGCTATCAGCTCTTTTTCACAAAAAGTTTCTGTTAATTTTTTTCTCTTTGAATGGGCCATACATACCTTTCTGTTTCTTTGTATGCCTTGTGGTTTTGTTGTTATTGAAAACTGAACATCTGAATCTAATAATGTGGTAACTCTGGAAATCAGATTACTCCCTCCACAAGGCTTTCTGTTTTTTGTTATTATTTTGGTTTTTTGATTAGTGTAGGCTGTCTCTGTGCCAAGGATCAGACTGAGGTATAAACTTAAGATCTTATCAGGTCTTATATGAGTCTGTGTCTTTCTCCAGGCATGTGTGGTCACTTACTAATTTTCCCTGTATACGCAGTTGCTTTGGAATGTCCTAATCTTTAATTTCTTGCTCTCAAAGGTAAAAAAAGGAAAATGACAAGAGAGGAAAGGGTACTGGCCTTTTAAACCCCCTGAAAGTCATTTCAGTGAGGGAGGGGGATGGAAGGGGGAACAACAACAATGGCTTCCTTCCTCTTTGTCTTCATCTCTAAGATCAGAAGCAGCAATCAGCAATCAGAGCAGAGATCCCTGGTATTTGGAGGACAGAGTCCTTTTTTCCCACTCTGGTTTCAGCAAGCTGTGTGCAAGCCAATCCAGGAACCCATGCACAACTGCTTGCCACCTGGGTAGCTGCTATTGTGCTAAGAGGTAAAATTGACTAAAATTAACTGCAATTACTGTCCAAGCCTTCTCCTGGAAGTTGGGAGTGTTTAATAGACTTCAGAGTTCTGGAATAGTTACATCAGATAGCTTCTGCCAGTGAAATTGTTATCTAAATGGGGAGAGAGATTCATGGTACTTCTTATTCTATCATATTCCTAGAAGTCTCTCATCACGGTTATATTTTAATTGCATTGATTTGAGAAGATTCAGTTGTGTTAGCTGAGATTTGACCAATAATTTATTTAAAAGCTTGCTTTAGTTTCCTGCCAATATTTTCTCAGAACAAAGAATGTTAAGAACTTTGATCAGAGGCTCAAGAAGACAATTTCACAAGTTGACACAGTAATAGTAGAATCACCAACAATTAAATTCCAAATTTGTTGCCCTGCACATTTTTCCATATGTCCAGCCTCCTAGATTTTCTTTGAACTGTCTCTACCTGCCCCACCGACTTCCCATTCACATAATGGCTGTAGGACTGGGAAGCAGTCATTTTTCACAAAGCGTTTCTGCCTCTCTGGCCACACCTCTGGTTCAGAGGTGGGCACTGATCCAATGTGGGCCAATCAGAGCCCTTCCATGATAATTTTGGATTTGGAACTCAGTGAGACTGTCTAAGCTCTAGATCGCTCAGGTCGCAAGGCTGTTAGATGGAGAGCCTGGAGCCACTGGGGCCCATGCTAGTCATTACGTGAAGACATCTGGGTGAGTGAGAAATAAAGACACTGATATGCAGAGGACAGTGGAGACAGGAGACAGAGAGAAAGTACTGATGACCATCAAATGCCTGACTCCATTTTGTCCTGAGGCCCAGCTGCCTTCTCATAGACTGGCTACTTCATCCATTTTTGGCAACCAAAAGCTAATACATCACCCATTTTTCTCAACCTGGTGTGAGCCGGTTTGTTGTCATTTGCAATAAAAAAAAAAAAGCTAAGAATAGCCTACTAGACCAATTCCTTCACTTTACAAATGCAGAACCAGATTCTGTGAAAGAATATGTCTTCCCTAAGGCTGCAAGGATAGCGAAGTGGCTAGGTTAGAATTAAATCTCAAGCTTCCCTATTGTAGCTCCCACGTGTTCCTGCACAGGGGCTGCTACTGCAGTGCCATGTGACATTTACAAAGCCCATCAGAGACTTCCAAAGTCTTCAGCTGGAGGGAAATGCATTCATACCTCCTCCTGTCTACAAAACAAAAGGGAAGGATAAAAATAGAAGACCTTTGAAACATAACTGGAGACCTGGGACCTGCGAAGTTGGCACAGGAAATTGAGAGTGGGAAGAACAAAGTCAGACTTTTAGAGGTGAAAACTAAAGGGCCACCACACTATTTGTGGCTGAGCTCCCACGCAAGGAAGACAAGATCAAAGGAGATCTTCTTCACCTTTGTGCAAAACTCTCATGTAGGATTCAGAGGAAACTAAGCCAATAAATATCCTCCTAACCAAAGTTAAAGGGAAATCAGAGACCCACTCAAGTGTCAGCTGCCTGTGGGTTCCCAAGCCCATTGAGGTCACCATTATATTTAATATAAAATATGATACTTTGAAGGGAGGGTCCAGATGTCCTTTCTGTATAGTTGTGCAGCTAAGGGTCCCACAGCTGAAAGTCTCCTCGTGATCTCTCACTCCGCCCTAGACACAGCCCTCCTCCCGGCTTCCCACCTCTCAGGCACTGCTGACAAAGTGTGTGTGTGTGTGTGTGTGTGTGTGTGTGTGTGTGTTTACTTTCCCTGAAGGTTGGGAGTAACAGAGAGGGGTGATGGACCCTGGCAGGTCTGCAGGAGTTTTAGTTCCTCCTCGGCAATGTGACATATGAGGATAACAGAGTGATCACTTCTAAATAGGTGACTCAACAGCCTGGACTGGAAATGCCAAGTGAGACTTTTCTCCAGGACCATAGTGTTAGTTGGACCCCAGTGACTGCTTCACTAAAAGCAGGTTTTACAACCCTGTGAGGTAATTATGATGGAATTTCAGGAAGATGTAGCTGGAGGACAAGTGGCTTGATGAGCCCTGGGACATGGAAGATCTTTACCCAGGATAGGCAGAATCTCTTTGTCATCACCCAGGGGGGACCCAAGAAGCCACAATCATATCATCTCCCAACTCATTCTCCTCTGGTACCCTCAGAGCCTCCCACAGTCTAACTACTTTGGTAGGTTCTTGGGGCAGAGGGCAACTTCTGAGTAGCCCCAAACTCCACCCTCTGCAGAACCTGTCCAGAAGGTCACATCTTAAACATGTGCATGACGTGTGGCAATCATCTCTGACCTCAAGACTGCAGCCTTCCCACCTCAGGTATACCCACCTCACCTGGTGTTTCCCTGGGCTTGCCTACAGCTAGGTTTCTCTTCTACTCCTTGTGCTCCCAAAGGATCTCCAAACTCCAGCCTGCAGCTTACTCTGAAGAGCATGTTAACTCTTTTTATCTAAGACTTTCCATTCTTCTGAGGTCTTGCCTTCCATGAACAGACTTGTTCCTCAGGGTGCTTTTCCTAATCCGAATAGTAATTATCTCTCTAATTCTGCCTGATTCTGGACCAACAAATGCAATTCAGAAACCCTAGCAAAAGTTTTGATATAACAAAAAAGGTCCCCATCTCTAAAATATTAACCTGATCCATGTGCATGCTTACTCTATGACCCAGACTCAAAATTGGTGCATATATTCTGATAATGGCACAGCATCTTCAAGATCAGAACTATCCTAGAAAATCTAGGATGTACTGACATCAAATCTAGTTTCTATGTATCTACTGCTCACACCTGAAATGGACCCATTCCTTGACTGTCCTTTACCTGGGAAACATCGGGACTCCCCAGGAGAGCTTTTCAGAGTCTCAGTTGCAGAATAAAGCATTGGGAGAGCCTTTAGAATCCTAAGAATAAGCCGTGATCATTAGATGAGTTTTATTTCAAGAGTGCTTAGCAGTCCCTCGGAACTCCTCAGTGACAATTATCTGTCCCAGCCAGGTTCCTCAGAGCCCCCAGACACAACCTGTGTGGCAAACCACCTTTTTTGCGGGGAGCTTCCTTCCTTATTAGCTCCTATTTGGTGCCAGTTCCACCAGGCCCTCTGGAATAGACCAACAAAGCTTTTGGAGGACTCCAGTTCTGTCTCCACTTGGGGGCCCTTTCCAATCCTGGCCACAAAGGATAGGATGCCACAGACTGGCTCTGGCCTCCTGAAATGAGCGGTGTCCAGATAGCCTATGAGCAGGTGGCAAAATGTCTGACTGGTAATGAAGACCTGTTTCTTTCTCCTTCCAGATGCAACCAAAATCAATCCTTGCCAGTCCACTGTTTCTCTTCACTAAGATTTACCTCCTGGATGGAAAAGAATCTTAAAGATGAATTTCTGTAACCAAGATAGACTGTTTTCATAAGCTTCCTGCAGTTTTGTAGTGTGGCTGGCAGACAAGTTCAAACTATGAGGTCCATGGACCTCCAATAGCTTTCTGGACAGAATTCAGGGAGTCTGTGAACTGAAATGGGAAAGACATTACATTTTGATTTTCACAATCCTCTAACTGAAGTTTGACATTTCCTTTATTAAGAAGGTAGGCAACAAGCAATGGCAATGTTAGTATAACAGTACCTGTGGATTTGTCACTTAGAAACCACAGGTATTAGTTATCACCTTACAGTCATTGCAAGTATCTTGACATACCATTTATACTCAGAACTACTTTAAAATTCTATTTTAAAGTAGTTCTGAGTATAATAACTCTTTAAATGCTAATAACTCTAATAGCATTGAGTTATTAGACTCAATGCTAGACCTCATTTGGTATTTTTGTAAAGAAACACGTGCATTATTTTATCACAATTTTCCCAAATATTTTGATTATTACATTTTAAAAGTTTGTTTCCTTTGTTCTGATGTCTTCTATTTTATACATTTAACATGTAGTTGTACATTATTCTAAGAAGGGCTCCATAGACTTCACGAGATTGCCAAACAGGCCTAGGTGGGGGAAATAATAATAAAAATTAAGTGTCTCTGAACTGTGAAGAGAGGGTCCAGGCATGAGGATATTTCTGAGAAAAAATTCTGCCCTTTTTTTTTTTATTTTTTTATTTTAGGACAAGCAAAAGTTGTTTGATTGGGAGGAGCTTCCGTTTATGCAGAGAGATCTCTGCATTATAATGAAGAAGACCTAGGAGATCCAGGCAGTGGCATTCCTGTGGGATTGTGACAAGCCTCCCTTTCCACGTGTTTGCCACCGGTACTGCCTTCTCTGTCATGTGTCCCTCAGTGCGCTCAACCTGTGCTTTCGCATTTCCATCTCATGTCTGTTACACCCCCTCCCTCGGTTTACATGTGTCTATACATGTATCGCACATTCCCTTCAAAGCTCTGTCACATTTTGGTTCAATGTGTGCCATGGTGGGTCATATGTCCCCCACATGTCAGCTGCATGTCTCCATATGAATTTCACATGTAAGTCACTTGTCCATTGGATAATATTTTCCTCATAGGTCCAGTGTGTGTTTGACATATAACCATCAGGATAACCCATGTATTTGTTCATTCATTCGTGAGTTTCTACATTGTGGAAGTCACTATTTTAGGCTCTGTGGATCCGACAATGAACAAACAAAAAGCCCTGCCTTCATGGAAGAAAGACAATAAATGCAATAATAATAATAATAATAACAATAATTCAATTTTCTATTGAACTATTATTATTCCATGTAATAATAACATAGTAAGCATATAAATCAATAAGCATAACACATAAATAAATTATATAGTATGCTAGAAGATGAATGAGTACTATGAAAAAAATAGGGTGCTGTCAGGGGGATTGGGGCTGTGGAGCAGATTTGATTCAATTGTAAATAAGGGGGTCAGGGTAGGCCCCTTAAGGAGTCATTTGAGCAGAGACTTGAAGGAGGCGATTTAATGAGCTTCGATGATGTCAAGGAAATGTGTCCTCGGCAGAGGGAAGAGCAGGTGCAAAGCCCAAAGGAAGCAGCATGTGTGGTGCGTTGGAGGAATGCTGAGGAGGCCAGCGTGGCTGGAGTGGAAGAAATCATCGGAACCCCACAGGAGGGAGCCACTTTCTCTCAGTCTCCATGGCTTCAAAGTCTCCTGTTTTCCTCAACCTTTGATGTGGTTTAGCACAACGCCTATCTGTGACACAGAGTCTGGGGCCTGAACAACTGTCTTGGAAACCATTGCTCATTGTGGTCCCAGGTCACCTCAATACACTCTGATGAGTTTAATCTCAAAGAAAAAAATAACACAAACCTCTCTGCAAAGAGGAGTATGGCAGCTGGGCCAGAAAGTGAAAATCGCATCACCCAAGGGAGGTAGAAGAATGTAGGGAAAAGGTCCTACCCAGCTCTGCCACTCATGCTGAGGGATGCTGGCCTCACTGAATCTTTTTCCACATATATGAAATGGGGATATGAACCTCCAGGATGGTGAGGCTAGAATGCAAAAATAAACCTCCAGTCCACAAGGAGCCTGGAGCTCAGGCTAGTGCAGCATGTGATCGCCCCCTCCTTTCCTGGCTCCGAATGCCCATGACCTTCTGCTTTGACCTCACTTATCTTGAAACTCAAGATCAACTTTAGGACTTGAGGTTCAAGTCAGTTGCCAGTAAGATCTCTGCATGGTTGCTGTTCTAGTTTTAATCCTGAATTCTCTCACTTAGTATAATCTTCAAATCTTGGGGAGCGGGGTGAAGCTGGAGCCTAAATCCTAAACAAATAAAAACATGAATTTGCACTGGTGCAGTTTGTCTTGTAACCGTTTGAAAGGATGTGAAAAAAACATTTACAAATGCCCACTTGTCACCCTCCATTGGCAGGAAGCCACCCTCTGAGACTTCTTGTCCTCTGCTGCCATCGCCTGGAAGAAAGAGGGAGTACAGGAACATGGAAAGACCGTGACTCATGCAGTGGGGGGACTCAGACCCCTTCCCGCTGAGAGGCCAGCAGTGCACCTCTCCTGATGTGGCAGGTAGTGTGGCTTGCAAAGCTAGTTTCCAGGCCCATTTCAGCACGCTGAGAGGGCTCAAGGTCAAAAGAGGAAGTTCTGACCGTGACAGATTTAGTCTCATCTTCTACAAAAGAGGAAACCAAGATCAAGGCAGTTGTGTATTTTCCCCAAGGGACAGAGTCAAGATTTGAACCCTGAGCCCTGAGCTCTAAATCCAGGGTTGCTTTAGAGCCTGGCTACTCAGAGTGTAGCCCTTGGACCAGCAGTCTCTGTCACCTGGGAGCTTGTTAGAAAAATGCGAGACCTCAGGCCCCACCGGAAACCTACTGAATCAGTGTTTTAACAGACCCTAGGTAGTTGGTATGTGTGTCAGAGCTTGTGAAGCACTGATTTTGAACATACTGCCTTCCAACTTTCCTAGAAGGGCTCATTAAGATGCTTGTACAGTATTTCCCCAAGTGAAAATCACAAAATTGTTTTTTCCTGCCTAAAATCACTGCAAAGAAATTCAGACAATATAGGAATATTTAAAGCAGAAAGCGACCAACGTCGTGGTGTCTAAATATCTTCCTAAACGTTTTCTATGTGCACACGCACATTTTTACAAAAATCAGATTTATTCTCCACATTATCTTGTAGACTTTGCTTATGATTCTTATGGATGATTTCTCTTTTGAAATAGTAGTTGCTCAATGAATATTTGCTAAACGAAAACATTGAGTAAAACAATAGTCGTGGGTGTATTAGTTATCTATCGCTGCATTACAAATTACCCCAAAAGTTAGCAGTTTAAAAAAACCAAATATGTACTATCTGACACTGTTTCTGCAGGTCAGAATCTGGGAGCAGCTTAGACTGGTGATTGTGGCTCCCAGTCTCTCACGACATCGCAGTCAAGCTGTTGACTGAATGTGGTCATCTGAAGACTGCGTCACCTCCTACTCTAAGCCATCACCGTCTCTCTCCTGACCTCATACAATAGCCATTTGTCCTATCAGGCCTCATCTCCATCTATCCTTACCCTCCTCTCAATCACTCGCCCATTTACCAGCCAGGGTGAGCTTGGAAAAAGGAAAATTCAGCCCCGTAGCCCCTGCTTAAAATCCACCCATGGTTTCCCGTGACTCTTTGCATAAAGTATAAAAAACAGAACAAGAAAAAAAGGTGTAGAGGCTCAGGTGGTCTGGCCCCTGCCGATGTCCCCTCCCCACCTCACTCTTTGTGATCCAGCCACGTCATTCTTCTTTAAGCCCCTCCTGAGTGCCAAACTCCGTCCCATCTGGGGTTCTGAACAGATACGGCCCCCTCTGATGGACTCCACCCAGACACATTTGCCACACGCATTTACGTGACTGTGAGCACAACGACACTACTGAATAAACTGCTATTCCTACCTTTAGTTCCGTTCCCCAGTGCCCCGGGAATGGTAGGCCCTCAATACATATTTGTTGAACGTACTATCTTTTATCTCCCATATTAGTGGCAAATATTTTCCCTGGATTGTAGTTTGCCTTTAACTTTGTCTATTGTTTCTTTAAACTTCACAAGTTTTACATTTCGATGTAGTCAAATAAGTCTGTCTTTCTTTGGGGATTTCTCGGTGGCCTGATGCACAGAAAGTTCCAGAGGTTTTATAAGAAGAGCGGGTGCCTGACAAGTGCCCAAGTGTGAGGAATTCAGATTAGAAGCAACAGGAAGCTGATGACCTTGATTAAACTGAGGGAGTTACATAGGCGGGCTGGACCAGGTACAGCGGCAGTATGGGATTCTCAGGCTAGCATTTCCCTGACAGTGCTCACCATCTTCCTAATGAGCCAGGAAAATAGTAATGCCTTAGGACATGTCAAGGGAGAGCAGGTCAGAGCCTACCGTTTACCAGACACTGGCTTTTACGGTAAGAATTAAAGGATGGAGTAGTAGTTTTATCAAGTCCAGGCTTTGTGTGTGTGTGCACGTGCATAAATGTGTCAAAGAGAGGTTTCAGACAGAGAGAGCAGTGTCTGTGAAGAGCCCAAGGTGGGATGTGCCCAGGTGGTCTTCGTTAAGTCTCAAAAGAGGCTGCAATCACCTTCTCTCTCATTCAAAACCCACCAGTGGGGCAAGGAGAGGGTGTTACCAACTGAAGCGTGTGGCTGCATTCTTGAGGGTCTCAGCCTAATGTCCGTTTCCATAGAGGACAGGACCAGACAGCTCTGGTCCTACCATGCCTCTCCACACCCCTGTCATGAGAATATGAGCAAAACGGGGGTACAATACAGCAGCTGTCCCAGGTGAAGCCCATCCACAGGCATCCTTGGCTCGTTGACTGGCTGTCCCATCTTGACTGTGAGAAAAAGCAGCTTTTAGTGTTCAGAAAGACACCTGTAAACCACACAAGTTCAAGGGCAGAGTACAGTGTTTAAGCTAATGGGGTGGTAACGTCAATAAAAGTGTAGTTCAGGCCTGCCCAGCCCTCAGCCCAGCAAGGTGACATTGGGAAGGGAGTCTTTTACATTCTTCTAGGGACAAGTCAGAATATAATGGTGTTATTATAAATCCCAGGTGTTGGGCAGGAGCCAGGCCTGGCGCTGAGCAAATGTTTTCCTTAACCTTAGGTGCAGCTCTTACTCCACCTTACAGATAAGAACCTGAGGCTGAGACATGCTGTTATCTGCCCAAGGTCACTCAGTTATACCTGGGGGGATCCAGGACCCGGACCCAAGTTGCCTGGCTCTAGAACCCGTGAGGGGAACCTATGCCTTGTGGTCTCCTGGACTGTGGTGGAGGGAAGGTATCAATAGGCTAGGGGTGGGCACATGTGAGGCAGGACTGGGTCCTCGATGTCTGGTACCTGGGGGAGGGGCCTGACATCGGAGGTTTTGATTCTAAAACGGAAGAGCTGGTTGGGGATGCAGGGATGTGGCGACTCAGACCTCATGAGTCAAGTACCTCCTCTGCCCTTTTGGAGAGCTGGAAGAGGGCTGTTTTAGTGCAGCAGATCTGTGTGGGCCCCAAATGAGTGGTGGAGAGCAAGCTGGGCAGGTATGGACAGAGCTGGGGAACCACTGAAACCGTGGGTGTTAGAATAAAACGTTACATGCAATCAAGGCTGGTGGGGTTTGGGTGTGACAGCTGGGAACAGGGTACTGTGCCCCAGGAGGACACAGAGCAAGGTGCCACTCCGGGCTGTGAGAGGCACAGGCATGCTGACAAAGAACAGAGGGGCTGCCTCCCCTTGCAGCAGCACCCCTACTGCCTCCCTGGAGGAGCGGGCCCTAGAATTGGGACTGGAACACATGGGGAAATGAGTGGGGTGATGCAACTCGGGGAGAGATCTGGGAGCAGCAGCAAAGCACCCCGGACTTATTAATTGGTGAACTGTACGATACCAGGAAGCATTTGTGCGTCTGCCTATGTGTATTTATAAACTTCCCCGTTTCCAAGTTGGAATCAGGACTTATTTGGCAAAGAATGTTCTCTTGGGGAAGGAGACTGAGATGGAGATCTGTAGGTGAATTCGTTCCTCAGAGCTCTCAATACGGCTTATTTGTCCAAGGCTCTGGTATTTTTTAAGATAAATAATTGAATTGTTAAACTGTGGAAATGAGCACTTGTGCAAACTTTGAAAGATTCTTAGCATGTAAGTTGAGGGGGGCGGTCTGTGTCAGTTAAAGCTCGTGTGTACATAACTGATTTTAACAGAGATAAAATTGGAGCTCACCTTATTTTTTTTTCTCTGTGTCGAATGGTTTTCTTTGCAGAAAATACAGATGTACTCATGTGCTAGGATTCTTAATTGGAAGAGACTAGAAATATGACCTTATATTGATAGATTTGTTTTATTTTGCTCTAACTAATTAATGGATTTTGTTTTTTTAGAGCCGTGTCAGATTTACAGAAACATTGAATGAAAAGTACGTGAGTTCTCACGTGCTCCCGCTGCGTCCCACACCCGCAGTCTCTCTATTATTAATATCTTGGGTTGTCGTGTATATTTATTATAATTGAGCCACTATTGATGCATTATTAATGAAAATCCATAGCTTACGTTAGGGTTCGCTTTTTGTATTGTACGTTCTATGGGTTTGGACAAATGCGTCATGACCCGGATCCACCATTATCGTATCATCGGAATAGTTTCACTGCCCTAAAAAATCCCCTGTGCTCCACCTACTATGAAATTTTTAAAGAAACATTTTTTAAAAGAAATATTTTTTAAAAGAAATAATTTTTAAAAGCAATAGATTTTTAAAAGAAATATTTACATTTAAGTGATTTTCCCCTCCATTTTCTTCCAGAAAGTAGAAGTATATTGTCTTTCTCAACTCGTGTCCCCGCCTCCCCATTCCAGGAAGTTGGTCAAAATGGGTCCTCACTGACGACCTTAAATGGCAGTTATGATGTCGTGTAAGGAGAGACCAGTTGGGCTGGCTCCGGGGTGTCATCCCTCAGGACACTGGTGGGTTCCCACTCAACAGCCTCCCACCTGCCACAAAGATACATTTAACTGTTCCTATTGAACTGGACAAGCAAGCCTCTCAAGGGACAATAATTCTAAAGCAGTTTTATTGTGGTCTCCCACCACCTCTCAGTCTCACTGGCCAACTTCTTCCCGTCTTGGCCAGAAGTCCCTGTGGCAGGGCCAGGAAGTCCCTTTGGCAGCTCTCTTATCCTTTCTCCAGTCCTTTGAAGTCGCAAAAACAGTGTCACATTAGTCATTAAAAGCTCTAAATCACAAAATCGTGGAAACATTGATCTTCCTTTTAAGGAGATTTCTCTCCAAGACGGGGTCTGTGACAGGGAGAAACCTGCATCCAGAGAGAGGCAGGTCCATTGATTTCTGCTGGGTTCAGGCAGGGACTGGCTGCTCGGCTGTAGAAGCGCCGGCACCTCCTCAGGGCTTGCCTCACTGGAGCACGTTCCCACATCCAGTGACCTACAGAGGAGGGCGTTGAAGGACTGGCCATCGGCCCGCTGAGAGACACACTGCATCCGGCCCCTCCGCCCACTCTCGCTCCCTCTCCCTGCCTTCATTCAGGTTCCTACCCTGATAAATTTCTGTAAGAAATGTCCTCGGGCCAAACTCTGCCTCAGCATCTGCTTCCAGAGAAGCCACCCCGCGAAGCCCTTCCCTCCTCTCCCTTTCTGCTGGCAGAGGTGTCGGACCCATCAGGGGTGCAGCTTAAGGGCACAGATAAAGGAAAGGGAGCAGGAAGGATGGTGCTGTCATGCTGACCCAGTCGCCTTGCCTTCTGGTCCTGGGATGCATTTTAAGACTCCTCTTTCGACTCCCTCGCTAGCACTTACAAGGGTCCTCCAGGGGTAAGACGCAGTCCCTTCTCCTGAGAGAGTGGGACTCCTGGCTCACCAAAGTTTCCTCTAAAAAGTTTTTCTCATCCAGCTTCCAACACTTTTATGTATACCCTTAGAAATCATGTCACCATGTTTGTATCTTGGTCAAACACCTAACTTTGAAGTGTTAACTGTGCTTCATCTAGAACTTCCCTTTTAATATCCTCGTAATGGCATCAGGACCTCCTGCCTAAATGACATTAAACTCATACTATCCTTTTTACTCTGGGTGTTCTCGAAGGCCTCTCGGCCCAGTGATGACAACACTTGCTCTCGGTTCTCCCTCACCAGATACCCACCCTCAGAGAACCACCAGCAGGATCTAGAAGGTATATTCATAACGTCTACCATTTTTAAGCATTTACTATGTACCAGATATTATGCTAAGTATTTTATATGTATCATTTCAAATAGTACTCATAACAACCCTCTGAGATAGGCACTATTATCCTCATTTTACAGGAAAGGAAACAAGAAGCCCAGAAAGGTTCAGTAACTTGTTCAAGGTGACACAGTCAGTTAGTAGGAGGTGAAGAGAGGAAGCACACCTGTGGGTTCCTAGTGGACCATGCTCCTTAGTATCCATTCCTCTCTTCTTCCAGCTCCAGCTCCTATTTTCACTTGGGGATCCATCCTTCAGCCTTCTTGGTCCTGGGGGTCTCCACCACCAGGACCTAGGGAAGGAACATGTGACCAGCAAAGTGCATTCCCCAGATTTCAATCAT
>NW_011888885.1:5225563-5227920 GCF_000151845.1 Pteropus vampyrus | reverse complement strand
CCAGATACCCACCCTCAGAGAACCACCAGCAGGATCTAGAAGGTATATTCATAACGTCTACCATTTTTAAGCATTTACTATGTACCAGATATTATGCTAAGTATTTTATATGTATCATTTCAAATAGTACTCATAACAACCCTCTGAGATAGGCACTATTATCCTCATTTTACAGGAAAGGAAACAAGAAGCCCAGAAAGGTTCAGTAACTTGTTCAAGGTGACACAGTCAGTTAGTAGGAGGTGAAGAGAGGAAGCACACCTGTGGGTCCATAGTGGACCATGCTCCTTAGTATCCATTCCTCTCTTCTTCCAGCTCCAGCTCCTATTTTCACTTGGGGATCCATCCTTCAGCCTTCTTGGTCCTGGGGGTCTCCACCACCAGGACCTAGGGAAGGAACATGTGACCAGCAAAGTGCATTCCCCAGATTTCAATCATCGGTTCAAGAGAGAGAAGTGTCCAAGGCCACAGAATCAGAGCACTGCTGAGGATGCTGGACAAGGCCACTTGCTATTTTTAGCAGGATTCGAACTTGCAGTTCAGAATCTGGTTGCTGCCGGTGGCCACCCAGAAAGGAGAGCCTGCCCGAGAGCCTGGTCAGCACAGAAGAGAGAAGAAGCCTAGCCATGGGAAGAGAGGCGCTGGTCCCCAACACAGTCCGAGCCCCTGTATTCAGCTCCACCTGCACTGGTCAGACACTGAGCTCATACTCTCCTTCTTCACCTAAACACAACTGGGTGAAGTCTTCCCCTGTCAAGAGCACAGAAAGAATCTTGAGGCCTTAACAGTGGGCCAGTGCTCTTAATCCCATCGCCCCACTGAGCGGCTGCCTGGACTGGCCTGAAGCAGAGAGGGAAGCTGCAGTTCTGAATGGACCAAATGAGAGATTGGCACAGAAGTTAGGCAGATGGCACTAAAAACATCAGCTTTATTACTGCGGCAGTGAAGAGTGCATGCTAAGGTAAGCGACGAGAACAACATCCTAATACTATATCCCAGAATCAGGCCAACTTAACCTCCATCCCGCCCCATCATAGGCGGTGCTGGACATGGTCCTTCCCAGCTGGAGCAGAGCATGACACTCGCGTAGGGTCTGGAGGAGCTAAGCCAACCGTGGGCTTCTCCTAGGCATAGGCAACTCCTCCCTTAGGGGGAGAGAGGGAGAGGATGGAGAGAGGCCAAGAGGTCGACCCAGCAAAGCTCTTTTCACATAGAAGCATCAAGATCTGAGGAGCTCTCCCACTACCTCCCCTGGAACAAATAAAGCCCCCAAGGAAAGATTAAGTCTAACGTCCAAAGTGGGGTTGTGTTAACTCAAAGATTCTCAACTTCGGCGCTACTGATATTTCAGACCAGCTAATTTTTTTGTTGTAGGGGGCTGTCCCGTGCAAGGGAGGAAATTTATTTACAATATCCCTAGCACCTCATCACTTCCATCTCTAATCATGAAGACCAAAAATGTCTCCAGACATTGCCAAATATCCTCTGGGGTCAAAATCACCCCAGGTTAAGAACCGCTGTGTTCATAGAGCAGAAAGACAATGAAGAACTACTGTCCTACCGGCTGCAGCTTCAAGAGCTAGGGGAACTCACTGAAATGGGAAAGCAAAGGACCAGAGGCGAAAAGAGTGAGAGGTCTATTCCGGAGACATTTGTGGTGACAAGGAATAGGTGATGCAGGAGTGAACAAGGGAACAAATGTGACGAGTACATGAGGGATCCATCAGGTACTAGTTCAACAGGGCAGCTGAGGGGAGTTCGATGCTGGAAAAATGCACAAGGTGTGGCAGCTCTAGATATACCAACAAGGGACAGGGAAGCCCATGTGCCCGAAAAGGCGAGGGCAGGGAGGCCTCTGGACTTGAGCGTGGCCTGTGGCAGTTGGTAGAGGAATGTGACCACTGCTCCCCCAGCCCATCAGATCAGATAAACATCTGACTTCACCCTCTGATCGGCTGAGGGTACCTTCCAAAGGCCAAACCCAACTGGAAGCTGGAAGGAAAGGGAACCTGGTAGATACAGTCCATAGAGTGTCGCTTCCCAGAGCAGAGAGCAAGATAGAAAGTGGGTCTGAGGGGCAAGTGGGGCGCGCCCAGCACACACACCTCGGAGAACTTTGCGGAATTAGAAGAAATGGGTTAGATGCACACAGAGCCACATAGAAAGATCTCAAAAACACATTGCCAGGTGAGACAAATGAGAATCGGAATGAGAAATACAACTCAATACCATGTGTGTACATTTAAAATGTATGCATATATAGAATATGAAATACGAAGCAGCTGTACACTCTTTTATAAGAACACGTACGAGCAAAAGATTCGCTTACTGGAATCTTTGTTTATGCGGGGGGGGGG
>NW_011888885.1:5215499-5225513 GCF_000151845.1 Pteropus vampyrus | reverse complement strand
GTGTGGCAGCTCTAGATATACCAACAAGGGACAGGGAAGCCCATGTGCCCGAAAAGGCGAGGGCAGGGAGGCCTCTGGACTTGAGCGTGGCCTGTGGCAGTTGGTAGAGGAATGTGACCACTGCTCCCCCAGCCCATCAGATCAGATAAACATCTGACTTCACCCTCTGATCGGCTGATGGTACCTTCCAAAGGCCAAACCCAACTGGAAGCTGGAAGGAAAGGGAACCTGGTAGATACAGTCCATAGAGTGTCGCTTCCCAGAGCAGAAAGCAAGATAGAAAGTGGGTCTGAGGGGCAAGTGGGGCGCGCCCAGCACACACACCTCGGAGAACTTTGCGGAATTAGAAGAAATGGGTTAGATGCACACAGAGCCACATAGAAAGATCTCAAAAACACATTGCCAGGTGAGACAAATGAGAATCGGAATGAGAAATACAACTCAATACCATGTGTGTACATTTAAAATGTATGCATATATAGAATATGAAATACGAAGCAGCTGTACACTCTTTTATAAGAACACGTACGAGCAAAAGATTCGCTTACTGGAATCTTTGTTTATGCGGGGGGGGGGAAGGGGTGGAGAACGGCAAAGGGGGATGTGGATAAAAGAGAATAAATAATTACGAACAAGAGATGGGCCCTGCATAGACTAGAGATGCTAGAATGCCATGATTTCCAGCATATGATCAACTCAAATTTCTGTACCTGAAGTTGAAACTCAAGGCGGGGCGAGGTGGGGGGTGGGGGCGGTGGACGAAAAGAGGGAGGAAAGGAGGAAAGAAAGCTGGTCCAGGAAGGGGACAAGTGACTGTGTAAACAGGAGCTGCCCAGGGGTGCCCAGTCTCTAGTCCAGAGGGCCCCCCAGTCCATATGAGGAAGGGGTCATCTCAGGGGATTCTCAGAACCTTCTTCACATTTGATAAAAACAGTAGGCAGGTCAAGAGATTATACAAAGTTCTCCTTTCCCAAAAGGATTCCAGAATTTTAAGGCCACTAAACTTGACACCTTTGATTTTGGAATTCGAGTCCAAAGACCCAAATGAAGCCCCAGCTTTGCATGCGGCCAGGCGTGACTCATGCAGCAGATGGTGGGTGCACATTTAGAAGCAAGCCCACTGAGCCCTCGGAGCTAGAGGGACTCCTAAGATGAGCCCTGCCAAACTCAGCTGCCGCCCTCTCCTGAGAGGGGCCGAGAGACCAGGGAATGCGTGGCTTCCACTCTTCCTTGCTGCAGGGAGCCGTTGTTGTGGCTCCACAAATTTAAAAAACATGGTGGTGGGTTGGTGGGGGAGGCAGCGATTGTCGGAATAGGAAAGCAGAGGCTGCGGGGGAGCTCAACTCCTCTTCGTCATCTCTGGTCTCTTTCAACCTTCCCCTGCACCCTCTTCTTTTCTCTCTGCTCTTCACCTTCAGCCTTCCCAAGGAGAGAGGATTTCACTGCCTGGTTCCGTCACCATCTCATATGGAAGCTCCCGATTGGGTAGTTTGGGGCTCAGCCATTGTTAGCTCATTGGAGACGAACTAGTTCTTTTGGCATATGGCTATTTTCTGGCTGGCTGCCACTGGGGCTTCGTGCGCTCCCAGGGGACGCATGACAGATACAGTGGATTTTAATTTACTAGGTATCACTCTGCATTAGAAGAGAAGGCTCGCAGGTACATCTTGTCCTGGTCGCCGTTTGGGGGCAGAGCTTAGTGGCTAGACCCTTCAACTCCAGTTCCTTCTAGACTAGAACCAGACTGTCCTATCTAATGTTTCATATTAGCAAATGCTCAGGCTTTATTGATTCCTGCTGAATACTTTCCTCTACGTCCCCAAGGGAAGGAGAAAAGTAGAATAAGGCAAAGATGACGGTGGTGGTAATTTTGCCCAATAATGTCCAGATTAATTTGGCAACCAGTGATCTTCCCACAGTGGTTCTTAACCTGGGGGGTACAAGCATGGAAACAGAAGGCAGACCCTCCCCAGAGGGGCACGGTCTCGAGGAGGCTTTCCAACCCTGCCAACTGTGTCAGTCTCCTTAAAGACAAAAGACAGAACTTCCAGAACCATGTTAAATCATAACAGTAAAAATGACCCCTTTAAATATGGTCTTGGCTATGGTTTTCAAGCGGATGAGATTTAAGATGTTAAGGAAGGAGCCTTCTTTTCTTATTGTGTGAGGGTCAGAGGTCACAGCATCATTGTCAGCTGTCTTTGGATGTCGTCTCTGCCGTTGCCCCAAGCCAATCTTGCATTCTCTGGCATTCGTGTGCTACGTAGATTTTACTGACCATTTCATAGAGAAAACTGAACAGAGTTTTTATATCACTTGTTCACTCAATAGCAGACTCTTCAGATACTTCTTCCTCCGTGCCTTCTTCACAGCCCCTCATCAGTGGGTCTCCAGGATTCTCTTCTGACTTTCCCCAGGCAGCCCTGGTAGCACTCAGTGCCCCTGATCCTGCTTCCTTGGTCCTGATTGTCACCCTGGACCTTCCTCCATTGTTTTCTTCCTTTTGTGGAATGGTTTGGCTTCTCTCTGGGCTTCTAAACACAAACTGTATATTGCTTTCCATCACATTGCTCGGGAAATCCCGCTTACCAAGACCAGCCTTTAGATCCAGGCCTTAGGCCTTCAGAGAGAGGCTTCTGATTGGCCAGTGTTTTTCACATGTCCACCTCTTAGAACAGTCACTGTGTCCAGGAGGGTCACTGCTAAGTTAGGCCCAGCCTAAGTCACATACCTACCCTAGTTGCAGGAGTGGGATGGGCACTGTGACTGACAGCAACCCCTGCCAGGACTACAGAGAGTTGGGTGCATTTGCTCCAAAAGAAAGTGGTGCTATTTCCAGGAGAAGGCTGCTGAGCTCGCAAAGCCAATAGATACCCTAGCCCTTGAGTGTCCCCTTGGAAGTGGGAATGAGATATGGGGATGGGGAGGAAGAATTCCCCTTTTTACTTTGTAACAAAACAAACATTTTTGGTCCTTCTAATTTTGAATTGCTCTCTATGGTGGATTTCTGTCACTTGCAATCAAAAGAATCTTGACTTTACAGAAGCATTGTGGGAAAAAAAATCATTTTTGCATTTAATATCCATGTGCTGTGCTAAAAATGTTTTTAAGAATTTTAAACAATTTTCAGGTTTATTTGTTTTGAAATTCTGCAAGTTAATTCTTAATTCAACATGCTTCCAGCAGTTTATTATATTTTCTCTCTTCTACATAAAATGTTTGCATTACTTACTGGCAAATGTGATTTATCTAAAGAGTTAATTTTGCAGTTTTTCAAGAGGCGGGTGAGGCATGATGGCCTGACAACAGAAATACCGGTCATCTAAAGAATGTAGGTCCTGGCCACTCTGACAAACTTATCCTGCCCCAGTTCCCACCAGGAAACTCCTCGCTTCATCTGATGACCTTGCTTTTGCAGTTTCATTCTAGCTTCAAGCACTTGTCTGAGCAAGCCTGTTCTTCCAGGGATGGCTGAAAACACTTTACGAAGAACTTCACTTCACAAGAGTTAATAACAGAAAGCGCTGTGTCTGAATCCAAGACAGGAATATAATTAAAATCACATTGTATTTCCTGTTGGTTGCTGAAGCAGACATTAAGCAAGTCTTATCTTCAATAGTACATTTAGAATACCCTGTCATAGAAAATTAATTTTAAATGATAGCTCAAAAAAGAAATATAAAAAGCTCCCAAACCATTTATTATTAATGTGATGTATGTTAAGTCTCTCAGTGGAATGCTGAAAATGTGCCAATAAATTAGTTCAAGAAATGATGCAAAATTAAATATTAATGAAGTGCTCAAACAAGCACCAATTATACTGCAGTATAAGCTTGTAAATATTTCTCTAAGTAATTTCCACTCCATATTCAGGTAGCATTGCAATCCAAAAAAAAAAAAGAATCATCATTGATTTATACATTAACCTTTTTTTACTAATAAATTTTCTAATTCACAAATTTAATCTTAGCTTCTGATTTTTAAAAAGGCAATAAATCATTAATGTTTGCACTTGAATTCATAGATCATGGATAGTCTTTATGTTATAAGTGAAAGAAAGCCCAACTCACCTGGCTTAAACAGGTGAATTTGCTTGCATGCTTAAATGACAAGTACAAAGGAAATGTGGCTTCAGGTAAGGTTTCATCCAGCAACTCAAAGGATGCCACCAAGAACTTGGTGTCTTTCTGCCTCTCCTCTCTGACCTCTGCTGGGTCATCCTTTTCCTCAGGGTAGTGGATACTGGGAGTACTACCTGTCTAGCCCCTTCCTGTCTATCCCCTTTAGGACCAGAGCTCTCATTCCCCCAGCTCTCATTCCCCAGCTGTAGGGAGGATTGGCTGTTGATGGCTCATGCTGACATGTAGGCATCGTTTCCTATTAAAAATTCTCAGGCTTTATTTCTTTTTTCCCCCCTCTTAATTCCTCCCTACACTTCCACCCCTGACCTATGAATGTTGCCCTTTCCTGTTAAGAACTGGATCTCTGAAGGCAGGGCGTCTCCTCCCACACACCCCCAGCATGCCCCCAGCGTGTGAACCCAGGACCTTCTGCATGTAAAGCAGACGGTCCACTACACTATGGAGCCACCCTCTCTCAGGCTTTATTTTTTCTCATCCAAATACTATCCTCTGCCTTGACTGAGGTTATGTGGCCTCCCAATAACTAGTCAATGCAAGGGTACAAAGGCTGAGTCCTCTTGCCTAAATCTGAGACAACTCTAAATGGCCATCTCACCTGCAGAGCTCCCTGTAGGACCAGCTGAGGCCTCGGTACAACTGCCTCACAGTTCACCTTCTCCCGCTGCTCAATCCTGCTTCATTGACCATCCTATTGTTTTCTAAGATCACTGTCATTTCTGAGACCGCTCCCCAATAAATGCAAATATTTACCACAGAATCTGTTTTCGGGAACCCAGACTTGTGACAGTTGGGGCTCAGAGTGATTTTAGAGAGCAAACACTAAAAATAGGAGTTTGGAGCTGGACGGTGGAGCATGCTGAGGTGGTAGGACGGGAGTCTAATGGAAGAGAAGGCACTGGTGGAGGCCAATTCTCAGGCACTGGAGAAGTTCAAGGGATATAGGAATATAAGGACTGTAGAATCACGTGACTAGAGGCTATAGATATGTAAAGAAAGACAATGAATGTTTGAGGGTGCTTAATCATCAATTTAAGGCGAAATGTGAAACTCTCCTGTATAAAGAGAAAGTTTCATCTTCTGCAGCTGGAGGGCAGAAAAAGTGGAGGGTCAGGTATGGGACTCAACTGTAGGAGGAATGGAGTCCCCGCAGCAGAGACAAGATGGCCCGAGGGTGACCCTCCTCTCCCACCCCTCCAGAACGTGCCTCTTTTCTCAAGAATGCCTGGGCCAAGGAGCTTGTGCTATTTGTGTCCTTCACCACTAGGGGCCCAACGATAATTCTGCCCCCACTCAGCCCCTACACCAAGTAGATCATCTCGATCAACCAGGCCACACTCTACCCAGAGCCTCTTCAAGATGATGGAAACATGCCCGACCTGTCCAGCTGCCCCAAGGACCCCAAGGGCCCAAGCTTTGCACGGCTGAAGAAGCCGAGAGCACCTCCATTGACAGGGAGGAGGCTCTCTCTGTGGCCCTCAGTAAAAAGGTGAAAACTGACTCCAGAAAAAAAAAAAAAAGAAGAAGAATGGAGTTCCAGAGAAGGTGAAATTCTCAACCAGGACAGGTTTGCTCTGCCAAGATCATGCCCTGATAGAGAAGGATCAGGACTCAGAGATGGGATGGGAGCACTGGGTCAATGCACTGGAAAATCTTAAATCTCCAGGTTCCACTGTATCCTCTGCACCTGCAGAAATGCCCCCTCCTCCTTGATAAGAGCTAATGCACCCTCTTCCTGGAAGATGATGCAGGGGCCTCTGCAAGACAGTACTGCACCCGTCTCCTGGCCACCAGACAAAGAACCAGAACAAAGTCACAACTAAACCCAGACTGGGAAGTGCAGGGCCTGCTGCTAGGGGAGGAACAAGACTGTATTATCTCCTGACAGAGCTCCAGAACTCTCCAACATGTAGTGGCAGGGATCGGGAAAGTAGATCTGAGACTGGATCCTGAGAATGAGGACCAAGGAAGCAGAACATAAAATCTGATAAGAGAGAATTTATGAATATGGGAACAGTCTCTTGTGACACAGGATTTCACCCCCTGATGAAGAGAAGGTGCTCGATGGCTCTCAGAAGCCTTGTCCCAAACCAAGTGAAGTAGAAAAGCCCAAACTGCTGTAGCAGGTGATGGAAAGAGGGACCACCAGCATCAGAGAGAGTTTATTGTTGTTGGCTGTATCCTCCGTAGGCCAGGGCTGAGGGTGGGACATGATGATAGTAATGGGGCTAAGAGCCACCTAGAATAATATAAGCCAGGTGGTAGCTGTCAGAAAGTGGTCATGACTCTCATAATGAGCAGCAAGGTCAGAGAGGCAGCCAGAGGTCCTGAATCTCAGAGAGCCATGGAAATAGTTAATAGGACATAGTGTTCCTGGAGGCAAGATAGATGGGTGGCCATAAAAAGCATTGCTTGCCTTTAAAAAAAAAATCAGCCACCCCAATAAAAAGTCATGATCCCTTGTCCGGTTCCCAGTCTAAGGTAAGACCTAGAACCTACTGAATAAAGAAGGATCCTGCATTACCTGGCAAATGGATAGGTTAAAGTTCCCCAGCTCTTCCATTTTGAGAACTGTTAGATACAAAGATCAAGATGACATTGATACCTGGGGATATGAAGCATCACTTGTTGGAGTAAGGACATATGGGGTCAGATAATAAGTGTAGTCCTAACCCATGACCAGCCTGACAGTAGGTCCTCTAGGTCCATAGACTCACCTGGAGTCACTTTTCTGGTCTCATAATATATAATTGGGCAAGATATAGCTGAGAGTAGACAGAATCCTTGCATTGATTCTTTGGTCTATGGGGTAAGGGCCATCATAGTGAGGCATGAGAAACGGAAGCCTCTGAAACTGCCTCTCAACCCAGCCAACCAAAAGTCATATCTCATTTTGGGGGACTGGCAGAGATTAGTGCCACCCTTAAAGACCTAAAGGATGGTCTCCATAATTTCTATCATTTAATTCCTCTTCTAAAGCTACCTTGGGGTGGAGGTAGGGGGCTGATAACTAGCTTATGGAAGAAGAAAAAGACCAGGTTTAGTTCATGGGTAAGTTGGCTTGGTATGTGGGTGACAACAAATGGACTACTGCAGAACCATAGCTCTACGGAAGCGGGGTGGCCTGAAAGAACAGGGAGGAGAATCCTCCCTACGGGCAGAGCTTCAGGTGGCACATCTGGTCATTTGCTTTGTGTGCAAAGAAAGGTAACCTGAAGTAAGAATGTACATGAACTCAGAGGTAGTGGCAAATGGCTTGGTTGGTTGGTCAGGGACCTAGAAGGAGAAACACTTGAAATAAATTTATTTGAAAATGTCCCTAGATTCTTACTTCTAAGGTGGAGCTGAGAGATCCTTTTATCCAGGTTCTCACTGAAAAGGTAATTAATCATCCTCCATTTGAAGACTTTCAAACAGAATGCTCATTATCTTGTTTCCTTATCTTTCGACCATGTTTCCTTATGTAGCAGGTGGGAGTTTCCTCTTCCTACCCCACAAGGAAGTGCCCCTCCCCATCCCCCATCTTAAGGCTCCAGGCCAAGCTAGTATATAGAAGAAAGCATTTTGGTGAAAGAAGGGTCAGGTGCTTTGTTAGCAGAATAATCCAGTGAAGTTATGCTACAAGAAATGATCCATTTTAGTAAGAGAAAGAATTGTTTGACTGGTGAATGCTTTGCTTGGATGGACTAAAACTCTCTGCCTCATATGCAAACCACCCCCACTTCCACTAGGAGAGAAACCAGAACCATTTGTCTGGGAGCCTGGGACGGGGAAACACAGGGATAAAATGACTCAGGGACTGTTGGGAGCAGGGGCATAGGGGAAAGGAAGAGAATAAGGAGAAACCAGAGAGGGAGCTTTCGGGTACCTACTGGGTTGGGCTCAGTGGGAAAAGGAGTCAATTTTTCTATATCATTCTGGAGGCTCCGGCTGTACCATTGAATGTCTAATAATAAGGTTTTACCTTCCTGCCCTTACAAATGTGAAGAGTCATACTTACCTCCAGTTTAAACCAGTACTAATTCCTTCTGATTCTAACCCAAACATCTCTTGGAAGAGCTAAATTAAGAAGAAGGCCAGCATGGCAGTTGCGTGGGGATGACCCTTGGTAATAATCATGAAGATGGTGCAGGTTAACTCAGGTTTCCACAAGTGACCCTTAGAAGCAAGATGTGAGTTATCTCCAGCATTGCCAGAGTGGGCAATGCCCTTGGGTGCAAATTTTAAAATACTGCTCATTAGCCCCAAACAATTTCTGCTGAGTATTTCCACCAACATAGAAATCACTAGGTATAGCCATGAGCATGGCCCCAACTCAAACCAGCCAGCAGCTTGATATGCTTCTCTGAAGACAGCAGCTACAGTCAGCTGAAATTATAAAACCAAGTCACACGAGGGGAAGACTGCTTATCCAGAAGGAGAGATTTATTTTATCGTCTAATATTTAAACAGTTTAATATGCCTCCCGATAAATCGTCTAAATGGCTCAGAAAAGAACACGTAACAAAGATATGCAATAAATCCCTCATGTTTAACACAAAGGAATATATATACAGATTTTATTAACAGAGCATTCTCCATTTACTATTAACAAGTGTTTAGAGAACATTTGTTTGAAGGGGCATCCACATCTCGCAGTCCGCCAGGCCCCTGGCCTCAATAGCCTGTGGGTACAAATGAGGCCACATGGTCAGTAATGCCCAAATCACAAAAGCTCTTTGCTCTGGCCTACAGGACCTCAGGTGCTTGGTCACCCCTCCCCAGCATCTCTGCACAGGAGGCCTCTCTGTGCCCAAAGACAAGCTTTCCCATTCGAGCCTTCTCCTTGGCCAGCCACTGCCCACATGCCTCCTCAAAGAGGGGCCCAAAACTACCACTGCTTCTGGAGCTGTGCCGTGACCGAGGCTTTTCCTGATGCTGCTGGGCCAGCTGGGCTTTACTGGTGGCACTCAGAGCCCTCAGGTTGCGAAAGGTGCCTAGCTCTGTGGAGACCTGGGGGTGGAGGAACGGAGGGAGGATGGCCTCTCTGCCGCTCTGCACCACGTCCTGTCACCTGGACCTCAAAGGGGCAGAGGGTCCCCACATCCTGCAGCCTCTGGCCTTGCACCTGTCTCTGGCAAGGTTCTAAACCAGTTTTTTCAGTGGGGCCAGGAGACATGGGCCACTGCATTCCCTCTCTTCTCCTTTCTCACTTCCCTCTCCTGGATTTCCCGCCATGCTGGTGCGTGATTGTGTGTGCGTGTGTGTGCACGCGTATGCATGCATGCACACATACACACCCATGCGGACACACACAAATGTAAGCTCCCTGAGGGCAGGGATTCTTTTGCCCGTTTTATTCACCGTTGTATATTTAGTGCCCAGAATAGCGCCTAGCACATGGTAAATACTCAAGAAATTTTGTAGAACGCTTGAAAAAAAAGTGAATCTAAGAAATCCTCCTGCCTCCTCTTTTGGCACAAAATCCCACACTGCTATATGTATCATTTCAGGCAAAGAAAGCCCTCAGACTCCCCAGCCCACCAATTCTACAGCTCAGCCGGGCTCAGCTAGGACACACAGCTACCTATATGAGGACTCTGTTGTCATAGTCACGTTATCAGCATGCCCTGGCCTCACCAGCCAGGGCCTACAAAATGGGCACAGGTCACATGGGCTCCAGTGCTACAGCAGCTGCCCAGCCCCCCACACTCAACCCAGCTTGTTGTATGGTCCTCAAAGCCTCTATCACTATCTGAATCACTCCTATTCATTTGTTTCTGCTTTCTTATTTATTTATCTCTCTTCAGTAGACTGTAAACCCCATGTGAGCAAGGACTATGTTCTGCTCACCACTGTATCCCAATGTTTAGAATGTGCCTGGCACATAGGAGGT
>NW_011888885.1:5210936-5215394 GCF_000151845.1 Pteropus vampyrus | reverse complement strand
AAAAGCTCTTTGCTCTGGCCTACAGGACCTCAGGTGCTTGGTCACCCCTCCCCAGCATCTCTGCACAGGAGGCCTCTCTGTGCCCAAAGACAAGCTTTCCCATTCGAGCCTTCTCCTTGGCCAGCCACTGCCCACATGCCTCCTCAAAGAGGGGCCCAAAACTACCACTGCTTCTGGAGCTGTGCCGTGACCGAGGCTTTTCCTGATGCTGCTGGGCCAGCTGGGCTTTACTGGTGGCACTCAGAGCCCTCAGGTTGCGAAAGGTGCCTAGCTCTGTGGAGACCTGGGGGTGGAGGAACGGAGGGAGGATGGCCTCTCTGCCGCTCTGCACCACGTCCTGTCACCTGGACCTCAAAGGGGCAGAGGGTCCCCACATCCTGCAGCCTCTGGCCTTGCACCTGTCTCTGGCAAGGTTCTAAACCAGTTTTTTCAGTGGGGCCAGGAGACATGGGCCACTGCATTCCCTCTCTTCTCCTTTCTCACTTCCCTCTCCTGGATTTCCCGCCATGCTGGTGCGTGATTGTGTGTGCGTGTGTGTGCACGCGTATGCATGCATGCACACATACACACCCATGCGGACACACACAAATGTAAGCTCCCTGAGGGCAGGGATTCTTTTGCCCATTTTATTCACCGTTGTATATTTAGTGCCCAGAATAGCGCCTAGCACATGGTAAATACTCAAGAAATTTTGTAGAATGCTTGAAAAAAAAAGTGAATCTAAGAAATCCTCCTGCCTCCTCCTTTGGCACAAAATCCCACACTGCTATATGTATCGTTTCAGACAAAGAAAGCCCTCAGACTCCCCAGCCCACCAATTCTACAGCGCAGCCGGGCTCAGCTAGGACACACAGCTACCTATATGAGGACTCTGTTGTCACAGTCACGTTATCAGCATGCCCTGGCCTCACCAGCCAGGGCCTACAAAATGGGCACAGGTCACATGGGCTCCAGTGCTACAGCAGCTGCCCAGCCCTCCACCCTCACCTCAGCTTGTTGTATGGTCCTCATAGCCTCTATCACTATCTGAATCACTCTTATTCATTTGTTTCTGCTTTCTTATTTATTTATTTCTCTTCAGTAGACTGTAAACCCCATGTGAGCAAGGACTATGTTCTGCTCACCACTGTATCCCAATGTTTAGAATGTGCCTGGCACATAGGAGGTGCTCGATTAAAAGCTGCTTGAGGTTAAATGTTGAATATCCTCCTGGCTTGAAGTCCTGGTCCAGAAACCCAGAGAGGGGAGAGGTTCCCCTCCTCCCAGCTTTAGGCCCATCTCCAAGGCTCTGGTATTCTCTGTGGGAACTAGCTCTTCCCAGCCTGCCTGCTGGTGGAACTGGTGACCCTTCTCAGAGGCCACCCTCCACACCGAGGGGTACCAGTCTAGGCTTTAGCCCCAACCAACCCTGACAGAATTTCCCAACATCAGGACCTTTCCCAGTGATGGTCATTTGAGGTCAAAGACCACTCTGCGAGGGCATCAAGAGTCTGGACATAGTTAAGCCCTGCCAAATACAGGCCGGTTCTTTTCAGTCAGTCAAAGTAAAGACAGGGTCAGGCCTGTGTGACCCTTGTCAGAGCTGCAGTGCTCCTAATCCATGAGTGTATGAACACACACACACACACACACACACACACAGTTTCGAAAGGCCTCCAGGCTCCCCAGACGCCCACTGCAGCACCTCCCTGGGCTTTCCTGTCTGCCAAGTGCTTTTCACCTGCATTATCTTCTCTGGTGCACAAACACTCAGGGAAGCTTGATTAACTGGGAATAGCTTTAGCTGTTTTAGCCTCTCTATGATAATTTTTAAATGTTAAAAGCATGGAAGATGACTCTAAGTGTTTTCACAATCAGGAATCAAAAAGGAGGAGGAAACCTTTTAAAATCTCAATAGAGCAAGAGTGGAAGATGTGCCCAACAAATGCATGAGCACACACTGGTGGGAGGTGGGTAAGGGCAGGGGGAGTGTGGGGGACTCACGTGGTTACTTCTGCCTGGAGAGAAAGGAGGGCTCAGGAGAGGGCTGACTGAGGGAGGCACTTTAAGCTGAATTTAAAGATGAGGTAGTGCTCACCAGGCAACAGCTAGTGAGCAGTTCAAAGGTTATCCAGGCCTGTATCTCTTCCATCTGACACCAGTTTCATGCATACACCTGTCCTCAGTGCCTTTACTCATCAGAAAGCCATATCATGGTAATTGGCGTGGGGGTGGGGAGGAGCCAAAAAAGCCTGGAATGTAGAATGTTAAGCGTAGCAAAAAATTGAGTTTTCTTGTTTTCAAGTGTTCAAGTAGACAAAAGACCTGAAAAAGAGAACAAAACTTAGCTGGGAATTCCTAGCAGGACTGTGACATAAACACTGCTCTCTGGATCTCATGCTCGGCCTATTCTCTCTTCCTGTCCCAACAGAACATCCCTGAAATGATCATCAGAAAAAGGGGAAGACTTGCATGAGTACCAGAAACTAACCATCCACACCAAGGAAACTTGAGGACTTTGCCACACTGCACCCTGCAAGGCGAAACAGAAGTCATCCATGAGAGAAGGCAGGCTGCTACCCCATCAGATAGGGGCCACATGTTCACGATTAAGTGGAAGATGCTAGCTACCCAGGTGATGGGGGAGGTCATGAAGAAAGTAAGACAGGAGATTTTGGAAAACATGGCGGAGTGAGAGATGTCCTCAGATCTCCCCCCTTGAAACAACAATAAGCTGAACATCTAAAACTGAACAAAAAACACCCAAACTGCACACCAGCATGTCTGAGCATGGGATCTGTGCGTAAGAGCTACCACAGGTCAGAAGCCTGGGTGTTGGGCAGTGGACTGGGACAAATAAAGCTGCCTCTCGCAGCCGCCGGAGCAACTTGCAGGAGGGGTGGGAGGGGAGAAGGTACAGCGACTTCCCTGAACAGCCCTGCCCGGAAGTGCTGGCAGAGGGCTCAGTCATCAGGGCAGAAAGCAGAGAAGTGAGATGGGACCGCAGAGAAACAGCAGTTGATTTCTACTGGCTCCAGTTGCAAAACGGAGACTGAGCTGCAGCCCTCAACCCTCAACCCCCAACCCAGAGGGGCCCTCCCCTCATACCCTCCAAGACCGATCACCACGGAGTCCCAAGGGAATTTGAGCAAATGCTACCAAAACTGTTACAAACACTGATAGGGACTGAAACTGAGAGTAGCAAGTGTGATTAAAATCTACAAGAAAATAAAAGATGTTAGGCTTTATATAAAGCAGGGATCCAAGAGGCTTAGACACCACCTACTTGAAACTAAAAGAAAAGCGCCTTCTTTGCAGCAGGCTAAAGAGAGACTTTTATATAATAAATCTTCTTTCTGGAAAAATAACAGAATACGTTTCCATTAATGCCCAGGTGGAGAAACAGTCCATTAAACACCATGAACAATTAAGGTGACAAGGCATCTCAGAAAGAAAGAGAAAAATCTCCAGAAAATGAGCTTACAGACTTAAGTGACAGAGAATTCAGGATGGTACTTCTGAAAAAACTCA
The DNA here is from genome assembly GCF_000151845.1 of Pteropus vampyrus. NCBI lineage: Eukaryota > Metazoa > Chordata > Mammalia > Chiroptera > Pteropodidae > Pteropus > Pteropus vampyrus. The sequence continues at coordinate 5,211,884 of NW_011888885.1, read as the reverse complement.
ATGAGATCGAAAACAAATCATATCAACAATTTCAGGAACTGAAAAACAACTAGAAGAGCAGAGCAAGGAGATTGAAACCCTCAAAAAGAACCAAATAGAACTTCTGGAGATAAAAAACACACTGCGAGAGTTGAAAAATGAAATAGCAAGCTTGGGAAATAGAGCTGACCAAATGGAGGAAAGGATCAGTGATGTCGAAGACAGAAATCTAGAAATAAATCAGAAGGAAGAAGAGAGAAACCAAAGAATGAAAAATAATGAAAGAGAAATACAAGAACTAGCTGAGACTATCAGGAGAGGAAACATAAGAATAATGAGCATTAATTACCAAAGGTGAGGAAAAGGAGCAGAGGCTAGAAAGCATTTTCAGGCAAATAGTGGACGAGAATTTTCCAAATCTAAGGAGTGAGCTGGAGCTTGGAATTCAAAAAGTCAACAGAACACCCAATTATCTCAACCCAAAAAGGCCTTCACCAAGACACATTGTATTAAAGTTATCAAAAATCAACGACAAAAATAGAATTCTCAGGGCAGCCAGGTATAAAGGAAAAACCATTAGATTATCATCAGACTTCTCAGCACAGACCTTACAAGCTAGATAGGAATGGAATCAAATATTTAAACTAATAGTGAAAGGAACTATCAGCCTAGAATAATGTATCCAGCTAAGCTCTCCTTTAGATATGAAGGAGAAATTAAGACCTTTTTTAGACATACAAAAATTGAGGGAATTCTCCCCTAGATGGCCTGCACTACAGGAAATTCTGAAAGAGGTCAGCTCACCTAAAACAAAATAAAAACAAAAAAATACATAATTAGGAGTAAAGTGACTATCAGGCAAATAGAAGCAGAGGAGTGCAACCCTTACTAAGAATAGGGCAATATAAGCTTAAATAATAATAAGAGAATTGCTATAGCAAGATGGTAATGAACGTTCAGCATACATAG
>NW_011888885.1:5205934-5210886 GCF_000151845.1 Pteropus vampyrus | reverse complement strand
TGACCAAATGGAGGAAAGGATCAGTGATGTCGAAGACAGAAATCTAGAAATAAATCAGAAGGAAGAAGAGAGAAACCAAAGAATGAAAAATAATGAAAGAGAAATACAAGAACTAGCTGAGACTATCAGGAGAGGAAACATAAGAATAATGAGCATTAATTACCAAAGGTGAGGAAAAGGAGCAGAGGCTAGAAAGCATTTTCAGGCAAATAGTGGACGAGAATTTTCCAAATCTAAGGAGTGAGCTGGAGCTTGGAATTCAAAAAGTCAACAGAACACCCAATTATCTCAACCCAAAAAGGCCTTCACCAAGACACATTGTATTAAAGTTATCAAAAATCAACGACAAAAATAGAATTCTCAGGGCAGCCAGGTATAAAGGAAAAACCATTAGATTATCATCAGACTTCTCAGCACAGACCTTACAAGCTAGATAGGAATGGAATCAAATATTTAAACTAATAGTGAAAGGAACTATCAGCCTAGAATAATGTATCCAGCTAAGCTCTCCTTTAGATATGAAGGAGAAATTAAGACCTTTTCAGACATACAAAAATTGAGGGAATTCTCCCCTAGATGGCCTGCACTACAGGAAATTCTGAAAGAGGTCGGCTCACCTAAAACAAAATAAAAACAAAAAAATACATAATTAGGAGTAAAGTGACTATCAGGCAAATAGAAGCAGAGGAGTGCAACCCTTACTAAGAATAGGGCAATATAAGCTTAAATAATAATAAGAGAATTGCTATAGCAAGATGGTAATGAACGTTCAGCATACATAGAAACAAATTGAGACAACAATGACTGAAAAGGGGAGGATTCCAAAGATCCACATTCACAAAGGGGAAAGGAGATAAGGCACACACAGAAGAAAATGGATGATTGTATATATATAACTAACTCTTTCACATTTGTAATGGTAACCACATACCATAGAGTTAGAACTGAAGTATATAGCATAAAACAAGAAGAATCAGAGGCAAAACTCACAAAAGCCAACCAAAGTAAAGAAAACAGAAACAGAAGGACAAGGAAGCAGACACTGAGCTACCAGAAAGCAAAAGATAAAATGGCTATAACAAGACCTCATATTTCAATAATCACCCTAAATGTAAATGGACTGAACTCCCCAATAAAAAGGCACAGAGTTGCAGAATGTATCAAAAAGCAAAACCAACCATATGCTGCCTCCAGGAGACTCAGCTCCAAAGACAAATATAGACTCAAAGTGAAAGGGTAGAAAACAATATTTCAAGCAAATGGCATTCAGAGAAAAGTGGGAGTGGTGGTACTAATATCAGATGAAATAGACTTCAAAATAAAAAAGGTAAAGAAAGATACTGAGGGACACTTCATAATGATTAAGGAAATCATGCACCAAGAAGACATAATACTTATTAATATCTATGCTCCCAATCAGGGAGCCCCAAAATATGTAAAGCAATTACTAACAGAACTAAAGGGAAAAATAAACCAAAACACTATCATAGTAAGGGCCCTAAATACTCCACTGTCAGATATGGACAGATCATCCAAACAGAAAATCAATAAGGAAGTAACATCCTTAAATGACACATTCGACCAACTGGACATAATTGACATATACAGAGCTTTCCATCCCAAAACAGCTGCTTATACATTTTTCTCTAGTGCACATGGAACATTCTCAAGAATTGACCACATACTGGGACACAGAAATAGACTCAACAAATATAAGAGGGTTGAAATCATACCAACCATATTCTCTGATCATAATGCTTTGAAACTAGAGATCAACTGCAAAAAGAAATCAGGAAGAACCACAAATACATGGAGGTTAAACAATATGCTACTGAAGAATAACTGGGTCAGAGAAGAAATAAAAAGAGAGATCAAGAGATACATAGAAACAAATGATAATGATAGTACAACATATCAAAACTTTGGGGGCACGGCAAAAGCGGCGTAGCGGTTGTAAGAGGAAAGTTCATATTATTACAGGCCTGTCTCCAAAAACAAGAAAAAGCCCAAATAAATGACTTAACTCTTCATCTTAAGAAACTAGAAAAGGAAGAACAAATGAGGCCTAAAGTCAGCAGAAGGAAAGAAATAATCAAAATTAGAGCAGAAATAAATGAAATCGTAAACAAAAAAAAAAAATAGAAAAAAATACAACGAAGAGCTGGTTCTTTGAAAAGTTTATTAAAATTGACAAATCTCTGGCTAGACTCACTAAAGAAAAAAGAGAAGGGACGCAAATAAACAAAATCAAGGAAGAAGGAGGGGAAATTACGACTGGCATCACAGAAATACAAATGATCACGCAAGAATACTATGAAAAAGTGTATAACACCAAATGTAATAATCTAGAAGAAATGGACCAGTACTTAGAAAAATACAGTCTTCCTAGACTGAATCAAGAAGATCTGGAAAATCTAAATAGACTGGTCAGCAGTATGGAAATTGAAACAATCATCAAAAACCTACTAAAAAGTAAAAGTCCAGGACCAGATGGCTTCACCAGTGAATTTTACCAAACATTCAAAGAAGATTTAATACCAATTCTCTTCAAATTCTTCCAAATAATCGAAGAGGAGGCAATACTTCCCAACTCATTTTATGAGGCCAATATTACTCCGATACCAAAACCTGGTAAAGATAACACAAAAAAAGAAACTACAGACCAATATCTCTTATGAACACAGATGCAAAAATACTAAATCGGATACTAGTGAACAGAATACAGCAACATATTAAAAAGATTATATACACCACGATCAAGTAGGCTTCATCCCAGGGGCACAGGGATGGTTCAACATATGCAGATCAATTAATGTCATACACTACATAAACAAATTAAAAAATAAGAATCATATGATCATATCAATAGATGCAGAAAAAGCCTTTGATAAGATATGGCATCCATTTATGATCAAAACACTTAACAAAATTGATATAGAAGGAAAGTACCTTAACATAATAAAGGCTATCTATGACAAATTCTCAGCCAACATTACACTTAATGATGAAAAACTAAAAACCTTCCCTCTAAGATCAGGAACAAGGCAGGGCTGTCCACTATTGCCATGGCTATTTAATATAACATTGGAGGTCCTAGCAAGTGCAATCAGGCAAGAGAAAGATATAAAAGGCATCCAAATAGGAAACGAAGACGTCAAACTGTCACTATTTGCTGTTGACATGATTCTCTATATAGAAAACCCTAAAGACTCCACAAGAACACTACTAGAAACATAAGCAAATACAGCAAAGTCTCTGGATACAAAATCAACGTTCAAAAATCCATAGCGTTCCTATACTCTAATAATGAAGCATCAGAAAAAGAAGTGAAAAAATAATTCCTTTTGCAATTGCAACAAAAAGAATAAAATACCTAGGAATAAATTTAATGAAACATGTGAAGGACTTATATAATGAAAACTATAAGACTCTATTAAAAGAAATCGAAGAAGATACAAAAAAATGGAAAGATATTTCATGTTCTTGAATCGGAAGAATCAACATAGTTAAAGTGACCATATTACCTAAAGCATTATACAGATTTAATGCAATCCCCGTCAAAATCCCATCAGCATTTTTCAAAGAAATAGAACAAAAAAACATCAGATTTGTATGGAAGCACAAAAGACCCCAAATTACCAAAGCCATCCTGAGAAAAAAGAATGAGACTGGAGGCATCACTCTGCCCCACTTTAAATTATACTACAAAGCGACAGTAATCAAAACGGCATGGTATTGGCAGCAAAACAGACATACTGACCAGTGGAACAGAATTGAGAGCCCAAAAGTAAACCCATATTTATATGAGCCAATGATTTTTGACCAAAAAAAAGCCAAAAACATACAGTGGAGAAAGGAAAGCCTCTTCAATAAATGGTGCTGGGAAAACTGGAAGGCCACCTGCAAAAGAATGAAATTAGGCTGTTGTCTATCACCACACACCAAAATTAACTCAAAATGGATTAAGGACCTGAATATAAGATCTGAAGCGATAAAATGCGTAGAAGAAAACATAGAAACGAAATTCAAGGACCTTGGACTTAAAGAGGATTTTATGAATTTGACCTCAAAGGCAAGGGAAGTAAAAGCAAAGATAAATGAATGAGACCACATCAAACTAAAAAGCTTCTGCTCAGCAAAAGAAATCGTCAACAAGGTAAAGAGACAACCATCTCAAAATGGGAAAATATATTTGCAAGCAACGCCTTCGATAAGGGCCTAATATCCAAAATATACAAAGAACTCATATGACTCAATAACAACGAAAAACAAACAATCCAACCAAAAAATGGGCAGAGGACCTGAACAGACACTTCTCCCTAGAGGACATACAAATTGCCTACAAACATATGAAAAGATGTTCAGCATTGCTAGCTATTAGGGAAGTGCAAATCAAAACTGCAATAAGATACCATCTCACACTTGTTAGAATTGCTATAATCAACAGGACAAGTAATAACAAATGTTGGAGAGGATGCAGAGAAAAAGGAACCCTCATACACTGCTGGTGGGACTGCAAATTGGTACAGCCACTATGAAAAACAGTTATGGAGTTTCCTCAAAAAACTAAGAATTGATTTACCATATGATCCAGCAATCCCACTACTGGGTATCTACCCCCAAAGACTTGAAAAACCACATCCAAAAAGATATTTGCACGCTGATGTTCATAGCAGCATTATTCACAGTGGCCAGGACATGGAAGCAACTGGAGTGTCCCACAATAGATGATTGGCTAAAGAAGCTGTGGTACATATATACAACGGAATATTACTCAGCCATAAGAAGAGATGAAATACTGCCATTTGCGACAACGTGGGCGGATCTCGAGATAATCATGCTAAGCAAAATAAGCCAGGCAGAAAAAGTAGAAAATCACATGATATCACTTATATGTGGGATGTAAACCTAAAAGTAACAAATGAACAGGACAAACAGAGACTCAGGAACAT
>NW_011888885.1:5200918-5205884 GCF_000151845.1 Pteropus vampyrus | reverse complement strand
AGGGCCTAATATCCAAAATATACAAAGAACTCATATGACTCAATAACAACGAAAAACAAACAATCCAACCAAAAAATGGGCAGAGGACCTGAACAGACACTTCTCCCTAGAGGACATACAAATTGCCTACAAACATATGAAAAGATGTTCAGCATTGCTAGCTATTAGGGAAGTGCAAATCAAAACTACAATAAGATACCATCTCACACTTGTTAGAATTGCTATAATCAACAGGACAAGTAATAACAAATGTTGGAGAGGATGCAGAGAAAAAGGAACCCTCATACACTGCTGGTGGGACTGCAAATTGGTACAGCCACTATGAAAAACAGTTATGGAGTTTCCTCAAAAAACTAAGAATTGATTTACCATATGATCCAGCAATCCCACTACTGGGTATCTACCCCCAAAGACTTGAAAAACCACATCCAAAAAGATATTTGCACGCTGATGTTCATAGCAGCATTATTCACAGTGGCCAGGACATGGAAGCAACTGAAGTGTCCCACAATAGATGATTGGCTAAAGAAGCTGTGGTACATATATACAACGGAATATTACTCAGCCATAAGAAGAGATGAAATACTGCCATTTGCGACAACGTGGGCGGATCTCGAGATAATCATGCTAAGCAAAATAAGCCAGGCAGAAAAAGTAGAAAATCACATGATATCACTTATATGTGGGATGTAAACCTAAAAGTAACAAATGAACAGGACAAACAGAGACTCAGGAACATGGACAATGGACTAGTGGTTACCAGAGGATAGAGGGTGGGGGAGGAAGGGAGAGGTAGACGAGGTAAAGGGGGTCAAACATAGGGGCCTAGGGGAAGGTGAAGTGGGTAAAGAGATCAAATATATGGTAGCTGAAGGAAACTGGACTCTGGGTGGTAATCACACAATAGAATATGTAGACATCAAATTATAATGTACACCTGAAAATTATATAATTGTATTACCAATGTTACCCCAATAAACTTAATTTTAAAAATAAATAAAATAAAATAAAAAAGAAAGTAAGACAAAAGTTATAGAAATTTAACTAGTTAAACATTAAACACCGTAACCTTAAAAAAAAGAAGACAGCTAATTTGAAGTGCAAGCTGGCCCCGGCTTGCAGGCTCCCCGCCCCTTCCACTGTCTTTGGAACGCGTGCTCCCCTTGCCTTCTCCACTCCCAGAGGCTGCCAGACACACCCTTGAAATAGTAATGTGTGATGAGACTATCTGGACTGGTTATGTCACTAGACCCAGTTAAGAGCCCTGTGTACGTGACTGAACCCAGTTAAAACCTCTGTATAAACTTTGTAAGATTTGGCAGGTGGGTGTGGGAAAACTTGTCTTACAGCTACCCCTTGACCAGCCTCGTAAGTAAGTTCTGTTGCTTATTAAACCTGCTACCTACCAATCTGGGGTGAGCGACCTCTTTCTTTGGTCTCTCCGCCCTCCACCCACCAGGGCCTGGTTCAGATTACACCAGAGAAGCTCCTGGCCAGGGTTTCGGCCCACACCAGTGGAGCTACCTCATTGAGCAGGCAAGGGCTGAAGGCCAGGGTGGTCCCAGGGATGATGGGGTGAGGGTGCACCTCTAAGCTTCTCTCCCACCTCTGCATACCTGCAGCTTTCATACCACCCTCCAGGTGCCTGGCTGGTCACACCTGAGCACAGGCACCGAGAAGCCCTGAGAAGCAGCTAGTGCCTCCATAAAGCAGAAAAGCAGTCATCATCCTGCCAGGAATTCCCCCAAAACTTTTAATAACTTATTTGCAATGGTTATGTTTTCTCAAGAATTTAAAAATTATAAAACTCCTTTTTTTTCCTAAAAATTCATCCATGGAGGAGGCACTAAATCTCCCAGCAGTGGCTGCTCAGCTCTGGCTTTCTTCCACTCCTGGACTGTATGTGATGTCTGAAGTGATCATTCTCTGCTGTGTTCTCTGTCAGTTTTCCCAGAGTCTTCTTGTCTGAACCTGAATGACTGAGATAGAGTAAGGCAGGAACTCTTACCATCTCTCCCTGAACTTGGCTCTGTTCCTTCTTGATTTGAGTCATTGGAGAGGCAAAACATGGTATTTCTTTCTTACCCCGCTAAGTGTGGGGTCATTTGAGAAATAGGTCACAGGAATTAAGCAATTGGAGATGAAAATGTCAGGTTTATCACTGACCCAGGGGACTGAAGAATGTGGGCTCCCTAGTGGTTCACACTTGAACTAAACGGACTTTGTTATCAGCCCCTGATACACCGCCCCCTGCAGGGCCAAGCTGATAATTGCCAGGCAAAGAGCAGACCGAAAACACTTTCAGAGGGGCTGAGCCCCATCACGGATCAGATAACACATTTCTCTGAGGAGTGGGTGACAGAGAGGCCTCAGAGTTTCTGTGGCCTAAGTCAGCGCCACACCCAATCTCACCCCAATGTGGAAAAATAAAACCAGAGAAATAAAGATTCTATCCCAGCAGCCATACTGGGCTGACTTAGACTCTTCTCCAGGAGGATGAGGCAAAGGAAAGCTCATAGGATTTGGGAAGATGCTGCAGTTTACAAGCTCAACATCTCCTGACGCTTCTGTGGAAGCTGCCTCTGGGGGTGGGGGGTGGGGGGTGGAATTTACTGCAGCACATTTTTTTTTTTAAATCTGAATATCTGATTCAAATTCTCAATAAGATTGCAGGGGACTCTGGAAAAGATCTAGAAACTAGAAAAGATCATAATAAAGAAGCAGAAATCTGAGAGCAGGAAATGTAGCAGGGAAACCGAAACCACAATAGCTGGGTTAAAACCCATGCTGTCGGCTGTAAATAGCAGACAAGACATGGGAGAAAATAAAATTAACATGGTCAAGGGTAAAATAAAGAGATGAAAAGGAAAGAGGCAGGTGGTCAGACACAGGGACCATAACTTGAGAATAATAGGAATTTCAGAAATAAAAGAATAGATACAGAGAAAGCAGTATCAAAGACATGGGAAGAGAAAACTCGTCTGGTACACAGAAAGGACTCAGTTGGAAACTGAGAGTGTGTTCTGAGTCCTGAGCAAAGCCGATGAAAAGAGGACCACATTTAGACACACTGCGGTGGAATTCTCAAAGTAAATGTAGTTAAATGTCTGGAACACACACACACACACACGCGCGCGCACACACACACACACACACACACACACACACACACACACACACACACACACACACACACACACACCATGGAACAGGGAACTGAAAGGGGAGATTTTATTTTCCTTTTTATATCTTTTGTTCTGTTGTTTTTTTTTTTTTAAAAACACGTGCATTTATTTCTTTCTAATTTTTTAGAAAACAAGCTTAAATTGGAAGGAGAGGTGATAAGTAAGGATTTAATAGACAAATGGGGAAAAGAACAAAGAACCTAAAATTAAAATGATTTCAGATTTCTCACTATATCTAGAGAAGTAAATGTCAATTTTTTTTTACCTCAGCTCATCATTAGAAATAATTATATTTTACTTTGTAACCCATTTACATATATTTAGACAGGAGAAAGGATATAAAAAATTTAAATCTCCTTCTTAGATCTTCAGACATTCATGAAGCAATAATTGTATTTACTACATTCAATGTGCTTTAATATTTTCTATTCTTGTCAATATCTTTTTTTTTAATACACCACAATTTTTAATTAAATTGAGTGGGTTGTGACCTGCAGTTTGAAATACACTGATCTAGAAAAAACTAAAGAAAAAGCCATATTGTCATTCATGGATGAAGGCAAGAAAAAAGGCCTTCTCGGGTATAGATTTTTTTTTTTTTTAAATAATCCCTCTCAAGTACTCTTCTTGAATAAATCACTTAAAAATGTCTGCTAGGACACAGGAAAAAATCAGATGCAAAAACTCAAGAATGAGAAAAACAATCCAGCTTGAAGCACCTACTTAGAGGTTTAGGGAAAGGAGAATTTTCATGTATTCTCAAAAGAATGTGACTTGATAGCGTCTTATTTTTTTGCAATCTTCTGGCAATATCTTTTAAAAAATTGAAATGTACATGTTCATCTTACTCTTGGAAATCTATCATACAAAACTAAAGACACCAGTATCTAAGGATGTATGAAATAAGGTGCTATATCTAGTGTTCATTTCATTTTCATCTGCATAGTTTCATAATTTCTTGTTTGTCAAACGATGATTTCATTATCTCTTTGAGCTTCTTTATTTTCAAGTGTTTGTCAGATTAATCCAAAAAAATTAATTTCATCTGTGAGTTTATATCTTGGTTGTTGAGTTGGTTGGCTATCTTTTTTAGCATTTGATTCTTTCATGAGCTTTTAGAATTTTGGTTTATAGGCTCATCATGTCTGGAATTTTTCACATTTGCTTTGTGCTCTGTTTTTCTCTTTCTCCTTTCTTGTCCGGTTGATTTAGTTTTGTGGTTGCATCTTCTGTGCTTCAGTCAAGAACTGGTCTTGAATGGCAGCTGTGAACTTGTGCTCTTTGTTGATTTGGGGGTCTTGCAGATCCAGTCACAGGATTAGAAGATGGCTTGACCCGATTCTTGATTGTGTGGCTGTTTTTGCTATGCTGCCTCCTGAAGTCCACAGTTTTGGCCACAGCTCCTGAGAGCGGGTCAGTTGCCATTTTTTCCAGCATTTTTTCACAAGCGAGGGGGCTTCACTCCAGTCCCTGGATTCAGCCAGAGCGTCTGGCTCTATCCTCTATTCCATGGGCAATATTTTAGCTCCTACTACCCCAATTAGCCCTTGGCTTTGACCCTATTCACCACTTTGCTTTTCAGTTAGTTCTCTTTCTTGTCCACTGAGATGTTTATTCCGTTTTTATATATTTATATATATTTTATTTTATTTTGTTATTTTTTTTTAGCCAGTGTATATCTTATTGTCTCTCTCTTATAAAATGTTTGGAATATAGAGGGTGCGTCAAAGCATGAACTGTCCAACCTTCCTTTCCTTAGTGTTTAAGTCACTTGGAAATGA